>NW_022196227.1:205000-741237 GCF_008641045.1 Pistacia vera
ACTTCTCCTCTTGAAGTGGTAGCGTTTTCTACAACACCTGAAGGAGCCTCCAATCAAAGGTATGATTATAACAAACGTTTAATCTCATGTATATATTTGTTTTGAGTGGGTTATTACCATCAATCTATGATCCATGATTATAGGTTTCGAATAATTTTTTTTTATTATTCCGCACTTTATTCGATTAAAACCCTACAGTGGTATTAGAGTCATGATTTTCAAATCGTGTATTCTATCGTGTATCGAAAACCTAATTTTTTTAATCGTGTATCGCGTATCGTATCGCAGGATACGCTTTTTTTCAAAAAAATTAATAAACTAATAAATAAAATAACAAACAATTTCTAAAAATTAATATCATCCCCATGATTAATTAACAAATTTTGTGGTATTATTGACTTTAAATTATGGTATTAGATAATCAAAATTAATCACAAAATTAAAAATTTATATCATTTTCTCTCAACCATTCATATCATTTCCAAGATCAATGTTAATATCTATAACTCCACTTGTGTTATTATTATTATGCAAAATGGGCAACACATCTTCCTTTTCACTTTCTCCATGCAAAATGGGTAAATTTGGGCAGATTTTAGTGAACCGGGTTGGGTGACCCGGATTCAACCTGAATTTTTTTTTGGACCTTTGGCCCAAATTAATAAATTCGTATCGATTTGTATCGATATTTTTAATAATACAAATGGGTACGTATCATGTCGTAAGATACATATCAATGTATGGAAAGATCTAGGATATACTCTCTGATATGTATTGTTGGCGACCCGTATCGAATCATATCATAGGATACGTATCACGTATCATAGGATACTAACAACTATGATTAGAGCCTTGGATTAGATGTTGATAATCTAAGGAAAAATATATATATTTCCTTTGATTGTGATGAAAAATCATGTTTTTGATTTGTTGATTGAAAAACATGTTTTTGGTTTTTCATAAAATTAATTAATTTTTGTTGAAATTGATTAATTAAAATGTTGAGGAATTGATTGGCTGAGTTAGGGTTTGAAAACCCTTAAATTTTGGTGCTTGATTTGTGGGAAAGTGTGTTCACACACAACCGCTGCCCTAGGGCTATGTGTGGCCGCACGCGATTGTTGTCCCGAGGCTGCGCGTGGTCACGCGCGACACCCTACTGTAGCATTCACAGCCTGGCCAACCCTGGCTGTACATTGCAGCGCATAGCCTAAAGCTCTTGATTGTACATGAACCTGTCCCAAATGTCACGTGCATTTGTGCGTGGCTATCCCAATTGTCACGTGCGTTTGTACGGAGCTGTGCCAGGTGCCGCTTGTGTTTGTGTGTGACTGTCCTTGATGCCATGTGTATGTGGCAATCCCAGATGTCGCACGTGTTTGCGTGGCTGTCTCCACTGCTAAGTGCACTTGCGTGCGACAAAGATTGTTGCTACACATGTTTGCGTGCGGCGTGACTTCTTGCCACGTGCGTTTGCGTGCGGCGTTGCTATCTATCGCATGCATTTGGGTGGTCTACTGTTGGCCGCACACGCCTGTGTGCGACCTTGTCGTTGGCTTGCATCAGGCCATACGCAACCCATGATGAGCCTAGGCTGCGCACTCATGTGCGCAGCTGCCCGGGAGATTGTAGTTGCGAGTTAACGCACATAGCCTAGCGGGAGTGACCTATTTTTTGGGTTGATGGGAGGTTTTCAGTTGTCTCCAATAGCAGCCTATTCGATAGCGTTTTCCCCATGAGCTTTTGTATGGGAATGGGAGGGTTCAAGGGGATTCTCACGTTGTTGTGGGAGAAGAGCATTTTGGGGATTATGGAGGTTGCGTTTTGCCAAGCAACCAAGACAGAGCTATCAGTGTTGCTCTGGACTATTCAATTTTGTTTGAATTGGGCAAGAACTAAACTACAAATTTTGCAAGTTTAGGGATCAATTTGACATTCTGACATTATTCAAGTGGTAATATGTAATTTATGAAATACCAATCAAAAATCAAATTTTCTTATTTTGATTGATAATATGCAATGCCATAATGATTGAGATTGCATGGTGTCAGTAAATGAGCCTAAGACCTATGGGATTGTTTTAATTTTAGGAATGAATGGTTGTAATATTTAATTTTATTAAATAGGACCTTTGTGTCCTGCCTCCTTCTAATAATCTCTTTGTAATTTCTTTTCTCATCTAATTCCTTCAAATGTAAATCAAGGTTTCTATCGTTTTTAATAGTATTGATTTGTAAAGAAAGAAGAGAAGAAGAAGTGAAGCCTTTCCCGAAGATTTGTTTCCAACAAGATCCTTAGGTTGACCAACTGATTCCCCTTGGCTTAGGGAGATCAGTTTTAGATAGGTCAAGTATCGGCACGTTTTATTTATTGTTGTAGAATGCATGCTAGGATGATTTTACATTTTGGAAAGCATGTCAAAACAACAATGCACGATGAGACGTAATAACAAAACCCTCATAAAAGATATTAAGTCAAACAAAGAAACATAAAGCCTTCCATCACCATGAATTTAATCAAACCACTATTCATCTTTACCTTGTTTGCCACAAAGAAGGGCATGCTTCTACTAGTGGGAGATTAATAGGTAATTGGAGTTTTTCCTTAATGGTGATAGGTAGAGGCATAACAAAGAAGTATACTTACCAAAAAATATGGTAAGATGTAGAGTCCACTCTATTGATCCGAGAATTACAATTGAGGATGATGGTTAGTGCCATTGAATTGTGTAATTGGTCTTGTGGCCCAATTTATATTTGAGGATTAATGACTGGTGCCATTAGCTGGTATAAATTGAGTTTGTCTGACCTACCTAATTAACCCATTCCAGCTTGTTTGTGATGAGAATGTAAAATGTCATATTTACCCCCCTTAATGTCTAGTATTTTATACTTATTTTTTGCCTAAAATATACTCATTATTATTCTATTTTGATTTAGGATGCAAATGGAGGCGTTAATTGCAAAACGGAACTAATTAAGTGAATTCAGAGTTATTTGCATGAATTTCGGGGACGAAATTCTTTTAAGGGGGGAAGAATTGTAACGCCCCGCTTGAGGTACGTTGTTATTGTTTCCTCTTTCGCCCTTAATCGAGTTGGTTTTTGTTATTATTGTTTGATTGAATGTCATGTTGAATGTTGCCCTGAATTTTGGTTGAAAATAGAAGAATTTGAGTGCACCAAGCTTCGCCGGGGCGAAGAAGAATCTTCGCCGCGGCGAAGATGGGTTGAACCAAGGGTGAAACTCTGGACGTTTCGCCGCGGCGACAAAGGTTTCTTTGCCGCGGCGACGGGCCGAATTTCATGTTGGTGAGTTTTAGACATTTTCTTCTTCCCTAAGGACATTTGACCTTTCTACCCTAATTAGCAGGAAAAGTGGGGATTAATTGTAAGATTTTTCATGGAGAATGTGTTGATATGGGGGTGAGTTTGTAATGGGTCAAGGATATAGATGGAATTCCCAAGAAGAGTAAGGGCAAAATGGGAATGTTTGTGTTTATATTTCATTAAAAGGAATAGAATCAAAGAAACCCTCATTCTTCTTCTCCAAAAACGCAACCCTGTCATTCTTCTCTCTCAACTTCTCTTTTCTTTTGATCAAGGATTTCCAAGGGATTTTGAAGTGATTTGGGGTATAGAAAGCAACCTAAGGCTTCCTAAGGTAAGGATTCTCTTAATTTGTGTGATTTGTAGATTTTAGCTCATTTTGGTTTTTGAGAGTTTTCATTCTTTTGGTTAAGATTAGAGAGATAGCCAAGAAAGCCAAGTGGAAAGAAGATTTGGTGAAGTCTCTTCATAGCAAGTAATAAAACCCAACCCAAGTTGAGATTATGAATTTCTTGATTAGGGTTTTAATAGTAATGATGTATGTTGAAATACATGTGATATGCCATGATGGATGTATGAATAGAGATTTCTATGCTTTGTGAATGTTAATATACCTTGTAAATATGAGAAATGGTTGTTGGATTGGCAAGGTAGTTGATGGATTGAAGGGGTGTTATGAAACCCTTTTGGAAGTGTTTTATTTGACAGGTTATTATGGCTTTGGGAAGGGGTTTTTCCCCCTTTTGGATGGTTAGAAAAAGTTTTAGATCATGGCTAGATAGAGTCTTATAGTGCACATGAGTTGTTTGATGAAATGCCTAATAGAGGTTTGAGTGTGAGTAATGAACCTTAATTCTTGCAACATTGCATGTTGGCATTTCACAGTACATTAGTAGAGATAATCATCCATGTGCATTGTTATATGCATTGACAGACCTAAGAAAGAGTAGGAACTTTGTGTATAGAAATACCCTATGAGTAGAGAGCTTAGTGGGTAAAATTACCCTAAGGGTAGAGAGCATTGAAAAAATGCTACAATAGAATGTGTTAGAAGAGTAGTATAGTGGGATGATGCTTTGTGATCATCACCCGCCGTTATGGGATCGATGATGTGTGTCATCCGAATACCTGGATAGATGGCATGCTAGTGATCGTCACCAAGATCAGACTGATATGTGGAATAGTAGTTAGCGATAGAAGTTAGTGTGGATCGACATCCCATAGTAGTAGAAGTGAGTGCTCGATGTTCTATCGATGTGATGTCTGCTGTGATCATCAGCAGTAGAGTAGAGGTGGGTAATATCGTATTGGATAGGTATCTGTGGGGTTGATCTAACCTCATAGTTGAGTTACGACGATTTGTGTGCTACTTGGTGATCTCCAAGTCAGTACGAGGAACGGTGTATGGTGGTGATCATTCCACTGAATTGCAACGTACCGAGTGCATAGGTGTTCCGATGTGAACTTTATCGGTGATGATCTGTCACCTTAGCTAAGATGGTGGTCGTGTGATAGTTATCGGTCATGAACGGTAATGGAATCACTCCGAATAGATAAATGGAAAGATTCAGTCAGCACGGGTAAAGATTAGACAGATGATAGTTATTGTTACTATGTACAAGTGTAGCTCACTACCCCGTTATTTCCTTTGTGGATGCAGGTTCTAGGTGATGATGCGTGGAGGGGCGTCGGCGCGCGAGGAGCAATAGCTACACTGTTCCCCTATTTTGTCTTTTAAAATGCACTTTTGTAAACAGTAACCTTGTGTATAAAAGACATGTGAATGTAATGAAAAGAAACGTTTGGGCCCAATTTTCCATTGTTAATTGCATGCATTGTACTAGTTTCAGTAGGTGTTACATTTTTGGTATCAGAGCAAAGATTTTGGGATTGAACAGTGTACTATTCTCATCGCCACGACGTCCTCTAACGACTGTGTGAGTAATTCTTTCCTTACAGTAATTGTTTCTTGAGTTCATTAGTGTGATCATTTTGTAGAGAGGCGTAGTTATCGAAACCGCGGGTAAAGGTGTGGTGAATGAAGGAGAACCTTCTAACCCCCAGAGTCTACGCCCCCTCCCTTGGATGAAGCTAGAATCCGGGAATTGTACAGCAAGTTATGGCTGAAACTCAAGGAGAGTTGTACCCCTGTTCAGGTACCGCCAGTTACGCCTGTCGAAAGAGGGCAACCGGTACCTCCCCCAGTACCGAACAGAGTTGAACCGATTTGGTCTCTCTAGTCAGCATCAACCCTCAGAGTTTAAGGGTACTACAGATCCAGTGATACAAGAGAAGGTGGCTTGGGTCAGTAGAGCGAGCCACGTTTATTTCCTATGTCAGACCGGGAGAAGATCCGGTATGCGAGTTTCTTGTTTCGGGTGATGCCCGAATTTGGTGGGAATTAATGGAAGAAACTCATGACGCGGACAGTAATGACATGGGAAGAGTTTAGGCAAGAGTTTGAGGCTGAGTATAGATCAGAGGACCAAGTTCATGAGAAGGTCCAAGAATTTATCAGTCTTCAGCAAGGGACTAGCGCTGTGAAAGAGTACTCAGTGAAGTTCAACGCTCTTGCAAGGTTTGCACCGGGAATAGTTAGCACTCCGGCCTTGAGAAGGGATAAGTTTGTGCATGGATTGAACGCGGAGATAGCCCGGGATATAATGACAAGCTCCAACCCCTCCGGAATTACAGTGAGGCCTTGAGGCGGGCAATGAAGGCGGAGATTTTTGAGAATAAAATCTTCCCTTAGGATCCTCGACGGGAGGACCAAAGGAGCTACCCTCTACTCCTCAGAGAGAGAAACATGAGGGTGCTAAAGGTAAAGACATGAAGAATCAGAAGAAGAAGTTTCAGTATAGACGAATAGAAAGGAGTGGAAGAATAAGCGACCTCGGACGGAGGGGTTTCCTCTTGCCCTAAGTGTGGGAAGAATCACCCGGAGAGTGTCTGAGGGATCAGAGAGTGTGTTATAGGTGCCGACAGCCAGGGCACATGATGAGGGATTGTAAAGCTCCTCTTCACCTACGACTCAAAGTTCAGGACTGCGAGTGCCAGAGTTTTTACCGTGGCACAAGGGGAAGCAGAGGCCAGTCCATCAGCCGTTACTGGTCAGTTATTATTTCATGCTGTCCCTTATATGCTTTAATTGATTCGGGGGCTACCCATCGTTTATATCTTATGGGATGCTTGAGAGATTAGGTTTGAAATCTACTAGAGACTCAACCCATTAAGATAGAACTACCCGATGGGGTTAGTGTTGTGACTCAAGAGATTTTGTTAAGAGAGTCCTTAGTGATCCAGGGTAGAGAGTTACAGTTGACTTAATAGTTTTTGATATGCCCGATTTTATGTGATTCTGGTATGGACTTCCAGGGAGGTATGGAGTAGAGATTGACTCGGAAAAAGAAGGCGAGGTTTAACCTCGATTGTGGAGATAAGTTTAGTTTTGGAGAAGGCCATCAGTTGAGCATGCTGATTAGTAATGTGAAAGCCAGGAAGATGTTGAGAAAGGGGTGTTCAGGTTTTATTGCCCATGTAGTGCAGAGTGGTGAGTTCCACAGTTAGAGATTCAGAGGGTGCCAGTGGTTCGAGACTTTATAGATGTTTCCGGAAGAGTTACCGGGTTTCCTCCAGAGAGGGAGGTAGAATTTAGTATCGAACTAGCACCAGGAACGGCACCAAATCTAAAGCCCCTTATCGAATGGCCCCAGCTGAGCTCCAAGAATTAAAGAAGCAACTCCAAGAACTTTAGATAAAGGCTTCATCCGACCAAGTCATCCCCTTGGGGAGCTCCAATCCTGTTTGTGAAAAAGAAGGATGGATCACTAAGGATGTGTATCGATTATAGGAGTTGAATAAAGTTACAGTGAAGAATAAGTACCCGCTACCCCGAATAGATGACCTCTTTGATCAGTTCAAAGGTGCAGCAGTGTTCTCCAAAATTGATTTGGAGGTCCGGGTACCACAGGTAAGGTGGTTGAGCAAGATGTGGCTAAGACTGCCTTTCGTACAAGGTATGGCAATTAGGAATTTGTAGTAATGCCGTTTGTTGACCAATGCCCCAGCATTTTTATGGACTTGATGAACAGGGTATTTCATGAGTACTTGGATCAGTTTATTGTTGTCTTCATCGACGACATTCTGATTTACTCAAAGTCAAGAGAAGAGCATGAGAAACACTTGAGCTTAGTGCTGCAACGGCTGAGAGAAAAGAAGTTGTGTGCTAATTCTCCAAGTGTGAGTTTTGGCTGAATCAAGTGATATTCTTGGGTCATACCGTGTCAAAGGAAGGGATTTCGGTAGATACGAGTAAAGTGCGGCCATCCTGGAATGGCAGAAGCCGAGAAAGTGAAGGAAATCAGGAGCTTCTTAGGCTTAGCAGGTTACTACCGGCGATTTGTATCGGGATTCCGCCCAGTTGGCTAAACCTTGACAGCTCTTACTAAACAGAAGACTCCTTTTATCTGGTCAGCAGCATGTGAAGAAAGCTTTCAAGACTTGAAAAAGAGGTTAACATCAGCTCCGTGCTAGTGTTACCGCAGGAGGGTGTAATTATGACATTTATACAATGCCTCTTTACAGGGACTTGGTGCTGTGTTAATGCAGTTGGTAGGGTTATAGCTTATGCTTCTCGTCATTGAAAGAGTACGAGACCAGATACCCTACGCATGACCTAGAGTTAGCAGCTGTGGTCTTTGCTTTAAAGATATGGAGGCATTACCTTTATGGTGTGAAGAGTAATATCTACACCGATCATAAGTTTGAAGTACTTCTTCACTCAAAAGGAGTTGAATATGAGGCAGAGAAGGTGGTTAGAGCTGGTCAAGGATTATGATTGTGAGATCAAGTACCAACCAGGGAAAGCCAATGTAGTAGCCGATGCCTTGAGTAGAAAAGCTCATGTTTTCCGGCTTACCAGACAGAAAAAGTTGATAGAAGAATTGTCTAAGGAACAGATTGAGGTGGTTCCGGGAAGAGTTCCAGCCGAGGTACAGTCTTCTTTACTGGGAAATTAGAGAAAAGCAAATGGCATGATGGTGTCAGAAATAGTTCAGCAAGTACATGAGGGCAAGACATCAGAGTTCTTTGTGAGAGATGGTGTCCTCTATTTCAGAAATCGGTTGTGCATTCCTCCAATGAGGAGTTGAAACAGAAAATCCTCATAGAGGCTCTGACACACCGACACCTCTCATCCGGGAGCAACCAGATGTATCAGGATTAAAGAAGGGCTACTGGTGGTCAGGTATGAAGAAAGACATCGCCGAGTTTGTGGCTAAATGTCTAACCTGCCAGCAGGTGAAAGCAGAACATCAACGGCCATCAGGGTTGCTCCAACCATTGAGTATTCCAGAGTGGAAATGGGAGAGCATTTCAATGGATTTTATCACGGGTCTCCCCAGAGTGCAGAAAGGGTGTAATGCATATGGGTGATTGTGATAGGTTAACCAAGTCAGCCCTTTTCTCCCAGTAAAGAAAGTACCACTACAGATCAGTTGGCTCAGATTTACCTCAAGGAGATAGTCAAATTGCATGGTGTGCCCAAGACTATAGTATCAGATAGAGATTCCAGATTTGTGTCAGCCTTCTGGACAAGTTTACAGAGGAGTTTGGGTACCCGCTTAGCATTCAGTACCGCCTATCATCCTCAGACAGATGGCCAAACGCGAGAAACGAATCAGGTGCTCGAGGATATGTTAAGAGCCTGTTGCATGGATTATAGAGTATCCTAGCATGAGATGTTACCCTTAGTGGAATTGCCTACAACAATAGTTATCAGTCTACAATTAGAATGGCGCCTTACGAGGCTTTGTATGGTAGACGGTGTAGGTCTCCGCTTCATTGGGATGAAGTAGGAGAGAGAGATGAGTTAGTACCGCTCTTGGGCCGAGATGACTCAGAAACTAGTAGATGATGTGAGGTTAATCAGGAATAGAATGAAACAAGCCCAAGATCGACAGAAGATTATGCCGATTTGAAGAGGAAAGAGATAGAATTCCAAGTGGGTGACAAAGTGTTTCTGAAAGTTTCCCCTACAAGCGAGTAATGCGCTTCGGAAGCAAAGGGAAGTTAGCGCCGAGGTATGTAGGTCCTTTTGAGATCTTGCAACGAGTAGGAAAAGTGGCCTATAGATTGGCACTACCCACCTACATGGACAGGGTGCACAATGTCTTCCATGTCTCGATGCCGGAAATATGTAAGTGATCCCCTCCACATCCTGAGCATAGAAGACGTTGAATAGCAGAGAATCTAGTATATGAAGAACGTCCAGTTCAGATTTTAGACCGAAGGGTTAAAGAGCTTCGGAACAAGAGTGTTCCGCTAGTGAAGGTCCTTTGGAGGAATCACAAAGTGGAAGAAGCCACTTGGGAAGTGGAACGAGACATGCAGAATCGTTTCCCAAGTTATTTGCATGAATTTCGGGACGAAATTCTTTTAAGGGGGAAGAATTGTAACGCCCCGCTTGAGGTACGTTGTTATTGTTTCCTCTTTCGCCCTTAATCGAGTTGTTTTTGTTATTATTGTTTGATTGAATGTCATGTTGAATGTTGCCCTGAATTTTGGTTGAAAATAGAAGAATTTGAGTGGCACCAAGCTTCGCCGGGCGAAGAAGAATCTTCGCCGCGCGAAGAGGGGTTGAACCAAGGGTGAAACTCTCTGGACAGTTTCGCCGCGGCGACAAAGGTTTCTTTGCCGCGGCGACGGGCCGATTTCATGTTGGTTGAGTTTTAGACATTTTCTCCCTAAGGACAATTTGACCTTTCTACCCCTAATTAGCAGAAAAGTGGGGAGTTAATTGTAAGGATTTTTCATGGAGAATGTGTTGATATGGGGGTGAGTTTGTAATGGGTCAAAGGATATAGATGGAATTCCCAAGAAGAGATAAGGGCAAAATGGGAATGTTTGTGTTTATATTTCATTAAAGGAATTAGAATCAAAGAAACCCTCATTCTTCTTCCCAAAAACGCAACCCTTCATTCTTCCCTCTCAACTTCTCTTTTCTTTGATCAAGGATTTCAAGGGATTTTGAAGTGATTTGGGTTATAGAAAGCAACCTAAGGCTTCCGGTAAGGATTCTCCTTAAGTTGTGTGATGTAGATTTTAGCTCATTTTGGTTTTTGAGAGTTTTCATTCTTTTGGTTAGAGTAGAGAATAGCCCAGAAAGCCAAGTGGAAAGAAGATTTGGTGAAGTCTCTCTAGCAAGTAAGTAAAACCCAACCCAAGTTGAGATTTGAAATTTCTTGATTAGGGTTTTAATAGTAATGATGTATGTATGTGAATACATGATATGCCATGTATGGATGTAGAATAAGATTTCTATGCTTTGTGAATGTTAATACCTTGTAAATATGAGAAATGGTTGTTGGATTGGCAGGTAGTTGAGATGGATTTGAAGGGGTGTTATGAAACCCTTTTGGAAGTGTTTTATTTGACAGGTTATTATGGCTTTGGAAGGGGTTTTTCCCCTTTTGGATGGTTAGAAAAAGTTTTAGATTCATGGCTTGATAGAGTCTTATAGTGCACATGAGTTGTTTGATGAAATGCCTATATAGGTTTGAGTGTGAGTAATGAACCTTAATCTTGCAACATTGCATGTTGGCATTTCACAAGTACATTAGTAGAGATAAACATCCATGTGCATTGTTTATGCATTGACAAGTGCCTAAGAAAGAGTAGGGAACTTGTGTATAGAAATACCCATGAGTAGAGAGCTTAGTGGGTAAAATTACCATAAGGGTAGAGAGCATTGAAAAAATGCTACAATAGAATGTGTTAGAAGAGTAGTATAGTTGGGATGAGCTTTGTGATCATCACCCGACCGTTATGGGAATCGGATTGATGCTTTGTGATCATCATCCGAATAGCCTTGGAGAGATGGGTCGATGCTTAGTGATCGTCACCCATGAGTATATAGGAATGGGTAGATGCTTTGTGACCACTACCCGATTAGTTAAGAGATATGAAGGTTGATGCTTTGTATCATCACCCAACGGCTAGTAGAGGCGGGTTGATGCTTTGTGATCATCACCCGATAGTGACTAGAGACGGGTAAATGCTTGGTGATCATTACCCAAAATTCAGAGGAACGGTAGGTGCTAGGTGATCTCCACCCGATAGTTAGGAGGAACCGAGTTGGTGCTTTGTGATCCTCACGCGTAGTCACTAAGGAAGGGTTGGTACTGTGTGAATTCCACCTGATAGCCATAGAGACTGAGATGGTGCTGTGTGAACGCCATCCGCCGTACCTCCGGTAAGATGAGGCCATGATGTTATTAGAAACAGAAATAGAAACAGAATTAGAAAAGGAAAGAATTAAAGTCATACACGGGGACAGACAGTTAGAGAGTTTTACTTACTGAGCATTATTTGTGCTCACCCCGTTATTTCCTTTGTGGATGCAGGTTCTAGGTATGATGCGGTTGGAGGCTCGGCGCGCGAGGAGCAATAGCTACACTGTTCCCCTATTTTGTCTTTTAAATGCACTTTTGTAAACAGTAACCTTTGTGTATAAAAGACATGTGAATTGTAATGAAAAAAAACGTTTTGGGCCCAATTTTCCATTGTTAATTGCATGCATTGTATAGTTTTCAGTAGGTGTTACAACTAGGAAGCCTACAGTGTAGTATTTGTTGCAATCACGCTAAGTTTGATATCAAATCCGTAATTGTTTGATCCTTCTAACTTGTGAAGCAATTAGGGTTAATAATTTGCTGCGTCAGGAATTAGTAATCTTAAGAAGAACATTCACACTAATTAAATACACCCACTTGAGTTTGTGTTGTTTAGCTTCATTGTCTCTCTCATTCTTAAGGCTGCCATTAGATTAAATCTTTAGCGCTTGTCTAGGGTTGTTTAATGGTAAGATTAATTAAGATCGCTTGTTTCCTAATTAATTACAATTAAGGAGAGATAGGAAAATAGTTCCAACGGTGAATATTCAAAGTAAGAATTGATTTACTTTTGCATCAATGATCAGTTGTAAGACTCCAATGGTGGATGTTGACGGAGACCAAGTTTCGTTATATTAATTGATTTCGAATTGAATTGTTTTTGTTTTTGTTTTTGGCTAAGATTTTTTTCTGTTTTACTCAAAACCCCCCAGCCTTATTCACATCATCGAAAATTCGGCTAGACACTCTTTGTGGGATCGACCCTTGCTTACCCTATTTACAGTTCATCAGTTAGGTTAGGAAGGTTTTTAATCTTGGTTGCCTATGACAGCACACCAGTTTGCCATAGCAAATGTACACTAGAGGCATAACAGAGAAGTATACTTACCAAAGCATATGGTAAGATGTAGTGTCCACTCTATTGATCAGAGAATTACACTTGTGGACGATGGTTGGTGCCATTGAATTGTGTAATTGGTCTTGTAGCCCAATTTATATTTAAGGATTAATGGTTAATGCCATTGGCTAGTATAAATTGAGTTTTTTTGACCTACCCAATTAATCCATTTCGACTTGTTTACCTTAGCAAAGGTTTGGAATGGAATTAATGAGATCTTGGCCCACTAGGAAGTCCAACGAGCCTTCCCGAGTTTGACAATGAGGGCTATCAAGACTTGAGTAAAATAGTGGGAGTAATTATTTAATTAAAAGACCTTATTAAATAATGTAATCAACATGTTTATCCTTCACATATAGAATCAAATTAAATGAGCAAACAATAACGTTGTCACTGTGGTAAATCATTGAAAAGAAAATAGGCTGGGCGGTAATAATTTTACAGACATGTATTGATATCTTCATATTGTACTTGAAGTCTAAATGTAAATTATATACCATCAAGCAGGCGTTGTATCAAGAGCTTGGTGATGACATCACAAAGGAACAACAAGATGGATGAGGGTGCCAAAGTTGGTCCTTATGTACTCAAGATGATTGGGTATATCGAGAGATTTGAGACTTTGGGTTTTGGTTTGGCCAATGATATGGCAATCAACTTAGTCTCGAAGTCCTCACCTGATTCTTATTCTTAGATAATATATAACATGAGCATGAATGAGAGGACCCTTCCTAAGCCTGTTTAAGGACTGTAAAGCAAGACATTAAAAGGTCTAAGCCAGTAGTGATAGTAGTCACTAACACTGATAAAGGGGTAGGAAAAAGTAAGGGTGAGGCTAACACCAAACCCAAACCCAAGTCCAAACCTTAGGATGCTCTTAAGTCTGGTTGTGATGTTAGGATGGGAAGGTAGTTTTCTTTTATTGTGGCAAGCCTAGCCATTGGATGAAATATTACAAGGCCTTTCTGGCAAGAAAGAAAAAGATTGCATCTTCTTCTTTAGGTATGTTTATGATTAAGATAAATTATTCTCCTGTTACATAGTAGGTCATTGACATTGGATGTAGTTCTCACATTTTTACTAATGTGAAGCAACTACGATAGAGTAGAGCGCTTAGTCGAAGGGAGGTAGACATACATGTTGGGAATGGAGCTAGAGTTGTTGCATTAGCTATAGGGGTTTATTATTTATCGTTGCCTTCGGGCCTTGTCATAGAATTGGAAGATCGTTAATATGTTCCTACTGTTTTGAAGAATATTAGTTTTGCGTCCACTTTGGACAATTATAGATATCATTTTGAGATAGCTAATGGATCGTTGTCTTTTAATTTGAATGGTATTCATTATGGAACTACTAGATTACATAATGGTCTTTTTGTTCTTGATTTAAATAATAAGGAAATTGTTAATCTTGAAAACAAGAAAGCCAAGCATGGCGATCTGAACCAAACTTATCTTTGGCATTGCAAACTTGGTCATGTGAACCATGTTAAAGTAGGTGCCCTAGAGCCAATCAATTATTTTAAGATTGACACTCTGTAATAATGTTCATTGATCAATAGAAGGCCTTTTTTAATTCTATATCGTGTAAATAATATCTATATGTATTGATATATGTCCTTAGAATGGTAGAACCATGATGAGGGTATCAAGTGTTTCAATCTTGATAGTGAGAACCCTATGAGCACATATGGTGGCCATTCTAGAAATGTCTGTAGCCCTAGTATTATTCTGACTAAGGGCACAGATAATACAATAAGGCTATCATAGTGTTGAACGACCCTGTCGAAAGGCAGTGGTAGATCTCACTTTTCAAGGTTGTTGGGTGACGACTTAGTGCAACAAATAGGTGCTTGCTATAGGCAAGTTCACTGGACTAATCCACTAGAGCATTCCATATAGATGGTAACCCCAGTGACTATGGAATAAATCCCCTAACGAATGGTGGTGCATGTGATCCTTATACTTGAGATCACCGGAGTGTTTGTGCACCGATTGGTGTAGTTTGACACTAGCCCAACACAGTTCTATTCAGAGTTGTCAATACAATAGTGATTGGCTGCATCAAGGAGTGTATTAACACTATGGTGGATCAACAACGGATTCATCACTCCTGGGTACGGGAGAAGTTATCACATAGCGCAATCCAGTAAATGGCAATGACACTAAAACTATGGCCAGAGTGGGATTGAGTTGTTGCTCCATCTAAGTTATTTTTCCAGTCATTGGTCCAGCAACTGAATACATACATATCAAGAATAACTGAGGTTGACACTATTTTTGAACCTCAGTCTTGGTGAGATAGCAAATGATGAAAGGATTTGATTGCATGGTAACCATATCGTTGACAGGCAGCTGCTTTGCTGAATCTGAATCTATCGGGTGGCCATGATTGTAATAACTACTGAAAACTAGTACAATGCATGCACAATAACAATAGAAAATTGGGCCCAAAGTTTTCTTTTCATTTCAATTCATATGTCTTTTATACACAAAGAGTACTGTTTACAAAAATTCATTTAAAAGACAAAATAGGGGAAACAGTGTAGCTATTGCTCCTCGCTTGCCAACGCCCCTCCAACCGCATCAACACCTAGAACCTGCATCCACAAAGGAAAATAACGGGGTGAGCACAAAATAATGCTCAGTAAGTAAAACCCTCTATCTGTCTGTCCCCGTATGTATAACTCTTAATTCTTTCCTTATACTATTTCTGTTTCTATTTCTGTTTCTACTAAACATCATGGCCTCATCTTACCGGAGGTACGGCCGGATGGCGTTCACACAGCACCATCTCACTCTCCATGACTATCGGGTGGAATTCACACAGTACCAACCCGTTCTTAGTGACTACCGAGTGGGGATCACAAAGCACCTACTCGGTTTTCCTAACTATCGGGTGGAGACCACCTAGCACCTACCCGTTTCTCATGACTTTTGGGTAACGATCACCAAGCATTAACCCGTCTCTAGTCACTGTCGGGTGATGATCACAAAGCATCAACCCACTTCTACTAAATGTTGGATGATGATCACAAAGCATCAATCCACTTATCTAACAACTAACCGGGTGGTGGTCACAAAGCATCCACCCGTTTCTACTACTCATCGGGTGACGATCACAAAGCATCGACCCATCTCTAAGGGCTATTCGGGTGGTGATCACAAAGCATCAACCCGATTCCCATAACTGTCGGGTGATGATCACAAAGCATCAACCCATCTATTCTACTCTTCTAATTCACTCTATTCTAGCATTTTTCATTCTCTCTACTCTTAGAGTAGTTGCATCCACCAAGCTCTCTACTCATAGGGTAATTGCATACACAAGTTTCCTACACTTTCTTAGGTCACTTTTCAATGCACAATTAGTGCCTATGGATGGTTCATCTCCACTAATGCACTTATGAAATGCCAACATGCAATGTTGCAAGAATTAAGGTTCACTACTCATACTCAAACCTCTATTAGGCATTTCATCAAACAACTCAAGTGCATCATAAAACTCTACTATAGCAATGATTCTAAAACTTTTTCTAACCATCCAAAATGGGGAGAAACCCCTTCACATAACCACAAAACCTGCCAAATAAAAACACTTCCAAAAAGGGATCCACAATACCCCTTCAATTCCATCTCAAACTACCTTTCCAACCCACAACTCATTTCTTATATTTGCAAGGTATAAACAATCACAAGGCATAGAAATCTCTATTTAAGCCTCCATACATGGCATATCACATGTATATCACATACATACATCATTTCTATCAAAACCCTAATCAAGAAAATTCATAAATCTCAACTTGGGTTGGGTTTTACTTACCTTGTTATGGAGAGACTTCACCAACTCTTCCTTTCACTTGTTTTGCTTGACTTTTTCTCTACTCTTAACCAAAAGAACAAAAACCCTCAAACTTCAATATGAACTAAAACTCACAAATCACACAACTTAAGTAGGAATCCTTACCTTAGGAAGCCTTAGGTTGATTTTCTACCCCAAATCACTTCAAAAACCCCTTGGAACTCCTTGATCAAAAGAAAGAGAAATTGAGAGGAACAAGAATGGAGAGTTGCGTTTTTGAGAAGAAGAATGAGGGGTTTGCTAACTCTTAATTCCTTTTAATGAAATATATATCAAAGCATTCCCATTTTGCCCTTACTCTTCTTTGGGAATTCCATCTATATCCTTTGATTCATTACAAACTCACCCCCATATCAACATATTCTCCATGAAAAATCCTTACAATTAACTCCCCACTTTTCCTGCTAATTAGGGGTAGAATGGTCAAATTGCCCTTAGGGAAGAAAATATCTAAAACTTAACCAACATTTTAATCGGCCTGTCGCCGCGGTGAAGAAACTTCTGTCGCTGCGGTGAAACTGTCCAGAGAGTTTCCCCGAGGTTTCAACACATCTTCGCCGCGGCGAAGATTATCCTTCGCCCCGGCGAAGCTTGGTACACTAAACTTCTTCTATTTTCAACCAATTTCAGGGCAAACATTCAACATAACATTCAATCAAACAATATTACCAAAAACCAACTCAAATAAGAGCGAAAGAAGCAACAATAACTACGTACCTCATGTGGGGCGTTACAATGATGCCTTGCTAGGGGACAATCTTGGTCTGCGTGTAGTGAGATGATTAATTGGTGTTAATCGCGATACTACACACTGCCGGTATGATGATGAGCCAACGGGTCACACACATAGAAGATAACTTAAGAATCAGTTTGTGCAAGAGGCGTTTTCGTCTTTTAGGACGAAAGGGTATTTTGGTAATCTCACGGTGCAATTAAGTTTGCTAAGGTTGTTGCCCATATTTAATTTGATATTAAAATTAAATAAGTGAAATTAAATTTAAATATATGTACACATATATTTGAATGGGTTATTATTATTAATTAAATGTTAATGTATTTCTATAAATACATTAATTAGTTTAATTGAAAATAATAATAATTATAATTAAAATATCGTGATTGTGAGTGTTTGGACATAGGGGCTATTTGGGTTGAAGCCCAAGCCTATTGCTTAATGGAATAGGGTTTTGTGAGCACTATATAAGTGCAAGGTTTTGTGAATTAAATGTGTGAATTCATTTAATCATTTTTCACTTGAAAGAAAAAGAAAAACACACAGCCCTCTCAAGTCTCACGCCACCCTTGCTTTGTTGAATCAAAATTTCTTGATTCTTGATTTGGTTATTGAAGCTAAAGAGGATCTAGCAAATCCCTCTTTAGCTCTTCGGGTTATCTTCGTGTGGATTACCACTGGTTCGATTCTATTTTGAGTCAGTAGCGAACCCAACCAGAGACAAGTTTGAAGAAGCCTCCAAATGTGCGTATGAACTCTAAACTTTACGCTGATTATTCATATTACTGCAGATTTTGATTTAACATATAAACTGTATAATTTGTGCCTTGATCTTGATTTAATGGGAAACGATCTGTGCTCTAATTTTTTTCTGCTACCATAAGCTCGATCATTTCTGAACATAGGTATTAGAGCCTAAGGTACCAGATTTTACAGTTTAATGTATGATTTATAGCATGTATTTGATTGATAACATGTTATTCTTTTAAATCTGCAAAATCTGTTTTTAAATGAATGATTCGATTGATCAATTGGTTTAATAATATGTTGATGGATGTTATACTGGTTGGTTGGTGTCCTGGTCGAATGCTTGTGCGTTCTATTCGATTTGGATACATGTCATTATGCAAAAAACTGCAAAAATGCAAACTGTGTGATTCATTGATCTACAAAGTTCGTAGTGGAAAAATAAAACTTCACCGCAACGAGAAGCAAAATAATGAATCTTGCTGCAGTGAAATAAAACATTGTTGTTTGCATCAAGCTGGAAAAGCAGATGTCACCACGGCGAAATAAAACTTCACCGTGGCAAGAATCTCTTTGGGATTTTTTGGAGTTTTCTAGAAATTCTGTTTTGCCGCAGCAACAAAATTTCTGTCCCATTTTTGTGTTTTTTGCAAACAGACCAAACTGCAATTCTTAGAACCTATAAAGCCAATAACCATTCTGCACATTTAAGAGGGTAATTTAATAATTTTGCCAACCCAATTCAAAAATTGATGTTTTTGATTGTATGCAATGTACTTGTTTGAATATTGCATGATGCCCGGTACATGAGCCTTATGATCTATGGTGAATGTTCTAAATTATTTTTGGGTATGTATGGTTGTAATTTTAAAATAGGGCTTGCATGTCCTGCCTTTCTTCCCCTTCTCGATGTACATTCTCTTCCATCTCATTCCTCTCGAATGTAAATCGAGGTTTCTAAATTTATTGATGTAAAGTTAGTTTGAGATTAATTTCACTGTAAATTTAGAATAATGTATTTTGTAATGTACTTGAAGATGAAGAAAGGAAGAGGCAATCATACTTGAAGACTCAAGATATTTATTACAGGATCCTTAGGTGACCCACCGATTCCTCTAGGCTCGAGGAAATCGGTTTTAGTTGGGCCATGTACCGACACATTTATATTTTGTTTAGAATGCATGCTAAGGTTGAATGTTCAATAACATGCCAAACAATGTCATTCTAACAAAGATAATAACCTGGTGAGACATAAAATAAAAACCCTCAAATAAAGTATATTAAGTCATGTAAGCCTTCCATCACCATGACTTTAATCAAACCACTGTTCATCAGAACCTTGTTTGCCAAAGCAAAGGGTACACTTCTACCAGTGGGGGTTAAACTTCATTGGAGTTTTCCTTAATGGTGATGGGTTGACTTAAAATGACAGTTTTGCTTGTTCGCCAAAGCAAAGGTTGATAAACACGTCATAGGCATAGTAGAGAAGTACACATGTTGTGTACGTGGTGACATGTACTGTCCACTCTACTTATACTGAGAGTCACACTTGAGGACGATGGCTTGGCCATTTGATTGTATGATTGGCTTGTTGGCTTGCTTCACATTTGAGGTTGATAGTAGGAGCTATCAACTGGTGTGGATTAAGTTTGATGGCCTACCTAATCAACCTATTTTGGCTTGTTCGCCAAAGCGAAAGTTTGAAATGGGCCAGACAGGATCTCAGTCTGCTAGGAAAGCCAACGAGCTTTCCTGAGTTAATAGTGAGGGCTATTGACTTGAGTAAAATAGGGGGAGCGTTGTTTAATGAAAGACCATATTAAACATTAATGAACATTATAATGACTTTTACTTTCCTGCAATTGTAGATTCACCAAAATGAGCATTATGAACCTGTGATCGATAATCGAGAAAGAGTCCAGGGTGGATGGATCCAATTTCTTGGACTAGTATCATAATCATCGGATTATACTGAAGTCTGAAAAGAGATTATATATTTTTGATAAGCCATACATGGCTGAGCCTGGTCCTGATACCACTTAGGAAATGAAGGATAGTTATCACAAGTTCTTTGATGATGTTGATGGTGTTCAATGCCTAATGTTGGCATTGATGACACTTGAGCTGCAAAAGCAGCACGAAAATATGGACCTTGTTGCCATTATTCTGCACCTCGAAGAGCTTTTCGAAGGAAATGCTCGACATGAGAGGTACATGGTGTTGAAAGCACTGTTTGGAAGTCGCATAACTGAGGGAACCAAAGTTGGCCCTCATGTGCTCAAGATGATAGAGCACATAGAGAGGCTTGAGACTTTGGGGTTTGGGTTAGATGTAGAATTACAAGTTGATTTAATTCTGCAATCCTTACTTGATTCTTTTGCACCGTTCATTATGAACTTTAACATGAACATGATGGTGAAACCTCTGTCAGAGCTTTTGAACATGTTGAGGACTATAGAGCAGGACATGAAAAAGTTCAAACCTGTTTTACTGGTTGCTACTAGTAAAGGAAAGGGTAAAGGCAAGGGAAAGGCCAAAGCCAAACCCAAGTCATTTGAGGTATGCGAATCATGCCTTTTAGGCAAGATAACCAAGTCTCCTTACACAGGACAAGGTGAAAGGGCTACTGAACTGTTAGACATCATCCATAATGATGTATGTGGTCCATTAACAGTTGAAGCCAGAGATGGATATTCATACTTCATTGCATTTACTAATGATTTCAGTAGATATGGTTATGTCTACCTCATGAGACATAAATCTGAAGTCTTTGATAAATTCAAAGAATTCAAGAATGAAGTACATAATATGTTGGGCAAAAGTATTAAAGCTCTTTGGTTGGATCGAGAAGGTGAATACTTAAGCTTAGGGTTTTCTAAATACCTGAAGGAATGTGGGATAGTATCACAATTTACCCCTCCATATACACCCCAACACAATGGAGTGTTTGAAAGGAGGAATAGGTTCTTACTTGATATGATTAGGTTTATGATGAGTTTTAGTGATCTACCTGCATCATTCTGGGGTTATGCCCTAGAGATTGTGACTCACATTTCGAACCATGTGCCGTCAAAGTCTGTAGATAAGACTCCATACAAACTATGGAGTGGGCGAAAGCCCAACATGTCTTATCTAAGGATTTGGCGTTGTAAAGCTTATGTCAAAAAATTGACTTTGAACAATCTAGGCCCAAAATCCTACAAATGTATATTTGTGGGGTATCCGAAGTAGACCAAATGATACTATTTCTACCACCTAGAAGAGTGCAAAATTTTTGTACGTCGAGGGACCAAAGTGAACCACAAATTTTTGATCCACAAATTTTCTAAGAAGTTCTAGTACCATAAGATACATTAGATGAAGGATGGGAAGATGTGCCAGATGAGGTAGTTGAACATTGCGAGGAGGTTACTCCACAATTTGTGGATCAAAGTGAACCACCTCAGGTAGCACAGGAGCTACGTAGATCTAAGAGAGTACGTCGTGAGCCCGAGAGATACAGTTATCCCGTGACTCATCATGGTGACGTACTGTTCTACCAAGAAAATAAACCCAGAACCTACGAAGATGCTATATTGGATCTAGATTCCATTAAATGGCTAGAAGCCATGAAATCTTAGATGGACTCCATGTACCAAAACCAAGTGTGGTCTCTGGTGGATCCATCTAAAGGGGTAAAACCCATAGGGTATAAATGGGTCTTCAAGAAGAAGACTGACATAGATGGCAAGATGCATACATATAAGGCGCGACTCCTTGCCAAAGGTTTCAAACAAATTCATGGTATTGACTATTAAGAAACCTTTTCGCCAATTGCCATGATTAAATCCATCCGGATTATGCTTACGATTGCTGCATATCATGACTATGAGATTTGGCAAATGGATGTCAAAACAACTTTCCTAAACGGAAACCTTGAAGGGGATGTGTATTGACACAACTCAATGGATTCGCTCTTGATGGGGAAGCTGGCAAGGTATGCAAATTGCAGAGGTCCATTTATGGACTCAAGCAAGCTCCAAGGAGCTAGAACATTCGTTTTGATGAAACCGTAAAAGAATTCGTTTCATCAAGACCGAAGATGAGCCTTGTGTTTACAAGAAAGTGAGTGGGAATGCAATGGCATTCCTAGTGTTGTATGTTGATGACATACTTATGATCGAGAATGACATACCAAACTTCCAGTCGGTAAAGACTTGGTTATCCAAGTGTTTCTCCGTGAAGGACTTAGGAGCGGTAGCCTACATCCTCGAAATAAAGATCTATCGTGATAGATAGCATAGATTGCTTGGCCTAAGTCAGAGTACATACACTGATAAGGTACTAAAAAGATTCAGTATAGAAGAATCCAAGAAGGGATTTCTTCCGATGTCACATGGTGTTTATCTCTCTAAGGATAAGTGTCCTATAACACAAGATGAGAGACATGGGATGAATAGGATCTCATATGCATCAGCAATTGAATCCATCATGTGTGTCATGTTATGTACTCGGATTAATGTCTCATGTGCTTTGAGCACTTGTAGCAGATATCAATCGGATCCAGGTGAACGTCACTAGATGGCTATCAAGATCATTCTTAAGTACTTGAATAGGACTAAGGATATGTTCTTGGTTTGTGGAGGGGAAGATGAGCTCACGGTATGAGGATACAATGATGCTAGTTTCCAAATAGACAAAGATGATTATCGTTCGCAATCCGAGTTTGTATTTTGTCTCAATGGGGGTGCAGTGAACTAGAAGAGCTCCAGGCAAAGCACTATAGCAGATTCTAAAATGAAGGCTAAGTATATTGCATTATCCGATGCGGCCAAGGAGGCAATCTGCATTAAGAAGTTCATCACTGAACTTGGTATGGTTTCCACGATCGTTGATCCAATAGATGTTTTTTGTGATAACAATAAAGCAATAGCTCAAGCTAAGGAACTACGGTCTCACTAGAAGTCCATACACATACTCAGACGATTCCATCTCATCAGAGAAATGGTTGAGAGGAAAGATGTGCAGATCAGTAAAGTGCATACTGACGACAATCTCGCATATCCACTGACAAAGCCTCTGTCGCAGTAGAAGCATGAACATCACTTGAGGTCATTTTGTATTAAATACATGAATGATTGGCTATAGTGCAAGTGGGAGATTGTTAGAGTAGGTGTCCTATAGCCAATCAATTATTGTAAGACTGACTCTCTGTAATAATGTTCATTGATCAATAAAAGGCATTTTTTATTCTATATCGTGCAAATAATATCTATATGTATTGATATATGTCCTTAGAATGGTAGAACTGTGACGAGGGTATCAAGTGTTTCAAATCTTGATAGTGAGAACCCTATGAGCACATATGGTGGTCATTCTGGAAATGTCTGTAGCCCTAGTATTATTCTGACCAAGGGCATAGATAATACGGTAAGGCTATCATAGTGTTGAACGACCATGTCAAAAGGCAGTGGCAAATCTCACTTGTCATGGTTGTTGGGTGACAACCTGGTGCAACACATGGGTGCTTGCTGTAGGCAAGTTCACTGGACTGAACCATCGGAGGATTCCAAAGAGATGGTAACCCCAATATCTATGGAATAAATCATCTAACGAATGGTGGTGCATGTGATCCTTAGACTTGAGATCACCAGAGCGCCTTGTGTACCGATTGGTGTAGTTTGACACTAGCCCAACGCAATTCTATTTAGAGTTGTCAATACAGTAGTGATTGACTGCATCAAGGAGTGTATCAAGACTATGGTGGATCGACAGAGGATTCATCACTCTTGGGTACGGGAGAAGTTATCTCACAGCGCAATTCAGTAAATGGTAATGACACTAAAACTGTGGCCACAGTGGGGTTGAGTTGTTGCTCAATCTAATTTATCATTCCGGTCATTGGTCCAGTAACTTAATACATATATATCGAGAGTAACTGAGGTTGACACTATTTTTCAACCTCAATCTTGATGAGATAGTAGATGATGAAAGGATTTGATTGCATGGTAACCATATCGTTGACAGGTAGCTACTTCGCTAAATCAGAATCTATCGGGTGGCCATGATGCCTTTCTAGGGGTCAATCTTGGTCTGTGTATAGTGAGACGATTAATTGGTGTTAATCGTGATACTACACACTGCCGGTATGATGAGGAGCCTACAGGTCACACACATAGAAGATAATTTAATAATCAGTTTGTGCAAGGGGCATTTTCGTCTTTTAGGGCGAAAGGGTATTTTGGTAATCTCATTGTGTAATTAAGTTTGCTGAGGTTGTTGCCTATATTTAATTTAATATTAAAATTAAATAAGTGAGATTATATTTATATATATGTACACATATATTTAAATGGATTATTATTATTAATTAAATGTTAATGTATTTCTATAAATACATTAATTGAGTTTAATTGAAAATAATTATAATTATAATTAAAATATCATGATTGGGAGTTTTTGGACATAGGGGCCGTTTGGGTTGAAGCTCAAGCCTATTTCTTAAAGGAATAGGGTTTTGTAAGCACCATATAAGTGCAAGGTTTTGTGAATTAAATGTTAGAGTAGGTGCCCTAGAGCCAGTCAATTATTGCAATATTGATTGGTGGGTGTCGAATCCAACAAATAATAAAATTCTGACTCTCAAAAAATACAAATTGTAACAGTGATGAGCAAGGTCGTATCCACAGAGATTGGGTAGATTTATTGTAATGAAAATTAAAGCAAAGAAAATGGGGGTTTTGAAATTTCGAAGTGAAATAAAAAGAAAGCAATTATAATCAACTAAAAATTAAGGAGAAATCAATATCAGGCAAATATCCAACCAAATATTTAATTTCAAAATTGGTTCAGAGAATTGATCACAGATACAAGGATAAAATCTTCTATTCTTCACTAAATTGGTTATGGTTATTAACAAGCTCTAACAACCTATCTCTCCTTACTTTCTCGATAATCAAAACAAGCTCTTTGATTACTTTCCTTGTTAATAAACAACCCTAAACAAGCTCTTAGGATTTAATCTATCAACGGCATTAATAATTATAGAGACTACCAATTCTAGCCAACAAATACACAACCTCGATTCGTTTAGACTAGATTATATATCTTCATAACATAAATAAAAAATCTCTCTATAATCAACTATGTTATTTTACCACTAATATTAGAACATTTAAACAATTACGGATTTAAAGTTCTAAATGGCAATTTATTAATCTGATAATTGAACAATGGGCCCTTTGCATCAATCAATCAAGAAAATAATTTTTAATAAATATAGAAGATATATAAATAGTGAAGAAATAAAAACACTGAAAACTATTTAGATCTCACAATTCTTGAAGAACCAAAACTTCAATTATCCTTCAGTTGGAAGAAAAGTATTTAGCTACTCATAATTAAAAGAACGCCTAAAGAAAAGAGAAGAGAGAGAGGTAGAGATCCCCTTTCTTATGAATAATCTGTGTATTTATAACTCTATCTAATATTAGTTTCCCCATCTAGATAAAGAAGTAAATCCCTCCTTACTAGGGAGTCTTGGCAAATCCTAGAGATAAGAATGGGTACCTAAATCTTTCCAGCTGTCATACATATCCTTTTTCTCCAACAAATTCGTAACCCTAGGTCAAAAACCTCGGATCCAGTAAGGCGCGCCCACGCTTTATCAACTAACCGCTTTTGTGAACATTTTGGGAAAATAGGACGTGCCAACGCTTTAAGCAAAAACCGCTTCTGGAATGTATCTCTTTTTGAGCTCTGATTTTTCCTCTCCAAATCTCTTGATTTTGAATTCAATTTGATTTAACTCCTCAATCTACTCCACAAAATACGAAACATAATCAAAATGCAAGATTTAAGCATTTATAACCATTAAAACATGAGGAAATATAATAAATATATAGATATTATGAATTCTTATCATTGACTCTATAACAAATGTTTATTTATCAATAAAAGGCATATTCTTCTATATCGTGTATGTAATGATATATGTCCTTAGGATAGTAGAAGCTGACAAGGGTATCAAGTGTTTTAAATCTTGATAATGAGAATCCTATTATCACATATGGTGGCCATTCTAGACACATTCGTAGCCCCAGTATTATTCTAACCAAGGACACAGATAATACGGTAAGGCTATCATAGTGTTGAACGACCCTGTCGAAAGGCAGTGACTGATATCACTTGTCAAGGTTGTTTGCTGATAACCTGGTGCAACGCATGGGTGCTTGCTAGAGGCAAGTTCACTGGACAGACCCACTAGAGGATTCCATATGGATGGTAACCCCAGTGTCTATGGAATAAATCCTCTAACAGATGGTGGTGCATGTGATCCTTAGACTTGAGATCATCGGAGCGCCTTGTGCACCAATTGGTGTAGTTTGACACTAGCCCAACATATTTCTATTCAGAGTTATCAATACGGTAGTGATTGGCTACATTGAGAAGTGTATTGAGACTATGGTGGATCGACAAAGGATTCATCACTTTTGGGTACAGGAGAAGTTATCTCACTGGGTAATTCAGTAAATGGCAATGACACTAAATCTGTGGCCATAGTGGGATTGAGTTGATACTCAATCCAATTTAATATTCCTGTCATTGGTCTAGTAACTGAATACAAACATGTCAAGGATATCTGAGGTTGACACTATTTCTGTACTTCAGTCTCGATGAGATAACAGTTGATGAAAGGATTTGATTGCACGGTAACCATACCATTGACAGGCTACAGTTTCGCTGAATCCGAATCTACCGGGTGGCCATGATGCCTTGCTAGGGGCCAATCTTGGTCTGTGTATAGTGAGACTATTAATTGGTATTAGTCGCGACACTACACACTGCCGATATGATGAGAAGCCTACAGGTCACACACTTAGAAGATAATTTAATAATCAATTTGTGAGAAGGGTATTTTCGTCTTTTAGGATGAAAGGGTATTTTGGTAATCTCACAGTGCAATTAAATTTGTTGAGGTTTTTGCCTGTATTTAATTTTAATATTAAAATTAAATTAGTGAGATTATATTTAAATATATATCTCCGTATATATTTAAATGAATTATTATTAGTATTATTAATTACATATTAATATATTATTATATATTAATTGATTTTAATTATAATAATAATAATTAATTAATTAAAATACCATAAAGGGTGTGTTTGGTTGCAAGGGTGAACTAGGGTTGGAGCCTATAGCTATTCCTAAGTGGAATAGGGTTTTAATTGTTGCACTATATAAGTGCAACTTAAAATTAAAACAAAAAGAATTATTCATTCAATTAAAACTCAAGCCACCCTCTCTCTCTCTCTCAAGAAGAAAACTTTTCTTGTTCTACTTTCTTGATTCTTGAAGCCCTTGATTGTTCTAGCAAAATAATCAAGGGTTCTGCGAATTATCTTCGTGTGGATTTCCGTGAGTGCGGTCCTACTTTGGATCGATTGGCGAAAAATCACGTGAACAATAACTTAAACAGTACCCATGAACAGTACCATAAACAGTGTTCCTATCTGAAATCAAAGATATTCGAAAGAGCCTCCAAATGTACGTAAGTATTCTAATCCTTGAATGGATTTACTTTATACAGATTTTTGTTTATACACATGTAAACGGTATAATATATACTCGTATCTAGGCAAAGAAAGGTAATTGATTTACCGATTGAATTTTTGTTTTTCGCTGCGTACGGTAGATCAATTACTAACAGTAAATGTGTGAATTCATTTAATCATTTTTCACTTGAAAGAAAAAGAAAAACACACAGCCCTCTCAAGTCTCACGCTACCCTTGCTTTGTTGAATCAAAATTTCTTGATTCTTGATTTGGTTCTTAAAGCTAAAGAGGATCTAGCAAATCCCTCTTTAATTCTTCGGGTTATCTTCGTGTGGATTACCACTAGTTCGATTCTATTTTGAATCAATAGTGAACCCAGCCAGAGACAAGTTTGAAGGAGCCTCCGAACGTGCGTAAGAACTCTAAACTTTACTCTGATTGTTCATATTACTACAGATTTTGATTTAACATATAAAGTGTATAATTTGTGCCCTGATCTTGGTTTAATGGGAAACGATCTGTGCTCTAAAATTTTTGTTTTCTGCTGCCATAAGCTCGATTGTTTCCTAACAAACCAAACTTGCATTGCAAGACTCCATAAGGACAAAGTTTTGTACCTATTTGACTTTCAGTCTTATGAAGTATGTGAGTCATGCCTGCTAGGCAAGATGACAAAGTCGCTTTTCTCAATCGCCTTTCTCTGAAAATAGTGAAAAGGATATGGAATTGTTAGGCATCATCCATAGTGATGTATATGGTGCAGGACAGAGGAGGGTACTCGTACTTCATCACATTTACTGATGATTACAATAGATATGGTTATGTTTATTTTATGATACATAAGTCTGAATGCTTTGACGAGTTCAAAGAATTTAGAAACAGAGTACAAAATGTTAAAGTAGACGCCCTAGAGCCAATCAATTATTGTAGAATTGACTCTTTATAATAATGTTTATTAATCAATAAAAGGCGTTTTATTATATATCGTGTAAATCATTATTATTGCAATATGTATTGATATATGTCCTTACAATGGTAGAACCGTGACGAGGGTATCAAGTGTTTCAAATCTTGATAGTGAGAACCTTATGAGCACATAAGGTGGCCATTCTAGAAACGTCCGTAGCCCCAGTATTATTTTGAAGCAACGGCACAGATAATATGGTAAGGCTATCATAGTGTTGAACGACCCTGTCGAAAGGCAGTGACTGATCTCACTTGTCAAGGTTATTTGGTGACAACCTGGTGTAACACATGGGTGCTTACTGTAGGTGGATATACCATAACAAGTTCACTAGACTGACCCACCAGAGGATTCCGTATGGATGGTAACCCCAGTGTCTATGGAATAAATCCTCTAACGAATGGTGGTACATGTGATCCTTAGACTTGAGATCACCAAAGCGCCTTGTGCACCGATTGGTGTAGTTTGACACTAGCCCAACGCATTTCTATTCAGAGTTGTCAATACGGTTGTGATTGGCTTCATTTAGTAGTGTATTTAGACTATGGTGGATCGACAGAGGATTCATCACTTTTGGGTACGGGAGAAGTTATCTCACAGCGCAATTCAGTAAATGGTAATGACACTAAAACTGTGGCCACAGTGGGATTGAGTTGTTGCTTAATCCAGTTTATAATACATGTCATTGGTCCAGAAACTGAATACATAATATCAAGAGTAACCGAAGGTTGACACTATTTCTATGCCTTCGTCTCATCGAGATAACGAATAATGAAAGGATCGAATTATACGGTAACCATATCGGTGACAGGTAGCTACTTTGCTGAATCCGAATCTATCGAGTGGCCATGATGCCTTGCTAGGGGCCAATCTTGGTCTGTGTTTTAGTGAGACGATTAATTGGTATTAATCGCGATACTATACACTTCCGGTATGATGAGGAGCCTATGGGTCACAGACATAGAAGATAATTTAAGATCCAAGAAGAAGGAAGAGCGTTTTCGTCTTTTTAAGGTGAAAGGGTATTTTGATAATTTCACAGTGCAATTAAATTTGCTGAAGGTCGTAGCCTTTATTTAATTAGAAAAATTAAATAAGTGAAATTACGTTTAAATATGTGTTCACATATATTTAATTAAATCATCATTATTGTTAAATGTTAATATATAGATTAAATATATATTAATTGATTTTAATTGAGATAATGAAGAAACAAAAATTAAATATCTAATTGGGAGTGTTTGGTAACATGGGGTGTTTGGGTTGGAGCCCAAGCCTATTCCATAATGGAATAGGGTAACTAATATTTACTGTAAAAGAAAATTGTTTCTTTGTAAAAATAGATGACTTTTCATTATTTCATTCTCTTGAAAACACACACAGCAACCCCATTTCTCTCCCACGGTAGAAACCTATTTTGCCTAAAATCAATTCATTTTGATTTCATTCTTCTTTAATCTTAAAGCCAAAGAGGATCTACCAAATCCCTCTTTGGTTCTTTGTGATTGTCTTCGTGTGGACTACGTCGGTTCGATCCTACGCTTGGGTCGGTAGCAAAAACATTCAAAGACAAATGTGGTGGAGCCTTCAAACGTGCGTATGATTCTCTTAACTCATGATTAACCTTTTTGTGCAGATTTTACTTTAATATAAATTGTAAAATTATACCCTTGATCTTGGCTCATGTAAAGGATCCTTGTATTATATTTTTTTGTTTCCGCTGCGTATATGGATCATTACTAACACAGAACCAGCTGGGCAAGAATGTTAATATTTTTAGATCTGATCGAGGAGGAGAACACTTAAACTTAGAGTTTGGTGAATACCTGAAAGTATGTGGGATAGTATCTCAGCTCACCCCACCTTATACACCTCAGCAATGGTGTATCTAAAAGGAAAAATCGAACATTACTTGATATGGTTTGATCCATGATGAGCTTTATGAGTTTACCCACATCATTCTGGGGCTATGCCCTAGAAGCTGTGACTCACATACTGAATTGTGCGCCTTTGAAATCTGTGAATAAGACACTATAAAACTATGGAATGGATGAAAACCCATTTTATCTTATTTGAGAGTTTGGGGTTGTGAAGCTTATGTCAAGAAATTGATGTCGAATAAGCTCGTCCAAAAGTCTGATAAATGTATCTTTGTGGGGTATCTTAAGGCAGCTAAAGGATACTACTTCTATCACCCAAAACAACAAAAAGTGGTTGTTGCCCGTGTTGGGGTTTTCCTTGAGAAGGAATTTCTCCTGAGAGGAGCTAGTGGGAGGAAGGTAGAACTTGATGAAGTTCTAATTCCACAAGATACAACAGATGAGGGATGGGAAGATGTGCTAGCTGAGGTGGTTGAGCATCTTGAGGAGGTCATTCCACAAATCATGGAACCAAGTAAACCACCTCAGGTATCACAGAATTGCATAGATTTGGGAGAATACGCCATGAGCCTGAGAGATATGGTTTTCTCATGATTCAGTACGGTGACGTATTGGTCTATGAAGACAATGAGCCCAGAACCTATAATGAGGCAATGTTGGGTCCAGATTCTGTTAAATGGGTTGACGTCATGAAATCTAAGATGGACTCCATGTACCAGAACCAAGTATGGACTTTGGTGGACCCACCTGAAGTGGTAAAACCCATAGGGTGTAAATGGGTCATCAAGAAGAAGACTAGCATGGAAGGTAACATGCAAACCTATAAAGCATGACTGGCTACCAAAGGTTTCAGACAAAAACATGGCATTAATTATGATGAAACCTTTTCACCGATTACAATGCTAACGTCCATTCCAATTTCGCTTACGATAGCTGCATATCATGATTATAAAATTTGGCAAATGGATGTCAAAACCGCTTTCCTGAATGGAAACCTTGAAGGGGATGTCTTTATGACACAACCTGATGGTTTCGTTCTTGATGGACAAGCGGATAAGATATGCAAGTTGCAAAGATCCATTTATGGACTCAAGCAAGCTTCAAGAAGCTGGAATATTTGTTTTGATGAAGCCGTTAAGGATTTTGAATTTATCAAAAATGAAGACAAACCCTGTGTATACAAGAAGATCAGTGAGATCGCAATTGTATTCCTAGTGTTGTATGTTGATGACATATTTCTTATTGGGAATGATATACCAAACTTGCAATCGGTAAAGACTTGGTTATCCAAGTGTTCTCCATGAAGGACTTAGGGGAAGCAGCTTCTATTTTCGGTATAAAGATCTACCATGATAGATCGAATATGTTTTGGGCCTAAGTCAGGGTACATACATCGACAAGATGCTAAAGAGATTCAGCATGGAAGAATTTGAGAAGGGATTTCTTCTGATTTCACATGGCATATATCTCTATAAGGACATGTGTCCTAAAACTCAAGAAGAGGGAGATAAGATTGTTAGAGTAGATGCCCTAGAGCTAATCAATTATTGTAGAATTGACTATTTGTAATAATGTTCATTAACCAATAATAAAAGGCATTTTATTCTATATCGCATAAATCATTATTATTGCAATATGTATTGATATATGTCCTTAGAATGGTAGAACCGTGACGAGGGTATCAAGTGTTTCAAATCTTGATAGTGAGCACCCTATAAGCACATAAGGTGGCCATTCTAGAAACCTCCGTAGCCCCAGTATTATTCTGAAGTAAGGGCATAGATAATACGGTAAGGCTATCATAGTGTTGAATGACCCTGTCGAAAGGCAGTGATTGATCTCACTTGTCAAGGTTGTTTGGTGACAACCTGGTGTAACACATGGATGCTTGTTGTAGGCAGATATACCGCAGCAAGTTCACTAGACTGACCCACCAGAGGATTCTATATGGATGGTAACCCCAGTGTCTATGGAACAAATCCTCTAACAAATGGTGGTGCATGTGATCCTTAGAATTGAGATCACCGGAGCGCCTTGTGCACCGATTGGTACAGTTTGACACTAGCCTAACGCAGTTCTATTCAGAGCTGTCAGTACGGTGGTGATTGGCTATATCAAGGAGTGTATCAAGACTATGGTGGATTGACAGAGGATTCATCACTCCCGGGTACGGGAGAAGTTATCTCACGGCGCAATTCAGTATATGGCAATGACACTAAAACTGTGGCCACAGTGGGATTGAGTTGTTGCTCTATCCAGATTATAATACGGGTCATTGGTCCAGAAACTGAATATATAATATCGAGAGTAACCAAAGGTTGACACTATTTCTATGCCTTCATCTCGTCGAGATAACGTATGATGAAAGGATCGAATTGTACGGTAACCATATCGTTGACAGGTAGCTACTTTGCTGAATCCGAATCTATCGGGTGGCCATGATGCCTTGCTAGGGGCCAATCTTGGTCTGTGTATTAGTGAGACGATTAATTGGTGTTAATCGCAATACTATACATTGCCAATATGATGAGAAGCCTATGGGTCACACACATAGAAGATAATTTAAGAGCCAAGAAGAAAGAAGGGCATTTTCGTCTTTTTAAGCGAAAGGGTATTTTGGTAATTTTACAGTGCAATTAAATTTGCTGAGGTCGTAGCCTTTTATTTAATTTGTTAGAAAAATTAAATAAGTGAAATTACTGTTAAATGTGTGTTTGCACATATTTAATTAAATCATCATTATTGTTAAATGTTAATTGAATATTAATTGATTTTAATTGAGATAATGATGAATTAAATTAAAATATCTAATTCGGAGTGTTTGGCAATATGGGGTGTTTGGGTTGGAGCCCAATCCCATTCCATGTGGGAATAGGGCAACTTAGTTTGCCTATAAAAGAAAATGTGTGAGTGAAATTAAACATGGGATTTTTATTAGTTCATTTTCAATTAAAACAAACACATAGCAGCCAATACACTCTCTCCCACGCCACTTTCACTGTTTTGATTGAAAAATCAAATACTTCTTTTCTTCTTGATTTCTTAAGGCCACGGAGGATCTAGCCAATCCCTCCTTGGTTCTTGGTGGTTGTCTTCGTGTGGACTTCTTGGTTCGATCCTATACTTGGATCGGTAGCAAACACGTTCAGAGACAATATTGGTGGAGCCTCCAACGTGGGTATGAATCTAAACTTTAGATTTATTTTATTTTTTGCAGATTCTTGATATTATACATAAACTGTAAAATTTATGCCTTGATTTTAGGCTTTAAGGAACGATCTACGGTTGTATAAAATTTTGTTTTCCACTGAGCAACCGGGTCGTTTCATAACAAAGATAAGTAGGATCCCATATGCATCCACTATTGGGTCTATCATGTACGCTATGTTATGTACTAGGATTGATGTCTCATGTGCCTTGAGCACTTGTAGTAGATATCAATTGGATCCGGGTGAACAACACCGGACAGTAGTAAAGAACATCCTTAAGTACTTGAAGAGAACTAAGGATGCATTCCTGGTTTATGTAGGGGAGGAAGAGCTCACTGTCAGAGGATACAGTGATGCCAGTTTCTAGCTAATAAAGATGATTATAAATTGCAATCAGGATATGTGTTCTATCTCAACAATGCTGTAGTGACTTGGAAGAGCTTCAAGCAAGCCACCTATGGCGGATTCTACTATGGAAGCTGAGTATATTGCTTTGTTCGATGCAACCAAATAGGCGGTTTGGATCAAGAAGTTCATTACTAAACTTGAAGTGGTTCTGAGCATAGTTGATCCAGTAGAGCTTTACTGCAACGACATTGGTGCTATTACTCAAGCCAACAAACCGAGGTCTCATTAGCGATCCAAACACATACTTAGATGCTCCCATCTTATTCAAGAGATTATCTAGAGAGGCAATGTGCAAATCTACAAAGTTCCTATTGAGGACAACGTTGCAGACCCACTAACGAAAGCTTTATCACAGCAGAAGCATGATAAACAATTAGCATCATTCGGTATTAAATACATGAATGATTCGCTATTGTGCAAGTGGGAGATTGTTAGGGCAAGTGCCCTAGAGCCAATCTAATTGTAGTAATCGACTACTTGTAAAAACTTGTTGATGTTAATAAAAGGCAATTTATCTATATCATTCAGTTTATATACATCTTGATACATGTCTTTATAATGGTGGAACTATGACGAGGGAATCAAACGATGATAAAAGAGTGATGTTTTCAAAGAAATAAACCAAGCGTAGTAAGTAAAAAAGAGAGTGATGATGTTATTTCCAATGAAAAGTGATTGATCTATTGGGCTTCTCTTTTTTTTCTTCCTTCCAAAATTCATAAAGAAATTTATGCTTGCTTGAGAGCATGTTTTTGGTCCGAAGTGGATATGAAGAGACATAAGGCTAGGATTGCTTGGGAGGATGTTTGTGTGCCTAAACAAGAGGTGGCCTTGCTATTATGAAGTCTAAGGAGTGGAACATTGTTGCTACTTTAAAACACCTTTGGAATCTTTGCAACCATAGAAAATCTTCCATTTGGGTAACTTGGGCGAGAACTTACCTTCTTAGAAATATAAGTCTTTGGGAGATTAATGCACCTCAAGATTGTTCTTGGTCTTGAAATATTCTTAAGTTTAGGGTACTAGTTAGGGGGAAAATTAAAAGCATTATTGGGAATGGGAATCTTACTTCTCTTTGGTTTGATAATTGGCACCCCAATGGCCCTTTGTTGTGTAAGTATGGAGAGCGTATTATTTTTTATTTGGGTTTTGCTAAAGATGCTAGAGTTAGTGTTGTGATTGATGACATATGTTGGAGATGTCCGATGGTAAATTTGTGGGCTCTTATGGACATGATAAATTCGGTAAACTTTAGTCCTTTTGGTGAAGACAAGGTTACTTGGACTCCATGTTCTTTGGGTTGTTTTTAAATTAAATCAGCTTGGGAGGTTATTAGAGAGAGGAAACCAAAAGTTGATTGGAGTGACTTGCTATGGTTTCATAATTCTATTCCCCGACATGTTATGATTGTTTGGATGGCAATGACAGGAAAACTCCCCACTAAGGATAATCTCATGATGTATGGTGTTACTTCTAATGCTAATTATTGTTTTTGTAATATGGGGCAAGAATCCTTAGATCACCTTTTCTTTGCTTGTCCATTTACTCACTTTGTGTGGTGTAATATCCTTGAGTTATCTCATTTTGGGTATTTAGTAAGACCTTGGCATGATTACATCTTATATCTTGCAAGAAGATGGAAGGGAAAAAAGCTCAAATATGCCATCGGTAAGCTTTGTTTAGGAGCTACGGTGTATTGGGTTTGGAGGGAGAGAAATAGTAGGATGTTTGGGGGAGAGTGTAAGGATATTCTTTCTATTATTGATTCTATCAAGCACATTGTGAGAGAAAGCGCTAATGGATCTTAAAAACTTCAAGGCCTCCTTCAGTAATAGGAGATTAGCAGACTCTTGGTTCATTCCTAAGGCTGTTTTCAAGTCCTATTCCTTTGATACTACTCTTGTGTGATGCTTCCGCATTTCAGCCAACATCCTTGGTGAAGATTAGAGGTTTTGGTTGAGTTCTTTGTATTCCCTGTATTTTCCTCTCTCTCTCTTTTTTTTTTTTTTTTTTTTTTTTTTTTTTTTTTTTTTTTTTTTTTGTGTGCTAGCCTTGTTCCCACCCGAGGTGTTTATCCTATGGTATGATTGTTTTGTTTTGGTTCTAGCTCTCGGATTTGTGTAGCTTTTTCCTTTTGGATGCTTTGTGCTCCCTATTGGCATGTCTCAAGGTCGGGTGGCTGTCCTTTCTTTTGGTATTGGGTTGTGTTTGGGTTAGAGTTAGTTGGTCTCTTCTTCTTACCAGTCTTTTGTTTATAAGATTGCAAAACAAAAGGAGTGGGTGTTTTTGGGCAACCTCTGTTGAGGTGTGGATTCCTTGTTTTCATTTTGTGTTGTTGCTTTGTTTAGTTGCTTAGTTTAGCAATTAGTTAATAGTTTTCATGATTACTTGATTATTTTGTGCCTAACAGAGGATGACATATATTTTTTTTTTCAATCAAAAGTGAAAAAAATTGGGTTTGCGTGAGAAAATGATTTCTCATAAAATTTTCAGTGAGATCTAAGCAAGTCTGTAAGGTCTATTTACTTGGTTGACAAAATTTCAAGCTTTATTATATTTCTTCAATTGTTGTATGCCTGGAAGTTTATAGAGACAAATGAGATTTTAATTGGATTTTGATGAAGAAGAAAAAGAAGGTGACATCTGGCCCTACTTCGAGATTGAAGATCTATTGATTATATTTCTTCAGTTGTTGTATGCCTGGAAGTTTATAAAGACAAATGAGATTTTGATCGAGATTTTAATTTGATTTTGATGAAGAAGAAGAAAAAGAATGTGAGATCTGCATCTGCTTTGAAATTGAAGGTGACAGAATTTTAGGCTTTATTCTATTTCTTCAATTGTTGGCTTTGTTGGAGATTTAGGATTTGGATTTGATCTTTTTCGAGTGAAGAATGAAGATTGAAAATGCAAAATTGGAGATTGAAGGATGCACGAAGAATAAATGGTGAAAACCGGAATAAAAATCAATTTTACCCTTTTAGGGGTTGAAAACCTGAATTTTGCCTTCGCCCGATTTTGCCCCAAAACTGATTGGACCGGCAGTCTACTACAGTGACCCGGGTCCAATCGCAAGTCATACCAGGTGAATGCATATACCTAAATTTTATGTCGGCCTAGCCCGACTTAATGGTCGATTCTCGGTCGAATCGCGGTTGAACCGGCTAGATTGGGCCACATTTTAAAACATTGGTAAAATGGTAACACATAACCATTGTACTAGTACTAGTAAAAGAGCGGTCTAGGAATGTACGATGTTATTTTTTTAATTCAAATTATTTTAGTTAATTAATTAGTATAAAAATCTTGTTTAAATATTAAAATAACTATTGAGTTTGAAATATGCTTTTTATTTTGGTTTAACTTATAACATATACTGTAAAACCTCTCTATAATCATAATATTGGGACTAACTAAATTTATTACTATAAAAAGGTTATAACTTAATAGAGGTGTAGTTACAAGAATTATTGTTTTGATAGTATGGAAATGTGTATCAAAGAGTCATTATAAAATTGAGTGATTAGATTCAACAACTTTACTACACTAATCAAATGGATATTAATATCTTCTTTAATCATCCAAATAAGCAACAAGTCGTGTATGCTTTAACTGAAGAAGAAATCATTATTGGAATTAGATAAGAAGAGGAAGGAGATAATCTTAAGGATGAATATAGTACAGAAATACCAAAAGTTTCGTACCAAAAAACTCCAAACATACAGTTAGAAATATTTTGGCTTTAACAAGAAGGTGTCCATATTGACGACTTATTACATACCCGCAAGACAAAATATATGATAACAATTCTAAAATATAAATCATTGTCTCAAACAACTTTAGATAAATATTTTATTTCATCGTAAACATTTAATGTAACATAATATATATTTTTTTATAATATACATACAATTATTACTATGTAGAGGCAAGTTCCTTAAAACGAGACATAGAGAAACTATAATTTATTACAACGTGAAATTTATTATTATATAACAGACCCAAGTTAGGACCAAATTTTTTTTAAAACTACATAGAAGTTATTCCTATATGGAATATCACTATAAAGAAGCTCTACCTGTGTTTTGTTAGTTTCAATAAAAAGTTAATAGTTACAATTACAAAATAGACTTCCTCTCACCAACGAAGAAAAATTAATTCCGTAAGCAACATAATATCGAACAATGATTTTGAAAGGAAAAAAAAATTATTAATGATGAATATTGTTTTTAGTGAGAAAATAGAAATTATTTCAATAATATATCAAAATAAATTTTTTTAACTCGAAATAAGTATATCAAAACTTTCAATATTTATAAAGAAATAACGCAGTAGATATTCAGAGGGTAGATTAAATTCTCAGTATTAGAATCTCAATAAATATGACTAGTTATGCGATAAACCATAACAATTATAGGATGATATGATAAATCCTCCATTTTCCTATAAACAATATAAGACTGACACATAAAAAACCACATTAATTATACAGAATTATTGATTAAATTAGCCATAAAAGAAATAGTTCAAGTTTAATCTAACTTTGAAATTCTTATATACAAAATAATGTTATGCAATTTTCAACAAAAATGCATTCCCGACATTAATATGAAACATACTCGGCTACAATACATGCTTATTCTACCCAATTAATGTCTAAATCTTTCAGTTTCATGATCCATTTTTCTGTATCTTGAGAAACATAAGGTTTAGATGAAATTTTACCTTCACCTTCTAAATCCATAGATGCTACATAATCAGTTTTCTTATCCTTGCCAGTATTTGCATGTCTGTTGGGGTGCCTCATCTTCAGCGATAAAAGGCGCGATACTTCATGGAGGCCTCCCCATTTCTCCAATGCGCGAGCAATGTCATAACGGCCTGCAAAATAATTTTTTGAGAAGAATGAAAAAGTAAGCAAACAGAAAAAATGAAAAGCAAAATATTGAATCACCCAGCCAAGTTGGAGCGATGAATTCATTTGATTAACTTCTATTTGAAATGTCGCAACTTGGGAGAAAAAGGTTCCTTAAAAATGAGTTTTGAGTATATTTATGCTACTATATGCAATAAAAACTTTTAGAAACAAAATTTTTCATTAATCACACTTTGAAATCCCAAGTGCCTATTTTGGCCAAAATCCCTGTGTAACAAGTACATGGCATATTGTATAGTGTCATGGTTTTATGAACAAATTTCAGACTTGACAAACTTGAGATTCACAATTCATGAACTAATTTAAGATAGCACAATGAATGATGTCATGATTGTATGAACAATTTAATACAGAAAGATCTTATGATCCAAAGTTTAATAACTGATACAGTGGATAAATATGAGAGACATTTTGATTTGAAGCGTTATAGAACTGGATATAATCACTAATACAAATTTCATTAAAAATCAGAATTCACATGTGAGAGATGATTCTTATTTTGCAAGCTATTTTGGACCTGTTTTACCAAACACTTCTAAGTGAACTTTAACATTTTAAAATTGCTTTAGATCAGCTAACGACAATCCTCTAAGACTAATTTTCTATTCAAACAATTATTCTCATGAGTATACTGTAGTATATTCAGTCTAACTAAAAGAAATTCATATGAAGCTAGCCACCTAGAATTTGATGTGACAAAGATGTAACATAAAGGAGATGCAAAAAGAGCTCTTACCAGCACGCTCAAAAGATTTTCTACTGGGCATAAATGATGGATCCATTCCCCAGCTCCTCTGGAATCGACTGATCTGAAAAATAAAAACAGTGATGTTAGAAGTTATTGCATTTAGGTCCAACTTTATTGCGTTTGACTACACCTTTCTAAAGAACATAATAAATGAAAGTGATTGTGTTAATCAAGTTGATTACAAGAAGCATTAATTCATAGGATTTCAGTAAACAGAACACCATTATTAATTCTGTAACATATAGCATTTATGTATTGGGAAAAAATCACTGCATGATATGCTCCCTGAAATACTTAATCAACTTTTAATTTATTCCCTCAATATTTCTCCATCAAGTATACTTTTTGTTAAATAAAAACAGGTACTTAATTTCTAAAATTCATTTGACCAACTTCTTAAATTGATAATATTAGCATTAATATGGGCATAAGACTTGAATACTGGAATTTTCATAATTGGTAAGGTGAATTGTTGCTTCAAAACTGACAAAAAATAAACTGCATACCTCTTCCTGTAAATTCTCAAGGTTGTCCCAGTAACCCTTTGGTTTGCGGTGCTTATAAGCTAGGGAGAGATTCATCAATGACGATACCCTTCGAAATCCACCCATGCGGGTAATGGCTTTTTCAATATCTACTCTACCATGTAAACGAAGTTGTTTTCTCATAGGCATAAATCCTTCCTGCCCATGTTCTGAAATAAATTTTAGGAGCTCAGCTTTAAGGACTTCTATGTCCCTCTGCAAACCTGGAACTCTAGGTCTTTGTTTAGATGAATTTGGACCATCTAAATTAGAAAGTTGCTTAGCTATTTCCGTATAATCAGTTTCATTGCTATTGCTGAATGAGGCAACTAATTCCTCTGATTGTCTGTCACAATATGCTTTTTCAGGGTTTTCTGCTTCCCTTTTCTCCACATAATCTCGAATAGCACATAAGTTTGATGGAAGATCTTCATAGATAACCTACAAGCTCCAAAATTCTTCTATCAATATCTTTATAAAGCTTCCTTTAAGTTGCTTCACGGCATAAATCTAAATGAAATAAACAAATAGTTTCTTCATCATAGATTTTCCATTAATATATATATAAATAAGTTCTACGACAAATTCTAATCCAAGCAGATGATGAAAGGATCTAAATGGAACACTCCGTATTAAATGCTGGTATAGAAGGAATTAAATATAATTAATTTGGGAATTGAAGGTTCACATCTATGGACTTCAAAAGAATTATAGGAAAAAATTAAAACTACGAACAACAGTCGCTTTTGATAATTAATGAAATTCCACTAAATAAACATTTGTGAACAGATGTGACAATGGTTGACATTTCAGAAATAATCTGTCAAGAATGGTAAAATTTACAAAAATAAAAATATCCCAGAATGAAGCAAATTTTGGCAATTTATTTTCATGGATTATCCGAACGTGCCCTAAAATTTGACAGAAATCCTGTACTTTCAAGTTAGCTTCAGATACACACTACATGTTTCACATTCAACTCTAACTTGTATAACAATTTATGAGCAAGACCTAATGCCCAGAATGTCACTATAACATATTATTTACATACCTCTTCCATAATAGCTTCAGAAAGCAATGAATTTTTGTGCATTTTTGACTCTACAGTGTACTTCAATAGTGTGTGATGACTACCCAGTTGTTCTAGAATCCATTTTCCCTGAAATGAGTCAAAGTCTCCCTCAACCTGCTCAAAACTAATCTCCTGCTCAAGTTGTTCACATATGTCTAGAACAACACGTGCATGAAGTACCATATACAGTAGGCCCTTGCATCCCTCCTGTACAAAGTTCTTGTAAGGTATAGGAATTTTTAACTGATAACATTATTGACATTTTAATGCAAAGACTATATATATTTGAGCTACAGAAGTCAGTATTCAACATCTGCTAGCTGAACAGAAGAAATGATGAAATGCTTGATTCTTCCATTCTCTACTGGTAAAATGATAGCAAACTTAATATAGAAATTAACAAGCAAAGAGTCTAATGAACATCAACAGGCTTAAATTACTTTTAGTTACATTCATACACATTATGAATTACTTTTGTTTACATTCATACACAATATGAAATTGACAAGAGGCCTCAATGTCTCTTGTTCAATGTATTGACTTTTGTAATCCATTAAATGGATCTTAACTTTTGTGGACAACTTTTTCACTTTCTATAATTATATCTATCAACGATATTTATATGTTTCTTCTCAATAATAATAATAATAATGTATTGACTTATTGTTTGTCTTTCTTTACTTCATACAGTTGACCAAACAAAAAGTGATCCTTCTGTTTTGTCACAATATACTGAACTTTCTTCATCAAAGTGCTCTTTCAATTCAACAAGATCTATAGTGTCATCCAATCACAACACATTTCAGCATGAAGCATACCTTCATAATCTAGACTTTGAACTTGAAAACTATTATTTGAGCTTTTGAATGCATGAGCTAAATAATCCATTACTGATTGATCAACAAATAGTTTTGCTAGACAAAAGAAAGATGACTGGCTGTATTAGGAAACTCTTCATTTTGAACTGGCCTATGCTGGCGTACAGCTTTTAGTTGGTGAGACTAGAAGCCTGTGGAAAACGTTGTTCGTCATTCACTGAACCACATAAACCAAGTTCTCATTTTATATTTGGGACTGCATGGGTTAAAACATGGACTAGTGTAGGGAAAGCACATATAATAGACCTGCCCCTCCCTTGGGTCTATTTACTGCAGCACAGGCATGCAAGTTTGCTACTTTTATAGGAATATTATCAATTGGGGGGCAATGTTTTATGTAACTAAGAAAAAAGAGACACAAGTTTCAAAATAGCTTACAATTGGAAGAAATGTTGTTAGAGATGTTAGATTTAACATTTTTAAGGGTAAAAATAGTATTTTGATAAGCGTCTAATATTTTATAATTCATATAATACTAAAAAAAATTAGTTAAAAATTAAATTCATATTAAAATAATAATAATTAAAAAATTGTTTTATTATTTTTATGATTATTAAAATATAGAAAAAGAAAAAAAAAAAGAAACGTAAGGGCCTTGGCAAGTGGCACAGCAACCAGCGTGGCCAGCGCCGCTAGCCATGTCCTGGCCTGGACTGGAGTGGCCAAACCGGGGGTTTAGGCCAGACCGTTGTCATTGCATGGCTAGCATTCTAGTCACAACTAGCTAAATCGGCTTGGGCGTGGCTAGATCGAAATAATTATTTTAATTAACATTATAATAATAATTTTGTTAATCAATTATTATAGATAAAATATCTATATGTTTCAAAATCTATATTTAAATATCAAATCGATTTTATCCAATTATTTTTACCTAGGTCTTTTTCCAAAATTTGGATTTAATAATTACTCAAACCTAGTCCTATTTATTATATAGTCTTAACCAACTAAACCCAATCCAATACTAGAAAACAATCCCCTTTGGTACGATTTGTCAAACTTGGTTAGAGTTTGAGGAAGATTACTCCAGTAATGTATCTTTGATTTCAGACATTACTTTATTTGGTTGTCAAATAATAAAATATTCTAATAATCTTCCAATACCAATAGTAATTACTGTAGGTGATATAAGGGGTTATGTGAATACTGAACCAGAGCTGTTATTAAAAGATTACCGAGGTAATCCAATTTTTATGCCAATTTTACCATTAATTAAAAAACATTTCATACACAAATATCATCATATGTCTACCAAATAACAACTAGTCCAACTATGCGAAATGACTTCTGTAACCTCAGCAATTAATTTTTTGGATAGAAATGTCGTCATTTTACATAAATTAATCTTAATTTTGTTACCATTTTACCCCCAAGTAATTAAATTTTTTGACAATAATACCCTTATTTTGAAAACTATTTATATGAATACCACCCAAAACACCTCAACCACCAAAGATGGCTATCGGCCATAGGTAACCATTGTTGGAGGTTTCCGGCAGTCGTCAGAATGGCGCACGAACAGCCGTACGCTGATCTAGCCAAAAACGACGACCAGATCCATAGTCATTTCCGGCAAGATCCATGGATATGACTGTTTACAACCATGGATTTGGCCGAAAACGACTAAATCAATGCACAACTAGTCAGATCCAACCGATCGTGTGCTGTTTTGGTGATTGTCGACAGCGTTCGACAGTGGTGCTAGCGACTGGCAGTCATTTTGGGTGGCTGGGGGTATTTTGTTAAATTTTAAACTTTTATTATAGCTGTGGTGTTTTAGTTAAATTCTCAAATGTAAGGAGTTAAAAGAAGTAGTAGTAATAATAGTAATTATTATTATTATTATTATTATTATTATTATTATTATATTGAAAAAGAAGGGCAATTTAGTAAAAGGCTTCTCTTAGAATTCTTTTATTCCCCCCTAATAGAAATAGTATAAAGCTATATTGAGGGCATTTGTGTAATTGTAATAGGGGTAAATATATATTAGGATGTATAATACATTTTTAATATGAAATATAGAAAATAGAATAATGATTTATTTATCATGGTATCAGAGCTAGAGTTTGCTACTGTTTCGTTTTCGTTCTATTTTGGCAGCCGACGATCTCTTTCTTGGTTATTATTGGAAGAGATTAGGAGAACAGATACCATTGAAAAACACACTCAGATATTATTGGAAAAGATTAGGAGAAGAAAAAAAACCGAGAAGAATCATCTGAATCAAAGGAGAAGAAACCGATCAGATGACATATGTTTGTGCTTTGTCTGATTTTGTAAGCAATCTAGTGCTAGCATTCTCCTTCTCATTGTTTATGTTGATGATATTGTGATCACAGATAGTGATAGTGATAGTGATAGTGATAGTGATGGCATTCATAGTTTCAAAGACTTTTTGGCTTCCAAATTTCACACGAAAGATTTCAACTCTTTAAGTTACTTTCTAGGAGTCGAAGTTTCTCGAAGTAGGAGAGGAATTGTCTTCTCTCAACATTAGTATGTGTTAGATTTATTGACTGAAACAGGCTTACTTGGAGCCAAACCTTGTGATACTCCTTTGGTTCCTAATGCGAAATTGAATGCTGATGAAGGAGAGGTGTTTGATGATCCAGAGTGATATAAAAGGATGGTTGGGAAATTGAATTATCTTACAGTAACCCGCCCAGTTATTACGTTCTTAATGAGTGTGGTGAGTCAATTTATGTCATCTCCCAGGACATCTCATTGGGATACGGTTCTTCATATCTTAAAATATCTCAAAAGAGCTCTTGGCTGTGGGATTCTTTACAGTTATCATGGTCATAGTAAAGTAGAAGGATTTTCATATGTGGATTGGGCAGGATCATCTGTAGCAAATGTTCTGTGACTGAATTTTGTGTCTTTGTTGGAGGAAATCTTGTTTCTTGGAAAAGTAAGAAACAACTTATTGTAGCTAGATCAAGTGTAAAATTTGAGTACTAAGCTACGACATTGGTGATGTGTGAGCTTATATGGACAAGACATCTTCTTGGAGAAAATGGAATTGGTGATCCAAGGACCATGGACTTGTGGTGTGACAACCAAACAGTCATACATATAGCAAATAATCTAGTTTTTCACAAGCGGACAAAGCATATAGAAGTGGATTGTCATTTTGCCCGAGAAAAGCTTGAACAAAAATTGAGTGCCACTAATCATGTTCAAACAGGGGAACAACTAGCTTATATCTTTACCAAGTCTCTAGTTGTTAAATGGGTAATCTACATTTGTAAAATGTTGGGCATGATAGATATATATGCTCCAACTTGAGGGGGAGTGATAGAAATAGTGTATAGTTATATTGAGGGCATTTGTGTAATTGTCATAGAGGTAAATATATACTAGGATGTATATTACGTTTTTAATATGAAATATAGGAAATAGAATATTGAATTATTTAACACCCCCAACCAAACATATTAATTATTTGTACCCATCAATTTATTCTAATCTAACCAAACATATATAATATAATATTTCTAGTAATCTTCAAGGTAATATATCTCCCTGGTAATCCTATCTTTTCAGTAATAAAACATTCTCAAAACCAAACGCACCCTTAGTGTTAATTTCATCAAACCTTTTGTAAGGAAAACATTATTATTATTATTATTATTAATTTTTTTATTATTATTATTATTTTTTTTTTTTTTTTTTTGTGGTAATCGTAGTGTTTGGGACAACTTACACGCACCTCTAATAATCCCTAGAGTTTTTTGAACATCTTACAAGCCCAAAGGACTAGGTAAACCACAATGTTATTATGGTAGATAAGCGTTTAAACCCAAAAACTCAAAGAAGGAAAAACATTATTAGAACGGACCAACTGTAAGAATTCAATGAGTTATACCTGAAGAATGCGGACTTTGTTGTTCTCTCGCGACAAAATCTTACTGATAGCTAAATTTGGAACAAACCTACAATAAGGAATCTTATAAGGTAACAAATCAAGAAGAATAAAACTTTGTTCGGAAATTGATTAAAGAAGACTTGTTTAGCTGGTATTTTGTTGTAATTTTAAAAATATGAAGCTTATATACAACAAAAATTAGACAACAACTCTTTTAGTCCATCAATCATATATATAAATAGATAAAAATGATATCTCTAGTAATCAGTGAGAAGTGATGCCCGAATAAACATACCTCGTGCTACTCAAGATTTTTTAAAATTCTTCTATATATTTGTTCATTCATTTTTAAAATGAGATGAAAATTAGACAAAGCCAAGAGAAAAGGAACTTGACCTTTCAGGATACAATGAATGAAATGACTACACTCGGTTAAGTTTCTTTTAGCCAGGGCAAAGAGTGGAAAGATGTATATTTTGCAATTATTTCTTTGTGGACTATGATATGCAAGATGCAGTAGATCTAACTTGAATGAAGTACCTGAATACAACTCTAATGAAGGTTAAGAAAGAGTGGCTCATAAAAGAAAATGAGGATAGAAGACAATAAAATAGACAAGAGGGAGAGAGGAGATAAACTAGTAGAGTAAAAACAAGAAAAATTTAAGGGAATAACCAATTCCCGTTATCAGTATTCAGTATCAAAGCCTGCTCAAATAACAAAACTAAATTAGGAAAATAAATCTAACTAAAACAATTAATTATCTGCCTAAAACAAATTTTTTCCTAAAATAATTACTAAAACTCATTCGTAGATTCCCATCAGGAGACCTAATTTCTTCAGACCTTAATATAAAACCCATCAAAGAAACTCTGATGAGTTCCTTGAGTTTGGCTAGGTGATAAGCATATCTCTACAGAAAAGGTATCCAATGCAACAGAAGCAGCTAGTGTAAAAGAGCACAGAGATAATATGAAGTCTATGAAATTGAATAAGTAGTCTCTCTAATCTGTGTAATATTTGGGTTAAACTTAAATAGGATAATATATTACATACAGAAGACAAGGACATATCACTTACTCAGGAAGACTCTCGTATGCAGTCAAAACAGTCCAAACTTCACGAACAGGAGCTTTCACGGTTATGCTAGCAACAACACAGCGATGAACACCTCCATTTTCCTTCAGCCCAAAACCATTTTATCAGCATCAGCTAAAACAAAAATGGCCCTCCCTGAGACAGGAAGACCTGTTCATTGAAGTCTAGAGTGAATGAGTTACCAATAGGCCATCAAATCTACGAAGATGAACTTCATCAACCACACAAGGCCTATCAAGTCTGCAAACTTTTCCAAATACACCCCAATTACTATTTAAATCATTTTGAGATGGCGGCACGGAACCAAAATTGGAGTTTGCTACATGTTCCTTAAACTTTCCAGATGCCTTCTCATGCAGGGAACTATCCAAGTCTATGCCAGGTGAAGCAAGGACAGGCAAAGATATTTGACCAAAGGAATTATTTATTAATAATGTCTTCTGATTCCCTTCAAAACTTCTTTCAGCTCGGCAAGCCAAGGCTTGAAGATTCACAGGAAGATCTGATCTGATTATTCTTTCCAAAAAAATGGCTGGGAAGTTGAATCTAGGAATCACATTGACTTCATATGTTAATACGGCGGTCGTCGACCTGTCAGAAAATAAAAAGATATAAAAGGTTATCGCGTGAAGTAATTAAAAAAAATAAAAAGAAAGAAAGAATTGTACCCAGATTAATAGTTTCCAAAAAAAAAAAAATTAATTGATTAATTAAGGGTGTAAAAAAATTGAGAATACCTATAATGGATCAACCCAAAATAATAGTTATAATAATATAGAAAATAAATATACAAATGACAGAGAAAAGAGAGTTCCAGCTAGATATTGACCCCAAAGTCTTTTCGATTCAAGGTCATTTTATTCTACATATATTCTTCTCCTAATTTCATGATATCAATGTAAGGAGCCTCACAACTTTATTGTAGTCACTCCTACAAATATTTTCATTTCTATTTGGGTTTCTACTTAACCTAGCAATGCTATTTTGGATCGCTAATAAGTTGGTGCTGTAATATAAGGGTGAATAGTATGTGATATCCCTATGCAGTTAATGGTCTAATCATGAATTTTCTAGTCTTAATGGCAACTAAAGAAAAGTTATAGATGCCTTGTTCAAACTGGGATAGCTTGTTCCATAACTCTGAAAATAAAGGTACGACCATATAGGCAATTGACCAATGCAAAATACATTCACAAGCCTTCAAAATCTACTCACAGATTAAAAAAAAAAAAAAATTGAGTAGTTGTTACATGCATCACTTAGAATAGGTGCTTTAAGCTTTAAACAAAAAAATAAGTAAATGAAAGAAAAAAAAAAAAACATGTGAAACGGTTTGGAAGGACTCAACTGACCAAAAATGCTGAAATAATTTCTGGTCATGAAAAAACAAAATTAAAGACCATGCAGAGTTGCCAGTGTGTGCAGTGCAAGCAGTCAATGATGGCAGCTACAAGAACCACCAACAAGAATCTGTAGATCGAGTGGAGATCTAGTGATCTACTAGTGTTAGAGAAAGAAAGGTACGAGTTACCAGTGACCTTTTCAACCAAAAAATATGGGGGAGAATGCCATTCTCCTCTACAAGACAATGACAAGGTATCAAAATTCATGAGGCTAGACAGATTGGACAGTGCTGGATCAAGTGGTGGTCATGCTGATGATGGAGGACAGATCTGCTGAATCAGTGTCATTCAACTAGCTGTTTCAAGTTGATGGCAAAGAGGCACCAATAGTTCAAAATCTCTTCTGCATGCAACAACAGGAGAGGTTGGGTTTCTCAGGAAATTATGAGCTCGATAATTAGGAAGTGAGATTTAACAAGTGCTATTGTGTATGTTTTAGGAACTGTGGGAGGCATGAGCTTATTTTGAATGGTTTAAACACACATGGAGCGTCTATGAAGGCTACGAGAAGCTAAGGTTGATTTAGCCAAGTCTTTCTTCTATATAAATGTCTTTTCTGTTTTTATATATAAAATTTAAAAAAAAAAATTAAGGTTGATTTAAGGTAAGTCTTTCTCCTATAAAAATACCTTTTCCGTTTTTATACAAACTATATATATTTTATTGAAAGAAAAATAAAAGTGGGATGGACAGACAGAAACAAGAAAGTGTAAGGGAACAGTAGAATATGTCAGATTGGAAAAAATTGATTTTGAAGAGAAAAATCTATCAATTCTGCTACGTATTAATCAAAGGATATCCCAAAACAAAACTTGAAGCACATTGTTATTACAACCACAAAATCAGTGAAACAGAAAGTAGAAATCTACTCTTAATAAGTAAAAACAAGCCAGTGAGATAGTTGGAATGATAATTTTCGTTTATAATAAATTACACTTGATTTGAACATGAGTATATTGGTTCTACCTTGTACCAGATTTTATGGACCATTTGCCCTCAAACTTCTTAAAGTCACCGTCAACCATTGAAAAGCGGAGTTCCCGATCATTGGCCTGAAATATCACACAATTATTTACATTCCATGTCCACACACGTATATAACAATCAAAAAGAAATGAATGATGATAAGAGCAAAATTTCAAGGACTTGATGTCATTTACCAAACCAACAAAACGACCAAAGTAGGAAAGAGGTTTTGGGTGGTGGGGGTGTCAGATCCTCTCCTAGGAGAAAACATAACCTATCTAATCCATTTTAACTACATATTAGCAAATGGTATGAGTTCAATTATACTGGTACCTAATGGATATGATTAGAATACGATGAAGATCCAAAAAGTCAAACTAAGAAATTATGTATATGATTAGCATAACAAGAACATGACCTCTATTGTCAAAATATTATTCACTGAAGAGTCAGTGCTAAACTTCTAGTCAACCAAGGTTTGTCCAAGAAAGCATCTTCTTCTTGCATGATGCTTATGAATTGAAATTCAGTGTCCACATAAATATTGAAGAGGGGACATGCTTCAACAAAATCTCCAATGGTCAAGCCAGGCCCTAAACCAAGCCATTCATTAATAAAATTTTATAAAATTTATATTTTTCCTTGCAGTTAATCAGTTAAACTGTAGTCTAAAATTAACAAGACAAATTTGGTACATGCCTTTGATACAAATCACTAAACAGCTAAGTTTTCAGTTCATCCTTGTCAATAAGAATTGCAGTTTAATTTCTCTTAACACTTTGTCTGTTTTGAATTCAAGAAGAAAATACTACTCATGTTAGTTTAGTACAGATTAAACAGGTGAGTCTGACTACTTTAATTCTATCAGGACTGATAATCAGCTGTCATTCCCAACTCAAACATCCAAAACCCAGAGATAGTTTCTATCTCAATAACATAATTGCCACCGGATTAGAGATAACACGTCTTCCATTCATTACTAACTGCAATTTCATTGAGATTAATACTAATATGCATCTGTATAGCACCTAACGAACACTCACTACAATAAAAAAAACCTTTTGCAAGAAGCATATTGTTGCAACAGTTGACATTTAACTAAAAATAGATAAAGATCCTCTATACAAATTGCTTCTGATATTCTGATGACAACTACACAACTACTTACCCACTTAACCATAGAAATCATAAAAAATATTCTACCTTTATTAAAACTCAAAAGGGCTTAAAAGCTTTCATGTTCATCATAAAATATCATCTCATTTCTTCCATATAACACGACAGTAGATTGTGACCAACTTGTCCAGTACTCCGTCCCCTGACTAACTCTGCAATTACATTACTTCAGTTGTTCATAAGTTATCATTTTTAACTCCAAGTGCTTTGAGATATTTACTTTCAGATAAGCCTGTGTCTTTTCATTTATGTCAAGTATGCAGTCATGAATCAAAGACCAAGCATTGGCACCAAACTAAAACATGTTTTAACCATTTTAAAAAACTTTAGTTCAAATTCAGCAAAACTAAAATGGAAAAGTTGTAAAATGAGATTAAAAAAAAAAAAAAAAAAAAGGTTGACCACTGAGTTAAAACCTAAGAAGGGTGACCATCCCATATAAATACAATCAGAAATAAATGTCTACATCGCCAATTGAAACAGGCCCTCCTTGGAAATAAATTTTTTCTGTCTATACAAAAAGTGAATGCAAAACTCCTTCCCAATTTGAACAAAAGCATTTAGAATTCAGTGATATAACAGAGGAATCGAAGTTCATTCTTTCTTTTACAGCTTTTGTTCTTTTCTTCAATTCCACTCATTGAGAAAATTATATTCTGGAAAATATACAACCTTTGCTTCATCATGTTAGAACTAAAGTTGAAAAAAATGAAGTAAGAAAAGATATTCAACGAATGGAAGATGAAAATCAAGAGTTAATAGTTGAAAATCTTGTCAAATTAAAGATCACTATAGACTTTTTACACGTCTGAAGATAACCTATGTTAAACCAGGCTGAATAAGTGATTATATATTCATTATCAATTAAATTCAGAGGAGGCTCCATCAAGAAGCATATAGAGACCCAACCTACAGTGGCAACTTTCAGTGAAGCTTGCAGCTGTACCACTATTTTCACAGTCACTCACTTTATTTACTGACTGTGAGCACACTAACATGGATTCTCATGTGAGAGAAGCAACTTCAGATTATTTGATTCCATTCCTTATGCCTGCTACCATGACCGTTTCACTTTAATCAAATCGAGCAGAATATCATGTTCATCGAAATTAATTAAGCATACACCTTCCCTCCCTTGTGCTTCTACCAAGCTGCCAGAGAAGTTTGTTTGTGAACAGACTATCCTGGAGGTAAATTCATTTACACAGTTCTACAAACAGAAGTTTGCTCCAGAAAAAAAAGAAATGGATGATGGAGATGAACTGACACCAACGTTACTATGAACCTCTATCACCAAGGTTTTCATAGTATCACTCTTTCCATAACTCAAGATTACACATAGATTTTTATTAAATAATTGTTTACATTTCTGTTTTTTTTTTTTTAATTATATAGCCTTCCAACTCTGTTACTAATAATTGTATCCAGAATATTACAAGTTGCTAGGCCTAGTAGCATGGCTTGTTGACAAACAAAATGTTTTTACAATTAAAATGAGAGAAGAGAAGCAAAGCGAGTTTAAGAAGTTAACTTTAATTTCTCTTCACTAGTTTAAATGGCTCTTGAAATCTCTCTTTCCACTTGCATAATGACTAAAGTGGTGGGCTAGGAAGAAGTTGTAGCTTATATTTGTTTCCACTTTTTTCAACTTTCCCCTTGGGTTGGCATCCAAAACTTTCTAAATGCAAACACTTCAAGGGTTGACCTAATCAATCTTTACAACCAATTTCTTCGTAAAAAAGATAAAAGAACATCAAGCACAACCTTTCCCTAGATGCTTACAAGCTTATTTTCCATACTTATATACAATTTCCGAATACTCAGCGCAAAAACAAGCGAAGAGGCAGATAATGTATGAACCATAAGTCTCTCATCTAAGTCTTTGTAAATTCAAATACCAGTTCGCGCCAAAGATTAGAACTAGCACATGTATCATTCTTTTACCAATATTCAAGGGAAAAAAAAATATATCAATGAGTATGAGTTTGGGATTCTTACTGAATGAAGAAACTCTTGGAGATCCAATACTACTCGAGCTTCAATATGCCAGTATAGCGCCCTTTGCAAACCTCTCTGCTCCAACCATATCCTCCCAGGATGTGGACAAGGAATTCTCCCACTGTTTTAAATAACAATCGTTAATTATAACTCAAAATAGTGCATTCAAAGCATAATATAACAATATTCACAGACCTGGAAACAAGATTTGGGATAAAATCCGCAAGGCGTTCATAGTCGGTGAGAGCATTCCAAACAGAGTCGACATCTGCACTAACCGATATTTCGGCTTTAATTCTCCGTTCCCGCCATGAAACCACTTCAACTTCACAACGCACCTCGTTAGCTCCTTTCTCAACCCTAATCTTCCCATTACCATTTCCATTGTTATAATTACAGTTATCCTTGGAAACGTAAATTCTGCTACTGTTGAGTTTGATTCTGTTTCTTTTAAATGAGACCACGCAACATTTGCTTTTGCTTTTGCTGCGCTGAAATATTTGGAATGGAAATTCTGCAAGTATAGGTTCGTTGTTGAAGGTTGAAGCTTTGCAAGGGACGATCATGGATAGGTGAGTGGAAGAGGGACTGAGTGCTCTACTGTTACAACTACAACACAACAGTAGACCACAAGTTTTTCGTGTTAAGTTATTTCTTACAGGTTAATGAGTGGCTCGTGTCTGTCTACGGAATGTATGGTTGAAAATTATTTGGGAACAAAAAAAGCAAATCTTTTGGGGGACATTGTGGTTGGCCAAACTTTGGGGATTAAACAAAACTAACGACCTTCCTAAATTATAAACTACGTGGTTTCCTTTTTTATCTTCACTCCTCGGAGAGAGAGTTAAGTAATTGCACCAACGATTCCTTATTAAATATAGTTAAACTTTAATAAATTAATATTTTTAGAATCATAAAAAATTGTTAATTGATCGATATATTATTTAATCATATAAATTAATAAATTATTAATTTATTGAGACATTCTTTTTTTTTTTTTAATATTAAACTTAATGCAAGTACATATTATGTATAGTTAATATGATATAGAAAATAACTGTTCAAAATAACACCAACCTAGCTTATAGTTAGAAGTTAATGTGGTATAGGTAATAGCTCATAATCAATGTAGTATAAAGAATAGTTTAAAAGTCTCCTAATTGAGTCATGTATATATATAACTTTGATATATAAGGAGATTATTACTTTAAATATCAAGTGGTACCTATGTAATTTTTTTTTTTTAATGTATTATCTAATAAATTTTATGAATTATAAATTTATAACATCGGTCCCAAGTCGAGATGGACCAAAGATATTATTTAATCGAGACTATTAATTTATTGAGGCTTAACATTATCTCCTTTTTATTACAATTGGCTCTTAAAAAAGTCTACATAAGTCAAACGAGTGTAAGTAGGGGTGCTTAACGGGCCGAGCCGCTCCCGAGCTAGCTAAACTCGACTCGAGTCTAGCTCGTTAACGGCTCAGCTCGTTATATAACGAGCCGGCTCAGCTCGGTTCGTGAGCCAGAACGAGCCGACTTCGAGTCATACCCAACTCGGCTCGTTAGGCTCGCGAGCCGGACCTGGCTAAAAAAAAATTGATTTTTTTCTAAAAAAATTGAATTTTTGAGAGTCAGCTCGCGAGCTGGCTCGAACTCGGCTCGATCCGACTCGAAATACCCTAGACTCTTTTCCAAGCCGAGCCGAGCCGCAAATTTCATGGCTCAGCTCGGATCGGCTCGAGCTCGGCTCGATTAATCTTCTTCTCTCACGAGCCGAGCTCGTTAAGCTGAAAACTCAGCTCGGCGCGGCTCTTCTCGTTAACACCCCTAAGTATAAGGTATATAGCCAAATGGTTCAAGAGTTTTTAGGTAATTATCAAACAAAATAAAACTTTTCTTTATCATTTATTTGTGAGTGGTGTTAAATGAGATTATCTATCTAGCAGCCACTTTTCCATATTTTCTATTTGTTGTTAGACTATAATACCCTTAAGCACCTGAAACTCAAAACAATATGCTTTTGCCATCTCATGTGTTGATTTATAAAGACTTTCACATGAGAATACTAAAAGCTCTTTCCTATCCTCAAGTGGCCACTTCTTCCAGCACTTTTTACTATCCCGCAACTTAAAATCAAATGTATAAAAAAAGTATTCATGAAATATTTGGTCAATCATGCAACTTTGCCACTTGAATAATTGAATCATCTCATTTATACTTGACATATGTGGTGGATATAAAATAATGATGAATCATCACATTTTGTTTGTCTGCGTCTTCAAATTTGGGGCACACTATCTCGGGGATAAGAACATTTTACTTGTACGAAAAATACCAACTTATTTAGGGTAATACTACGCTGGCAAACGAATCTCACAAACTTTCTTTCACAAACCTGACATGGCATTAAGTTGGCATTACCGCGTCAACTCACGGTTTTGACTAGACATAAACGGTCGTTCATCATATAAGAAACGATCATTCCTTAGGGATGAACAGTCATTCATCGTATAAGGAATGGTCGTTCCATAGGAAGGATGACCATTCCATCATAGAATGGTCATTCCTCCAGGTGGAATGGCCATTCCATGAGGAATGGCCGTTCCTCATCCAAGGAATATTCATTCCATCCAAGGAACGACCATTCCTCCATTCATAACAGCCGTTCCCGACAATTCTGGTGGGAGCTGCCAACACAGGTGCCATGTAAGGATTGTGAGAGAAAGTTTATGAGATGCGTTTGTCAACGTATCTTTATTCATTTATTTAAGGCCAAGTGAAGGCAAAACTATCAAATGGAACCTTCAAAGAAACAATATCTATTCGAACCCTTCAAGCAGCAAATAACTATTAGAACGTCGAAGAAGCAACTATCAATTTCAACCCTTCAACCCAATTACACCCAAATATCAGATTAATTCTTACAATTAAATGAATAAGAAACTGAAATTAAGACAAAAACTGACAGACAAATTAACAAATAAACTCTGCGCAAGAAACCAAACCAAATTAAAACTCATGACTTAAATAATGCAACAATTTAAAAGATGAAAGATTAAAAACGTGGAAATAAAAAATAAAATAATAACATGGGGAGCAATGCTATGCTTACAACTAAGTCATACAAACAGGCAAAAAATAAAAGGACAGGCAAAAAACAAAGGACATAATAGTCATTTTACATGAATTTTGTGTAATTTGTGTCTATTCGTATGATCAGTTGTACGCAAAACATTATTGTAACACAGGAACCAAATGCCAAGAACCTGCACTCTACGTGGAATCAAAATAGAATTGGAAGCACAACAACATAATACGAACAGAGGAAATGCTAGATGTACAAATAAATTTACAAAGATTTCTTGTACAAAGTGATGTGGTAGGAGATGAATGGAAGAGTGAATATGATGAGTTTGACTTTTGGTGTTCACTTTTCCATTCATCTCTTGTTACATCACTTTGTACAAGAATCTTTGTAAATTTCTTTGTACGTCTAGCATTATTGTACGAAGAGATTGCCAAGGTGTGACTAAAGGATCATTAGTCTAAAGACTAATTTCGCCTCTATAGGTAAGATATTGGTGCAAACGTTTTGTTGTTGCGAGATTCCACACCAACTAAAACATCGACGTGATATTCCACACTAACCAGAGATACTCGATTGACCCAGGAGGGAACCGAGCAAGATGGGTGCGTGATTCTTGGGAATCAAAAGAAGTAACTTGACTCACACATGATGGTGGTTGAGGTTGAGATTGGCCTCCTAGAAAATGGTGTAGGAACTAATCATTTTTAAAGTGGTTCGGCTGGGAAATGAATAAGGCCTATGTCCACTAATATATTATTGGGGTGTTTGATTTTTTATTGCAAAGGGTGGATTTCGTAGTACTAAAGAGGAGGTTCTTACTAAGTTTATGCTTAGGAAATAAGGGAAAGCTATGGTCCAACAAGAGTAGAGAATTTTAGTGGAGACTACTCAAGTATGAGGTAAGTAAATCCAACTCAAGCTGAAGTTTAAGAAATTCTTAAGTAGAGATTTATTTATGCATGTATATATGATGCTTATTGAGAAATTGAGTAGAGATGTATGTCTATTTGTTGAGGAATTGAGTTGAGAAGAGTATTTATGTTATGTTTGTTGGATATTTCCTTTATGGGAAATGTTAATGTGTGATGAGTTTGAGATGAAGTTGGAGGAGATTGAATAGATATTTTGGGAGTGTTCTTTTATGATAGGAACCATGCCCATAGAAGGGAGTTTCTTCCCATTTTGGATGGTTAAAAAGAGAAGTATAGTTGGAATTATAGAGGAGTTTTTGTATGCACATGAGTTGCTTGATGAAATGCCTAAGTGAAATCTGTCCTGTCACTGCTGTGACTTTCTAAGTGATTTTTGAGCATTTTACGGATTGAACTGGGTTGAGACCAAAATATCAAAGTTATAGCCCTGTTTCTAAGCTTTAAAACGAGACCAAAACCGTAGCAATCTGATGTGTATAACGCAAGGTATGCCCTTTTTAGTGTGACCTGTGCAGAATGACCATTTTGGAGCAACATTGCATTTGGCATTTCAAAAGTGCATTAATGAGTATGAACCATCCATATGCATTAATTATGCATTGAGAAGTAGTTTGAGAAAGAATAGAGAATGTTGAGTATGAGCTACATTATGAGTACTAGCTTAAGAGTAGAGAATTTTGAGTATAAGCTATACTATGAGTAATGGTTTGAGTGAGAAAGAGTAGAGAATGTTGAAAATAGCAACTCTTAAGAGTAAAGAGAATGAGACTACTCTGATAGTAAAGAGAAAGAGATATTGAGCACTAGAAGAGAGAAAAGTGCTACAGAAGAGAATAGAGTAAGTTGTGTGATGGGAAACCTGTGAGTGACGAATAGTCACGAGAGTGGGTGCTTTGTGATCCCCAGCCGTGCCTCCGGTAAGAAGGGGCCGTGACATTCAGAGAGAGAGAGAGAATACACTCACATGGCCAAAGGTTCCGAATCCATGCATAACTAAACCCGATCGGTAGCGAAATAAGCGGAATTCACGTAGAGTGGTAGCGCCCAGCCGTGCCTCCGGTCAGATGAGGTCGTGACATTCCAATGAGTAAGAATGAGAAAGAAAAGAAATAGAAAGAACAGAGATGCGAAAAGCTAAGAGTTAAGCTATCTTATGAGTAGTAGCTTGAGTATGAGTACTAACTTGAGAACTTATGAGTAGTAGCTTGAGTATGAGTACTAGCTTGAGAAAGAGATGAGCAAACATGAGAAAGAATAAGAGAGAGATACGAGCATAGAGTAGGTTATGCGATGGGGAACTCGTGAGTAATGGGTAGAGTATTCCCGCATGTACGCCGCATTGAGAGAGCGGCATGAGTATGAGATAGAGAAGTGGTGTAGCCCGTGAGAGTGCATGCGGATGAGGGCTATACCCGAGTACCCGAGAGAGAGATCATATACTCACATGGCCAAAAGTTCCGAATCCATGCATAACCAAGTCCGATCGGCTAGAATGAGTAGAAGTCACGTAGAGTGGGAGTGAATCCCGGCCGTGCCTCCAGTAAGATGAGGCCGTGACTACTAAAGAGTGAGTTAGTAGAAATGATTTATGAGAGATGAGAATGAGATAATAGAAAGAATCAAAGAATGAGAAAGAATGAGAAAGCTTGAGAAAGAATGAGATAGAATGAGAGAGAGTATGAGAAAGAATGAGAGAGTTTGAGTTAGTAAGAATAGAGAGTAAAAGAAAGAAACATGTAATTCTTTTGCATTAATTACATGTACCTCTTATACATGCATGTACCATGAATTCTTCCATGGTTAGTGAGAGTATAACGAGAATAAGAGAGAGAAACATGATTTTCCTTCATGGTGAGTATGATGAGAATAAGAGAGATCCATGATTTTACTTCATGGTGAGTAAGAATAAGAGAATAAGAACAGAGAGAATAAAAAGAGCAGAACAGAGTTAAAGGAGAATAAAAGTAGCAGAACAGAGTTAAAGGAGAATAAAAGTATCAGAAAGAAAAAGAAAAACAGTGAGAAATAGAAATAGAAAAACAGTAGAGTAAGGAAAGAACCAAAGAGTGAGTTGCGGGGACAGGTGGTAGAGGATTTACTTACTGAGCATTGTTGTGCTCACCCCGTTGTTCTTATCTGTTTTGCAGGAAATAGGAGCAGCGGTCGGATGGATGTCGAGAAGCGAAGAGTATTGGCACCACTGTCCACCAGCTATAATATTTTGTATTGATTAAAAAGTTTTTAAACACATAGTCTTTTGTATTTGTAAAGAATTATATTTTATGAGTAAAGAAAAATTTGAGCCTACTATCTTTCATATGATATACATATCTATATTTTACATAGTATGTATTATAAGAATAGTACTAAAGAGGAGGTGTTACACTACATCACTTTGTACAAGAAATCTTTGTAAATTTCTTTGTACGTCTAGCATTATTGTACGAAGAGATTGCCAAGGTGTGACTAAAGGATCATTAGTCTAAAGACTGATTTTGCCTTTATTGGTAAGATATTGGTGCAAATGTTTTGTCGTTGCGAGATTCCATACCGACTAAAACATCGACGTGATATTCCATGCCAACCAGAGATACTCGATTAACCCAGGAGGGAACCAAGCAAGATGGGTGCGTGATTCTTGGGAATCAAAAGAAGTAACTTGACTCACACAGGATGGTGGTTGAGGTTGAGATTGGCCTCCTAGAAAATGGTGTAGGAACTAATCATTTTTAAAGTGGTTCGGCTGGGAAATGAATAAGGCCTATGTCCACTAATATATTATTGGGGTGTTTGATTTTTTATTGCAAAGGGTGGATTTCTCCCCTGTGAAGAGAGAAGGTTTTTCTTTCTTCTTCTGCTTTTAGGGCTGAAATTTGGGCCTGAGAGATTTAGATTCCTCTTTTCTCCAAATATCGCCCCTTTTCCTCTAGAGTCCCCCCTCTTCCCCTTTTTTCTATAGTTGTTGGAGCTATTTGTATGGGGTTTCTAAGAATGTTCAGTTGATAGGTACGTCAGTTGGTTGACCCTATGTCGTGCAGCAGTCTTCCCTCACATGCCCCTACGCCGTAAAGAATCATGATGTTCCCTCTAACCTTAATCACCTTTACAAGTTTCCTTGTAGCTCAGCTACATGAAGAGCATGTGCAGTTTTGCATGGCTGCATGCCATTGATCGGGTTATGCAACTTATACGTGGTAAGATGATCTGTCCAAACAAGAAGACATCTTCAAGGGGTGGACCCCTTATGCCAAATGTGTTAGTGTTTTAATCGATCAGAGAACAATGCAGCGAAAAAACAAAAATTTACCGATTAAACATTATCAAGCCCTGAAATGCAAATATGAGCATGACAATGTTCATATGTTATAAAATAAACAAGACTTATGAAAGAATCAAAACCATACCCATGTTTGGAGGCTCCACAACTTTTTCAGTATCCAGATGAAAAACACTCACGATCCAAGTATAGGATCAAACCACCGGTATCCACACAAAGGCAAGGATCAACACAAGAGATTTACTAGATATTGATGTGAAGACTAAAGAAGATGTGAGATTTGGGTTGAGAGAAAAATCTCTCAATGAACCAATTGCTCTCCATGGCCAAGAGAAGAAAAGAATGAGAGTTATTTTAGGGAAAAGTGCCCCTTTTATAGGGTTGCCCTAAAATCCCTTAAAGGTGTATTTACAAAAATACCCTTCCACTAAATATTTCATTGGTGTCCATGATTTCGGAACAAAATCATATCCCAGGTATTTCCTCATTATTATTTTTATCCATTAATAACGTTCTTTCAATATTTAAAACATATATACACCGATATATATAATTAATATTGATGGTTTATTTATTTACAATGTATATTTATGACAATATACATATTTAAATAAATAACCAATCTTACATATTAAATCAAATACGGGATTGGATCCAGGCAACAACCTTTCTAGCAAATTTAATTGCTCCGTATGATTTATCAAAATACCCCTTCATCAATAAATGACAAAAATGCCCCTCACATAATCTCTTCTTTAGTTTGCCTTTTATGTGTGTAACCCTGAAGGCTCCTTATCATGTCGGTAGTGTGTAATATCGTGATTGACACCTAATCAATCGTCTCATTACATACAGACCAAGATTGGCCCTTAGTAAGGCATCAAGGCCACTCGACAGATTCAGATTCAGCGTAATTCACTACATATCAACAGTATGGTTACCATGCAATCAAATCCTTTCATCATCTATTATCTCATCAAGGTTTGAAGCATATAAGTAATGTTGGCTTCAAATATAAACTAGCTTGACCTATTCAGATTCGATTATCGGACTAATTGACTAATCAAGCTTTAACTCAATTCCACTATGGCCACAGATTCCAAGGTCGTTGTCCTTCATTGGAATCTCACTAAGATAATATCTCTTGTACACAAGAGTGATGAATCCTTTGTCGATCCACTATAGTCGTGGTGTATTCTCGATATAACCAATCACTCCCATACTGATAACCCTATCAGAATCACTTTTTGTAAGTGTCAAACTACACCAATAGGTACACACGACACTCTGGTGATCTCAAGTCTAAGGACCACGTGCACCACCATCTGTTAGAGGATTTATTCCATGGACACTAGTGTTTCCATGTATATAGAATCCTCTGATGGGTCAATTCGGTGAACTCGTGAATCACAAGCACCCATGTGCCATACCAATTTGTCACCAAAGAACCTTGACATGTGAGATCAGTCACTATCTTTTGATAGGGTCATTCAATGCTATGATAGCCTTACCATATCATCTATGCCCTAGGTCAAGATAATACTCCGGCTATGGACATTTCTAGAATGGTCACCTGTAGTGATCATATGGATCTCACAATCAAGACTTATCATTGCTTGATTCCCTCGTCATGGTTCAACCACTCTAAGGGCATATATTAATACATACATATGAAATATGCTTTACATAATATAATCAATGCCTTTTATATATCGAATATCCATGATCCAAAAAGTCAACATTCAATAATATGATTGGCTCATGGGCACCTATTCTAACAATCTCCCACTTGCACCTATAGCCAATCATTTACGTATCTAACACCAAATGATGCCAAGTGCCTGTCATGCTTCTGTTACAATAGAACTTTAGTAAGCAGATCCGAGATGTTATCATCAACAGGTACTTTGCTTATTTGTGCATCTCCTCTCTCAACAATTTCCCTGATAAGGTGAAAACATTTGAGAATGTGTTTAGATCTCTAATGAGACTGTGGTCTCTTGGCCTGAGCAATGGCCCCATTGTTATTGCAGAATATCTCAACTAGATGAACAATGCTTAGAACCACTCCAAGTTCAATGATGAACTTCTTGATCCAAACCGCCTCTCTGGCAGCTTCCAACAACTTAATGTACTCTGATTCTGTAGTAGAATCAGCAATAGTATTTTTCTTTGAGATTTTCCAACTCACTACAACTCCATTGAAACAAAAGACAAAACCTGATTGCGATAAAAAATCATCCCTGTCAGTTTGAAAATTGGCATCACTATATCCTCTTACAGTGAGTTCCTTCTCTTCTCCATAAACCAAGAACATATCCTTAGTCCTCTTTAGGTACTTAAGAATGATCTTGACCGCGATCCAATGACGCTCACTTGGATTCTGTTGATATCTGCACAAATGCTCAGAGCATATGAGACATCAATCTGAGCACATAACATGGCATAATGGATCCAATAGCGGACGCATAAGGTACCTTGTTCATCTTATCTCTCTCATCGGGTGATTTCGGACACATGTCCTTATAGAGATAAATACCATGTGACACTGGAAGGAATCCCTTCTTGGATTCTTCCATACTAAATCTCTTTAGTATCCTGTCAATGTATGTACTATGACTTAGGCCAAGTAACCTATGACATCTATCATGTTAGATCTTGATACTGAGGATGTAGGCTGCTTCTCCTCCATCCTTCATGGAGAAATACTTAGATAACCAAGTCTTTACCACCTGTAAGTTTGGTATATCATTCCCAATAAGTAATATGTCATTGATATTGTTAGGAAACGACCCGGTTGCTCAGCGAAAAACAAAAATTTTATACAACCGTAGATCGTTCCTTAAAGCCCAAAATCAAAGCACAAATTTTACAGTTTATGTATAATATCAAGAATCGGCAGAAAAATAAAATAAATCTAAAGTTTAGATTCATACCCACGTTTGGAGGCTCCACCAATATTATCTCTGAACGTGTTTGCTACTGATCCAAGTGTAGGATCGAACTGTAGAGGTCCACACGAAGACAATCAACAAGAACCAAGGAGGGATTTGCCCAGATCCTCCTTGGTCTTAAGAAATCAAGAAGAACAAAAGAAAAAGTTTGTTTTCAATCAAACAGTGAAGTGGCATGGGAGAGTGTGTTGGGCAGGAGGTTTCTCTTTCAATGAAAAATAGAATAATCAAAATAACACACTTACATTTTCAACTAAAACCTTTCTTTATAGTGTTATTTTAGTTGCCCTATTCCCATATGGAATGGGCTTGGGCTCCAACCCAAACACCCCAAATTTGCCAAACACTTTCAATTAGATATTTTTAATTTAATACATCATTGTTTCAATTAATATTTAATTAAAATTTAACAATAATGATGATTTAATAAATATGGCGAACACACATTTAACCGTAATTTCACTTATTTAATTTTTTTAACAAATTAAATAAAAGGCTACGACCTCAGAAATTTAATTGCACTGTGAAATTACCAAAATACCCTTTCGCCTAAAAGACGAAAATGCCCTTCTTTCTTCTTGGCTCTTAAATTACTTCTATGTGTGGTGACCTATAGGCTCCTCATCATACCGGTAGTGTATAGTATCGCGATTAACACCAATTAATCGTCTCACTAATACACAGACCAAGATTGGCCCCTAGCAAGACATCATGGCCGCCCGATAGATTCGGATTCAGCAAAAGTAGCTACCTGTCAACGATATGGTTACCGTACAATTCGATCCTTTCATCATACGTATCTCGACGAGACGAAGGCATAGAAATAATGTCAACCTTTGATTACTCCGATATTATATATTCAGTTTCTGGATCAAGACCCGTATTATAATGGATAGAGCAACAACTCAATCCCACTGTGGCCACAGTTTAATGTCATTTCCATATACTGAATTGCGCGTGAGATAACTTCTCCGTACCCTGAGTGATGAATCCTCTGTTAATCCACTATAGTCTTGATACACTCCTTGATACAGCCAATCACCACCGTACTGACAGCTCTGAATAGAACTGCGTTAGGTAGTGTCAAACTGTACCAACGGTGCACAAGGCGCTCCGGTGATCTCAAGTCTAAGGATCACATGCACCACCATTCGTTAGAGGATGTTCCATAGACATTGGGGTTACCATCCATATGGAACTTCTGGGGGTCAGTCCAGTGAACTTGTTGCGGTATATCCACCTACAACAAGCACCCAGTGTGCACCAGGTTGTCACCAACAAACCTTGACAAGTGAGATCAGTCACTGCCTTTCGACAGGGTCGTTCAACACTATGATAGCCTTACCGTATTATCTGTGCCCTTACTTCAAAATAATACTGGGGCTACGGACGTTTCTAGAATGGCCACCATATGTGCTCATTGGGTTCTCGCTATCAAGATTTGAAACACTTGATACCCTCGTCACGGTTCTACCATTCTAAGGACATATATCAATACATATTGCAACAATAATGATTTACGCGATATAGAATAAAATGCCTTTTATTATTGATTAATGAACATTATTACAAAGAGCAATTCACATAATTGATTGGCTCTAGGGCATCTACTCTAACTATCTCCCACTTGCACTATAGCCAACCATTCATGTATTTAATACCAAATGATCTCAAGTACCTTTCATGCTTCTGTTGCGATAGAGGCTTTGTTAGTGGATCTGCGAGATTGTCGTCAGTATGCACTTTACTAATCTGCACGTCTTTCTCTCAACTATCTCTCTAATGAGATGGAATCGTTTGAGTATGTGCCTGGACTTCTGATGAGACTGTGGTTCCCTAGCTTGAGCAATTGCTCCATTGTTGTCACAATAGATGTCTATAGGATCAACAATCATAGGAACCACACCAAGTTCAGTGACGAACTTTTAATCCGACTGCCTCCTTGGCCGCATCTGACAATGCAAATACTCAGCCTCCATTGTAAGTCTGCTACAGTGCTTTGCTTAGAGCTCTTCCAGCTCACTGCACCACCATTGAGACAAAATACAAACCCTGATTGCGATCGATAATCATTTTGCCGTTTGGAAAACTAGCATCGCTGTATCTCTACAGTGAGCTCATCTTCCCCTCCATAAACCAAGAACATATCCTTAGTCCTCTTCAGGTACTTAAGAATATTCTTGACAGCCATCCAGTGACGCTCACCTGGATCTGATTGATATCTACTACAGTGCTCAAAGCACATGAGACATCAATTCTAGTACATAACATGTCATACATGATGGATCCAATTGCTGATGATATGGGATCCTCTTCATCTTATCTCTCTCATCTTGTGTTTTAGGACAATTCCTTAGAGAGATAACAACCATGTGAATCGGAAGAAATCCTTTCTTGGATTCTTCCATACTGAATCATTTCAGTACTTTGTTAATATATGCACTCGACTTAGGCCAAGCAACCTACGCGATCTATCATGATAGATCTTTATACCAAGGATGTAGGCTGCTTCCCTAAGTCCTTCATGGAGAAGCAATTGAATAACCAAGTCTTTACTGACTGCAGTTCGGTACATCATTCCCAATCAGAAGTATGTCATCGACATACAATATTAGGAATGCTACTGCGCTCCCACTCACTTTCTTGTAAACACAGGGCTCATCTCGTTTTTGTAAAACTGAATTCTTTTACGGCCTCATCAAAACGAATGTTCCAGCTCTTTCAAGCTTGCTTGAGTCCATAAATGGATCTCTGCAACTTGCATACCTTATTAGCTTGACTATCAAGAACGAAACTATCAGGTTGTGTCATATACACATCCTCCTCAAGGTTTCCGTTCAGGAAAGCATTTTGACATCCATTTGCTAAATCTCTAGTCATGATATGCAGTAATTGAAAGCATAATCTGGAGGATTAATCATGGCAACGGCGAAAGGTTCTTCATAGTCAATGCCATGATTTGTTTTAAACCTTTGGCAACCAGCCGTGTTTTTCTGGCTTTAACAGCTTTGCAGAGTCTCGTTCACTTTTGATGAGTACCTGTGCTCATCCTTCTAGTCTTCTTGCGTGCATTCACCTATGGTTATCCTTCAGGTGGTTCCCCACTGTCTGTACATGGAGTCATCTCAGATTCATGCCAAGCTTAACAGAATCTGGATCCGATATAGCGTTTCAGGTTCTAGGTTCTCTGATAGACTAGTACGTCCATGTTGAGTCACGAGATAACCGTATCTTCGGGCTCATGGCGTACTCTCCAGATCTACTAGCTCTAGCTACCTGAGGTGGTTCACTTGATCCACATTTGTGGAGTAACCTCTTATGATGCTCAACCACTTCCTGTGGTATATCATCCGTCCTTCGTCTAGATATCTTATGGTTTTAGAACTTCATCGAGTTCTACTTTTCTTCCACTAGTACTTCTTAGAAAATGTCCTTTTTTAGGAAGACACCAGATCGAGCAACAAAGATTTTGCGCTCTCTGGGGGTAGAAATGGTTCCTTTGGTCTCCTTTGGATACCCCACAAATATACATTTACAGGATTTTAGGCCCAGCTTGTCGAAGTCAATTTCTTAACATAAGATTCGCAACCCCAAATCCTTAGATAAGACAAGTGGGCTTTCGCCCACTCCATAGCTGATATGAAGTCTTATCTACAGACTTTGACAGCACACGGTTCAAAACGTGAGTGCAGTCTCTAAGACATAACCCCAGAACAACAATGCAGGTAAATCACTAAAACCATCATGGACCTAACCATGTCAAGTAAGGTCCTATTCCTCCTTTCTGACACTCATTGTGTTGGGGTGTATAAGGAGGGGTGAGTTGTGATACTATCTCAATTCCTCAGGTACTCTGAAAACCCTGAGCTTAAGTATTCACCTTCTCGATCCGATCGAAGAGCTTTAATACTTTTGCCCAACATATTCTGTACTTCATTCCTGAATTCCTTGAATTTATCAAAGGCTTCAGATTTATGTCTCATAAGGTAGACATAACCCTATCTACTGAATCATCAGTAAATGTGATGAAGTATGAAATCCACCTCTGGCTTCAACTGTTAGTGGACCACATACATCACTATGGATGATGCCTAACAGTTCAGTAGCCCTTTCACTTTGTCTGTGAAAGGAGACTTGGTCATCTGCCTAAAAGGCATGACTCGCATACCTCAAATGATTGGAAGTCAAAAATGGCCAAAACTCCATCCCTTTGAAGTTTTGCATGCTGAGTCTATTAACATGACACAATCTACATGCCAGAGATAGTTTGGTTTTGATCGCTAGTTTAGCTTCTTGGTTTCATATTGAGAATATCTTTATGTTTAAATCAAGAACATATAATCCATTATATAACCTTGCAATTCCAAATAGAATACCATTTAAACTAAAGGAAACAAATCCATTAGATATCTCAAAATGATACCCCATATTATCCAAAACGGATACTGAAATAATATTTCTAGAAATGGAAGGTACGTGATAACAGTTATGTAGTTCCAACAATAAGCCTGTAGCAAAGATAAACAATAAGTTCCTACAGCTAATGCAGCCACATGTGCTCCATTTCCAACTCGTAGGTCCACCTCTCCCTTGGCGAGCACTCTCCCCTGCCTTAGTCCCTGCACATCTATACCAAATGTGAGTACCACATCCTGTGTCCATGACCCAAGATGTTGAGGGAGAGAAGTTAATCTCAATCATGAAAGTACCTGAAGTCGTAGCCTCTGACTTCTTCTTACTTGCGAGGAAAGCCTTGCAGTGTTTCCTCCAGTGGCCAGGCTTGCCACAAAAGAAGCAGACTACCTTGCCCTTTCCTATGCCACTCTCAGGCCCAAGAGCAACCTGTCCTTTGGGCTTAGGCTTGGGTTTGGCCTTGGCCTTACCCTTGCCGTTACCCTTTGCTTTACTGGCAGCAACCAGTAAAACAGGCTTGGACTTTTTCAAGTCCTGCTCTGCAGTCCTCAGCATGTTCAGAAGTTCTGACAGGGTTTTCTCCATCGTGTTCATATTGAAATTCATTATGAACGGAGCATATGAGTCAGGCAAGGATTGCAGAATTAAATCCATTTGTAATTCTGCATCCAAGCCACATCCCAAAGTCTCAAGCCTCTCAATGTGCTCGATCATCTTGAGCACATGAGGACCAACTTGGGCACCCTCAGTCAGACGACTCCCAAACAGTGCTTTCGACACCTTGTACCTCTCATGTCGAGCATTTGTTTCATAAAGCTCCTTGAGGTGTAGAATTATGGAAGAAGCATCCATATTCTCATGCTGCTTTTGCAGCATAGGTGTCATCGATGCTAACATCAAGCATTGTACGCTATCAGCATCATCAAGGAACTTTTGATAAGTATCCTTAACTTCCTGAGTGGCATCAGGATCAGGCTCAGCCATGTATGGCTTTTCAAGGATATACAATTTCTTTTCTGACTTAAGTATAATCCGAAGATTACGATACCAGTCTGAGAAATTGGATCCATCCAACCTGTTTTCTTTTTCGATTATCGGTCGCAGGTTCATAATACTCATTTTCGGTGAATCTACAATTGCAGAAAAGATAAAGTTATTATAAGGTTCATTATTATTTAATATGGTCTTTTATTAAACGATGCTCCCACTATTTTACTCAAGCCAATAGCCCTCACTATTAACTCGGGAAAGCCCGTTGGCTTTCCTAGTGGACCGAGATCCCATCCTGCCCATTTCAAACCTTCGCTTTGGCGAACAAGCCAAAATGAGTTGATTAGGTAGGCCAACAAACTTAATCCACACCAATTGATAGCTCCCACTATCAACCTCAAATGTGAAAAAAAGCCAACAATCCAATGGCTCCAACCATTGTCCTCAAGTGTGATTCTTAGTATCAGTAGAGTGGACACTACATGTCACCAGTACACATAATATGTGTACTGCTCTACTTTGCCTATGACGTGTTTATCAACCTTCGCTTTGGCAAACAAGCAAAACCGTCATTTTAAGTTGACCCATCACCATTAAGGAAAATTCCAATGAATTTTAACCTCCCACTGGTAGAAGTGTACCCTTTGCTTTGGCGAACAAGGTTTCGACGAACAATGGTTTGATTAAAACCATGGTGATGGAAGGCATTCGTGACTTAATATACTTTAATTGAGGGGTTTGTTATTTAATGTCTCATCAGATTATTATCTTTGTTAGAATGACATTGTTTGGCATGTTATTCAACATTCAACCTTAGCATGCATTCTAAGCATAATATTAAATGTGCCGGTACATGGCCTAACTAAAACCGATCTCCTCGAGCCTAGAGGGATTGGTGGGTCACCTAGGGATCCTGTAATAAATATCTTGAGTCTTCAAGTATGGTTGCCTCATCCTTCGCTCCGACTCCAAGTACATTACAAAAACATCATTCTAAATTTACAATAAAATTAATATTAAACTAATTTTACATCAACAAATTTAGAAACCTCGATTTACATTCGAGGGGAATGAGATGAGAAAAGAATGTACATTAAGAAGAAGAGAGAAGGTAGGACACGCAGGCCTTATTTAAAATATTACAGTCATACATACCCAAAATAATTTAAAACATTCACCCTTAGGTCTAAGGCTCATGTACCGCGCACCATGCAATATGCAAACAAGTGCAAAGCATACATTTAAAAATAATCAATTTTTGAATTGGGTGGGTTTATTAATTTATTACCCTCTTAAATGTGCAGAATGTACATTGGCTTTACAGGTTATTAAAAACTGCAGATTAGACCATTTGCAAAAATACAGAATTGGGAGAGCTATAGGCTTCGCTGCGGCTAGGAAGCACAGACTTTGCCGCGGTGAAGGTTTTATCTTCGCCGCGGCGAGGTATACAGTATGTACTTCGCCGCCATAGCCTTCGCCGCGGCGAAGGTTTTTATCTTCGCTGGGGCGAAAATTTCCAGAGGCTCTAGAGGCACTTCGCCAGAGGTACTTCGCCACTGCGAAGCTCGAGACCTGGAAATCCCCAATTCATACAGTTCGCGTTTTTGCAGTTTTTCGTGTACAAACACGCATCCAAATCAAATCAAACGAACATACGTTCAACCAGGATGTTAACCAACCAATAAATCATTCATCAACACATTATTAAACCAGTTTATCATTTGAATCATTCATCCAAAAGTGGATTTACAGATTTTTCAGATTTAACAAAATCTGGATTTTCATGGCAAATTCATCAAGGCAACATGTTATCAACAAACACATGTAATCAACCATTCATAAAAACCGTAAAAACTAGTACCTTAGGCTCTGATACCACTGTTAGGAAATGACCCGGTTGCTCAGCGAAAAACAAAAATTTTATACAACCGTAGATCGTTCCTTAAAGCCCAAAATCAAGGCACAAATTTTACAGTTTATGTATAATATCAAGAATCTGCAGAAAAATAAAATAAATCTAAAGTTTAGATTCATACCCACGTTTGGAGGCTCCACCAATATTGTCTCTGAACGTGTTTGCTACCGATCCAAGTGTAAGATCGAACCGTAGAGGTCCACACGAAGACAATCAACAAGAACCAAGGAGAGATTTGCCAGATCCTCCTTGGCCTTAAGAAATCAAGAAGAACAAAAGAAAAAAGTTTGATTTTCAATCAAACAGTGAAAGTGGCGTGAAAGAGTGTGTCGGGGCAGGAGGTTTTCTCTTTCAATGAAAAATAGAATATTCAAAATAACACACTTACATTTTAACTAAAACCTTTTCTTTTATAGTTGTTATTTTAGCTGCCTTATTCCCATATGGAATGGGCTTGGGCTCCAACCCAAACAACCCCAAATTTGCCAAACACTCCCAATTAGATATTTGAATTTAATACATCATTATTTCAATTAAAATCAATTAATATTTAATTCACATTTAACAATAATGATGATTTAATTAAATATGTGCGAACACACATTTAACCGTAATTTAACTTATTTAATTTTTTTTAACAAATTGAATAAAAGGCTACGACCTCAGAAATTTAATTGCACTATGAAATTATCAAAATACCCTTTCGCCTAAAAAGACGAAAACGCCCTTCTTTCTTCTTGGCTCTTAAATTATCTTCTATGTGTGTGACCCATAGGCTCCTCATCATACAGGTAGTGTATAGTATCGCGATTAACACCAATTAATCGTCTCACTAATACACAGACCAAGATTGACCCCTAGCAAGGCATCATGGCCACCCGATAGATTTGGATTCAGCAAAGTAGCTACCTGTCAACGATATGGTTACTGTACAATACGATCCTTTCATCATACGTTATCTCGACGAGACGAAGGCATAGAAATAGTGTCAACCTTCGGTTACTCTCGATATTATATATTCAGTTTCTGGACCAATGACCCGTATTATAATCTGGATAGAGCAACAACTCAATCCCACTGTGGCCACAGTTTTAGTGTCATTGCCATATACTGAATTGCGCCGTGAGATAACTTCTCCCGTACCCGGGAGTGATGAATCCTTTGTCAATCCACCATAGTCTTGATACACTCCTTGATATAGCCAATCACCACCGTACTGACAGCTCTGAATAGAACTGCGTTAGGCTAGTGTCAAACTGTACCAATCGGTGCACAAGGCGCTCCGGTGATCTCAAGTCTAAGGATCACATGCACCACCATTCGTTAGAGGATTTGTTCCATAGACACTGGGGTTACCATCCATATGGAATCCTCTGGTGGGTCAGTCCAGTGAACTTGCTGCGGTATATCCGCCTACAACAAGCACCCATGTGTTGCACCAGGTTGTCACCAAACAACCTTGACAAGTGAGATCAGTCACTGCCTTTCGACAGGGTCGTTCAACACTATGATAGCCTTACCGTATTATCTGTGCCCTTACTTCAAAATAATACTGGGGCTACGGACGTTTCTAGAATGGCCACCATATGTGCTCATAGGGTTCTCACTATCAAGATTTGAAACACTTGATACCCTCATCATGGTTCTACCATTCTAAGGACATATATCAATACATATTGCAATAATAATGATTTACGCGATATAGAATAAAATGACTTTTATTATTGATTAATGAACATTATTACAAAGAGTCAATTCTACAATAATTGATTGGCTCTAGGGCATCTACTCTAACAGATATACAATACTGGGAATGCCATTATGCTCCCACTGAACTTTTTATACACACAGGGCTCATCTTCATTTTTGATGAAATCGAATTCCTTAACAGTTTCGTCAAAACGAATGTTCCAACTCCTTGATGCTTACATAAATTCGTAAATGGACCTTTGCAACTTGCACACCTTCCTTGCTTGACCTTCGAGAACAAAACCATTGGGATGTGTCCTATAGACATCCTGCTCAAGGTTTCCATTCAAAAAAGCAATTTTGATATCCATTTGCCAAATGTCATAATCATGGTATACAGCCATTGCTAGCATCATCCGAATAGACTTCAGCATCACTATCAGCGAAAAGGTTTCATCATAGTCTATGCCATTTTTTTGCTTGAAACCTTTAGCAACTAGTTGTGTTTTATAGGTATACATGTTACCTTTCATGTCTATCTTCTTCTTGAAGACCCATTTACAACCTATGGGTTTTATCCCATCGGGTAAATCCACCAGTGACCATACTCGGTTCTAGTACATGGAGTCCATTTCAGATGTCATGACCTCAAGCCATTTATCGGAGTCCATAACCGATATAGTGTCCCCGTAGGTTTGAGGTTCATCATCTTGACAAACCAGTACATCGTCATGCTGAGTCATGATATATCCATACCTCTTGGGCTCACGACGTATTCTACCAAACCTATTTAGCTCCTATGTTTAATGTGCTCAATTTCTTCCATAATCTATGGAGTGACCTCCTCCCAATGTTCCTCCATTTCTGGTGGTACATCTGTTTGTTCCTCATTAGCCATACCTTGTGGAGTCAGAACTTCACCTAGTTTGACCTTTCTACCTCCTATACTATTTTGTATAAATTCCTTTTACAAATATAGCCCAGATTGAGCTACAAAAACCTTTTGCTCTTTTGGCTGGTAGAAATAATATCCCATGGTTTTCCTGGGATATCCCACAAAGATACATCTTTCAGATTTTAGGGCAAGCTTATTTCCCATCAATTTCTTGACACAACTCGTACAACCCCAAACTCTTAAATAAAACAACTTGGGCTTTCGCCCATTCCATAGTTCATATGGAGTTTTATCCACTGATTTTGATGGCACACGATTCAGTGTGTGAATCGCAGTCTCTAGGGCATAGCCTCAGAATGTTGTGGGTAGATCAGCCAAACTCGTCATCGAACGAACCATGTCAAGTAACGTTTGATTCCTCCTTTCTGATACACCATTGTGCTGTGGTGTATAAAGAGGTGTGAGTTGTGATACTGTCCCACATCCCTTAAGGTATCCACAAAACTCCAAGCTCAAGTATTCACCTCCTCGGTCCGACTAAAGGGCTTTAATACTCTCTTCGAGCTTATTCTATACTTCATTCCTAAACTCTTTGAACTTCTCAAACGATTCAGATTTATGTCTCATCAAATAGACTTAACCATATCTACTGAAATCATCAGTAAATGTTATAAAGTCATAATATCCTCTTCTTGCCTAAACTATCATAGGACCACATACATCATTATGGATGATCCCTAACAATATATAGATCTTTCACTATTTCCAGTGAAAGGCTACTTGGTCATCTTGTCTAGAAGGCATGACTCATATACCTCATATGATTGAAAATCAAATGGGTCCAAGACTTCGTCCCTATGGAGTTTTGCTATGCGAGTTTGATTGACATGACCTAGCCTACAATGCAAAAGGAATGTTTGGTTAAGATCGCCATCCTAGCTTTCTTAGTTTCAAGATTGAATATCCCTTTATCCATATCTAGAACATGTAAACCATTATGTAACCTAGCACTTCCATAATGAACACCATTCAAACTAAAAGACAACAATCCATTAGATATTCCAAAATGATATCCAAAACTGTCCAAAGCGGACATCGGAATAATATTCTTATAAATGGAAGGTACATAATAGCAATCCATAAGTTCTAAGATAAGGCTAGAAGGCAAAGATAACTGATAAACACCTACAGCTAGAGCAGCAACTCTGGCCTCTTTCCTAACACGTAGGTTTACCTCCCCTCTGCTGAGCAATCTATTATGTCGCGGTCTTTTCAGATCCAATGTCAATGACCCAAGATGTGCTAGGAGATAAGTTTATCTCAATCATGAACACGCCTTCAGAAGAAGATGCAACAACAATTTTTTTTTGGTTTGCTAGGAAGGTCTTGCAGTCTCTCTTCCAATGGTCAGGTCCACCACTATAGAAGAAAACCACCTTCCTTGTTGACACCTCCCACTAGGGACTCGAGTTTGGGCTTGGATTAATCTTCAACCTTATCCTTGCCTTTGCCCTTTCTTTCACCAACGCTAGCATCGACTAGAAACATTAATCTAGACCTTCTAATGTCTTGCTCTATAGTCTCGGATAAAAGCTAAGGGAGAGTCCTCTCATTCATGTTCATTTTATATATGAACTGAGAATAGGAATCAGGTAAGGACTTTAAGACTAAGTCACTATCCAAACCATAACCCAAAGTCCCAACCCTCCCACTACACTTAAATACGTGAGGGCCAGCTTCGGCACTCTTATCCATCTTGCTGTTCTTGGGTGATGTCAACACTAGACTCTTGAGAAAGAGCCTGATGATGGTATATAATTTCCTTTTGGACTCCAGTACAATCCTGTACCAGTTTAAAAAATTACTACCATCCAACCTGTTTGACTTTTCGATGATCGATCGCAATGTTAAACGAAGTTGTCAACTTGTGCAAATTTAAGCGAGTTAATATCATGATATAATATTTAATTAATAAAGGTCTTTTAATTAATTAAACACTCCCACCATTTTCCTCAAGTCCTAATAGCCCCCACTATTAGACTCGGGAAAGCCTGTTGGCTTTCCTAGTGAGCCAAGATCCCATCAATTACATTTTTAACCTTCGTTGATCGAAAAGCCAAAAACGAGTTGATATAGGTAGGCCACAAACTCAATTTATACCAACTAATGGTGCTGACCACTAATCCTCAAATATAAATTGTGCAAACAAACCAATTACACAACCCAATGGCATTGACCATTGACCTCAAGTGCAACTCTTGGATCCGTAGAGTAGATACTACACATCTCCCATGAATTTGAAAAATTGCACTTTCTCTACGTTTTCCTTTAATACGTCTTTGACCTTTGTTGATTGAAAAGCGAAAACTACTAGTTAAGTCTAACCCGACATCATTAAGGAAAAGCTCTAATGTGACTTAGCTTCCCATTGATAAAAGCATACCCTTTGTTGATCGAAAAGGTAACAACGATCTATGGTTTGACTAAGTCCATGATGTTGGAAGGCGTTAATGGACTTAATATCATTTATGAGGGATTTTTGCTCTTATGGTCTCATCAGTTTTATTATCTTTATTAAACATGTTATATCCATAACATTCAACCTTAGCATGCCAACAAAAGCAATAAAGATAAACGTGTTGGTGCATTGCCTTAACTAAACCAAATTTCCCGAGCCTTGGGAAATTTGTATGTCAACCTAGGTAATTAAATTACAAAAGGACTTTCAATTTAAAAGCCCACCTTTCTCAATCCAATGCTCCTTCTTCTCCATCAGTACTTGAATTAAAACTAATTTAACCTTTACATCAATAAAGAGAAACCTCAATTTACATTTGAGGGGAGTAAGACGAGAGAGAGAATTACAAGAGATTAAAGAAAGGCAAGGCATGCAAGCCTTATTTAAATTGAAATTACAATCCTCAAATTTAACTAGGTCTAAAGGAAAATGCAATTAAACACCATGCAATTTCATCTCAAGAATATGCATATAACAATCAAACAAAAACAGCAATCTTTGATCATTTGGTAACTTACTCTTTACCCCTTTATGTTTTACATTCTTCTTTGTACCCAACAAGTTTTATACTTTTTAGTTTAGTCCCTTGTTGCTGGTGTTAGTAATTGATCAGATTTGCGCAACGGAAAAACAACGAACTAAAATCAAATTGATGAATTACTTAATCCCAAAATCCGGGTATATATTATAATGTTTACATGTTATTAAACAAAATCAGTATAACAATAAATCCATACAGGGATTCTGATTTACTTACAAACATAGGAGGCTCCTTCAATGTCTATGAAACCGATTTTGCAATCCGATTCAAAATAGAATCACACTCATGTCGTCCACACGAAGACAATCCGAAGAACCTAATGTTGTTTCACTAGAACAACAAAAGGCTTCAACAATCATAAGAGAAAAGGAGATTTTTTTTTCTCTCAACCAATATGAAAAACGTGAAAGGGACAATAGATGGCTAGGGTTTTTTTAATTTTTTTTGCTAAAATAAAATTGTGTTATATTGTGTTTTAATTTAAGTTGCACTTATATAGTGCAACTAATTAAAACCCTATTCCACTTAGGAATAGCCATGGGCTCCAACTCTAGTCGACCCTCGCAACCAAACAAGCCATAATGGTCTTTTAATATAATTAATTAATTATTATTATTATTATTATTAAAATCCACAAATATTAATATATTCAAATATATTAATATTAAGTAATAATAATTCATGTAAATAAACATATATTTAAATATAATCTCATCAATTTTAATTTCAATATTAAAATTGAATATAGGCAACCATCTCAACAAATTTAATTGCACTGTGAGATTACCAAAATACCTTTTATCCTAAAAGACGAAAATACCCCTTTCACATATTGATTCTTAAATTATCTTCTAAGTGTGTGACCCGTAGGCTCTTTATCATATCGGTAGTGAGTAGTCTCGCGATTGACACTAATCAATCATCTCACTACATACAGACTAATATTGGCCCCTAGTAAGGCATCATGACCACCTAATAGATTCGAATTCAACAAAATAGCAACCTATCAATGATATGGTTACTATGCAATTAAATCATTTTATCATCTGTTATCTCATCAGGGCTGAGGTATAAAAATAGTGTCAACCTCAGATATCCTTGATACCTTTGTATTCAGTTACTGGACCAATGACCGAGATAATAAATTGGATTGAGCAACAACTCAATCCCACTATGGCTGTAACGCCCACATCGAGGTACGTAGCTTTACTTATTCCCTAATACCCTTAATTGAATTTTGTTAAAGTTATCTTGAACAATTGTGAAGAAAATCCCTTAAATTGGCATTAGGGGTCAAATGCTCTTTTCACTCATAATTAGTTGAAAATGTGGGGAGTGAAAAGAGATAGAATTTCATGGAGAATGCAATAAAAATAAGGGCATTATGGTAATTGACTAAGGGACATAGATGGAATTTATAGACGGAATTTCATGGAAAGTGCAAGGGTAAAATGGGAAACTATAAATAATATTATGTTATATCAAGAGTTGAAGAATGAAACCCTAGCCATTTCTTCTCCTCTTTCACGCCACCTTCATTCCCAAATTCTCTCAATTTCTTCAATTCTTTTTCAAGGGAAATTCATAGATTTTGGGTTATTTTTAGTGGAATTTCAATCCCAAGCATCCTTAGGTAATATCCTTGCACTAAGAAGTGAGTTTTAATTTTTAAAGTGTTGAATTTTGATGATTTGTGTTCATAGGATTTAAGAGAAAGAGAGTTGGATCAAAGAAGAGTATTAAAGTGTTGGATTGCTCACATCTAAGGTAAGTAAATCCTACCCTAGTTATGATTGAAGCAATATTGTGTAGAGAATTTCTTTTATGATTATATGTGTTTTATATGAAGAATTGTTGATGGATTTGATGTTGAATGATGGTTAGAACTTATCCGTGAGAAGTAGTGTTTGTGTATTTGATGTTTGATGAGAGTTTGGATGAATTATGGAAGAATTGGAGTAGAAATTATGAAGTGTACATCTTGGACAGGTTTGGCATTAATCTTAGAGGATTTTGTTCCAAATTTTGGTGGCTTAGAAAAGAAATAGAAGTGTAGCCAATTTAGAGCTTGGATGTGCACATAAATTGTTTGATGAAATGTTAAAGCGAAGTGCATGTATGAGAATGACATGTTTGCATTCCATATTGCATTACTGCATCTAAACATGTGAATTTGGAAAGAATTATAAGCATGAACCCATCTACATGCATACATACTCATAAGAGCATGAAAAAGCATTAAAGAACATTAAAGAGTAAATAGAAAGAAATGAGAATATTAAAGAAATTCAAATCTGAATTTTTATTTAAAGAAGTGTAAAAACATAAAAGAAGAAAAGGTTGTTGCGATGGGGAACCCATGAGTGACATAGCCTCGCATGCACGCCGCCTTTAGTGAGTGGCCTCCGAATTCAGAAAGAAGAATAGTACAGTCTGTTAGAAGTGCATGTAGATGAGGACTGTACCCATAATTAGAGAATACACTCACACGGCCAGGGTTCCAAATCCATGCCTCAATCGAGTCCGATCGGCTAGAAAGAAAGAAAGAATAGAGATAAAGAAAGAAAGAAAGAAAGAAAGAAATACAAAAAAAGAAACATAATAAGAATAAGAAAAATAAAAATAAAAAAGAAAATGCACATTCTATGCATTTGTGCATTTGCATCATATTTATGCATAATACCATGCCTATTATTTTGAGTAGTGAGAACATTAGAAATTGAGAAAGAACAGGAAAGAATAGAGAAAGAATAGAGAAAGCGTAGAGCAAGAATAGAGAAGAATAGAGAAAGAATAGAGAAATATAGAGAAAGAACAGAGAAGAATAGAGAACTATCATGTAAGGAAAGAAATTCAGAATTTAAGCAACAGAGAGAGAAGGGTAGCATAGTGGGTTTACTTACTGAGCAATTAGTGCTCACCCCATTGTTTTCAATGTTTTTGCAGGTAGTAGGTGAGATGCGGTCGCTTGGAACGTCAAGAAGTGGAAGGGATAGGCGACACCGTCGAGTTACTATTTTGTGACTTTATTATATTATGTAAAGATTTGTATATAAAGCAAAATTAATTATGGGCCCATTATTTCATACTCATCTATATTTATATATTTTCTCATAATATTGTTTATTTTCCGAGTATACTAGCTAGAGAGAAAGTATTACACTGGCCACAAATTTAGTGTAATTTCCATTTATTGAATTGCACAGTGAGATAACTTCTCCTGTACCTGGTAGTGATGAATCCTTTGTCGATCCACCATAGTCTTGATACATTTCTCAGTGTAACCAATCATTACCATTATAATAGCTTTGAATAGAACTACGTTAGGGTAGTCTCAAACTACACCAATTGGTGCACAAGGCACTCCGATGATCTCAAGTCTAAAGATCACATGCACCACCATCCGTTAGAGGACTTATTCCACAGACAATAGGGTTACCATCGATGTGGAATCCTCTGGTGGATCTATCCAATGAACTCGCCTATGGCAAGCACCCATGTGTTGCACCAGGTTGTCAGCTAACAATCTTAACAAGTGAGATCAGTCACTACCTCACGACAAGGTCATTCAACACTATGATAGCCTTACCGTATTATCTATGTCCTTGGTCAGAATAATACTGGGACTATAGACATTTCTATAATGGCCACCATATGTGATCATAGGGTTCTCACTATCAAGATTTGAAACACTTGATACCTTAGTCATGATTCTACCATCCTAAAGACATAGATCAATACATACAATTATGATTTACACGATATAGAAGAAAATATCTTTTATTGACAAATAAACATTATTACAAAGAGTCAATACTACAATAATTGATTGGCTCTAGGGCACCTGACAGATACAACATTTAATCCTTTGTAAGTGCACGAGTCACAATCACAACAGAGTGCATGGGTAAGGGTTGATCCCACAGAGACTGGAGATGCTCTCACAATCCGAGTAACTATGCCTTGATGAATCAAAATGAGAATGAAATAAAGAAAACATATAAACGACATTAAAGTAAATCTAAATCTAAATATCTACAAAGAATCCTAGGGCTCTAATCCATCATAATTATTAGGCTACGTGTTCATCATCAAACTATTGTTCTCTCCACTCCATTATAGGGTTCATACATCATCCGGTTTAACCTAGTACTTTTCATCATCTAAACTAGCTAGTGGAGTGTAGCCTAGTCTAAATAACGAAGGAACCAATTCGCATCGACACAAATCATTCATTCACAGAGCTAATCAAGATAGGCATGACGTCTCTCGTTTCTAAGGTATTACCATGGCCATACAGAATAACCTAGTGTTTCCATCAACTAAACTAGCTAGTATAGCCTAGTCTAATTACGAAAACCTATTAAGCACAAGATGATCTTAAAGACAATAACCAATCTATACCCAGGTAGGGCTACAAATCAATCATTCCACACACAATCGTGTCTTATACAATCATTCAACTAACATCAAGGTTGATTAGGCCCTAATATCAACTAAAGATTGAATTAAATGCTTCTAAAACATTATAGAATGGATCAAACAAATAGAATAACAATAAATCTCAAGTCTTCAATTAGATTACATCAAATCCCTAGAAAACAAAATACAACATAAAGGAAAAGAAACAACAACACCTAGACCATAATCATGAAGATCAAAGGCGGAGGAGAGGAAGAGAAATCCTTCTCCAAGAAAAACCCAATTCGTCCAACAAAAACTTTTCGCTCAATTGGATTGTAGAAATAGTATCTTCTAGTTTCTTTTGGATACCCCAAATTATTACATTTTTCAAACTTTGAGGCAAGCTTGTTTAAAGTCAATTTCTTGACATAAGCGTCACAACCCCAAACTCTTAGATGAGACAAAAGGGGTTTCGCCTATTCCATAGTTCATATTGAGGCTTATCTTTAGGGTTTAGGGTTTAGGGTTCATATTGAGGCTTATCTACTAATTTAGATGGTACATGATTCAGTTTATAAGTCACAACTTCTAAGGCATAGCCCTAGAATGATGTGGGTAGATCTATAAAACTCATCATAGACCAAACCATATCCAACAAGGTACGGTTTCTCCTTTCAGACACTCCATCATGTTGAGGTGTAGAAGGAGGTATGAGTTGAGATACTATCCCACAGTCCTTTAGCTATGCATCAAACTCTGAGCTCAAGTATTCTCCTCCTTTGTCAGATCGAAGAACCTTGATATTCTTGCGTAATTGATTCTATACTTTGTTCTTGAACTCTTTAAACTTGTCAAAGGATTCAAATTTATGTCTCATTAAATAGACATAAACAAATCTACTAAAATCATCAATAAATGTGATGAAGTAAGAATAACCAGCTCTGGCTTGTACTGTTAGAGGTCCACGTACATCATTATGGATGATGCCTAACAGTTCCTTTGCTCTTTCACTGTGTCTAGTGAAAGGTGACTTGGTCATTTTGCCTACTAGGCATGACTTGCATACCACATAAGACTTGAAGTCGAATGGGTCCAAAACTCCATCCTTGTAGAGTTTTGCAATGCGAGTCTAGTTCACATGACCAAGCCTACAATGCCAAAGATACATTTGATTAAAGCGATCAATTTTGGTTTTCTTATTCTCAAGATTGAAAATTTCATTATTATTTAAATCTAAAACATACAAACCATTATGTAATCTGGTAGTTCCATAATGAATACCATTTAAATTAATAGACAACAACCTTTTAGTTATTATAAATTGATATCCAATGTTGTCCAAAGTGGACACAAGAATTATATTCTTTGAAATTAAAGGAACATAAAAACGATCTACAAGTTCTAATACAAGGCCCGAAGGCAACGACAAATAATAATTTCTTACGGTTAATACAGCAACTCGCGCTGCTCCATTTCCAACTCGTAGGTCCACCTTTCCTTGACTGAGCAATCTACTTTGCCATAAATCCTGCACAGAAGTGCAAATATGAGAGCCGCATCTAGTGTCAATTGTTAGGAAACAATCTAACTAATGGCAGTGGAAACCAAAACTTTTAAAGCATAGATCGATTCCTTTAAAACCAAGATCAAGGCATAGATTATATATTTTATATGTATAATCTCAAAAATTAGCAGTAATATGAACTATCAGAGTAAAGTTTAGAGTTCATACGCACGTTTGGAGGCTCCTTCAAACTTGTCTCTGAATCTTTTCGCTACCGATCCAAGAACAAGATCGAACCAACAGTAATCCACACGAAGATAACCCGAAGAACTAAAGAGTGATTTGCTAGATTCTTTATAACTTCAAGAACTAAATCAAGAATCAAAGAAACTTTGATTCAATGAACCAAGGGTGGTTTGAGACTTGGGAGAGGGCTGTGATTTCTTTCAATGAAAATATTGAATTCTTGTTAATTTCTCTCTCATTTCTCCTTGTGAAAATCACAAAAACCATGCACTTATATAGTGCATATGAAACCCTATTCCAATAATGAATAGGCTTGGGCTCCAACCCAAATAGCCCCCTATGTCCAAACACTCCCAATCATGATAGTTTATTTTAATTATTATTATTCTAGTTAAACTCAATTAATATATTTATAAAATATATTAACATTTAATAATAATAATAATCCATTTAAATATATGCGTACATATATTTAAATATAATCTCATTTATTTAATTTTAATATCAAATTAAATATAGGCAACAACCTCAGTAAATTTAATTACACTGTGAGATTACCAAAATATCCTTTCGCCCTAAAAGATGAAAACGCCCCTTGCACAAATTGGTTCTTAAATTATCTTCTATGTGTGTGATGTAACGCCCCACTTGAGGTACGTAGTTATTGTTTCTTCTTTTGCTCTTATTTGAGTTGGTTTATTAGTATTATTGTTTGGTTGACCTTTGATTGAGTGGTGTGTTGTATACTTGCCCTGAAATTGGTTGAAAATAGAAGAAGTTCAGTGTTCCAAGCTTCGCCGGGGCGAAGAAGAATCTTCGCCGCGGCGAAGAGGTGTTGAAGCCACGAGAAGCTGCTGGACAGTTTCGCCGCGGCGACAGGCCGACCAAAATGTTTGTTAAGTTTTTGATATTTTCTTCCCTAAGGGCATTTTGACCAATCTACCCCTTATTAGCAGGAAAGGTGGGGAGTAAAATGTAAGGAATTTTCATGGAGAATATGTTGTTATGGGGGTGTGTTTGTAATGAATCAAAGGATATAGATAGAATTCCTAAAGAACAGTAAGGGCAAAATGGGAATGCTTGTGTATAAATTTCATTAAAAGGAATTAAGTCATTGCAAACCCTTCATTCTTCTTCTTCATCGCCACTCTCCTCTCTTACTTCCTCTCAATTTCTCTTTCTTTTGATCAAGGAGTTTTGAAGGGCTTTTGGAGTGATTTGGGGTAGAAAATCAACCTAAGGCATCCTAAGGCAAGGATTCTTGCTTTGGTTGTGAAGCTTTGTGAGTTTTTGAATATATTGAATATTGAGGGTTTTTGTTCATTTGTTTAAGAGTAGAGAAAAAGTCAAGCAAACCAAGTGAAGGGAAGAGCTAGTGAAATCTCTCCATAACAAGGTAAGTAAATCCTAACCCAAGTTGAGATTTGAGAATTTTCTTGATTAGGGTTTTGATAGCACTTATGTATGTATGTTATATACATGTTATATGCCATGTTATTGAGTCTTAAATGGAGATTTCTAGTGCATTGTGATTGTTTATACATTTCAAATATAAGAAGTGAGATGTGGGTTGGAAAGGTAGTTTGAGATGGAATTGAAGCATATTGAGGAATCCTTTTTGGAAGTGTCTTTCTTTGGCAGGATATATGGCTATGTGAGGGGGTTTCTCCCCATTTTGGATGGTTAGAGAAAGACTTAGAATTATTGTTATAGTAGAGTTTTATTATGCACTTGAGTTGTTTGATGAAATGCCTAATAGAGGTTTGAGTATGAGTAGTGAACCTTAATTCTTGCAACATTGCATGTTGGCATTTCATAAGTGCATTAGTGGAGATGAACCATCCATAGGCACTAATTGTGCATTGAAAAGTGACCTAAGAAAGAGTAGGAAACTTTGTGTATACAATTACTCTATGAGTAGAGAACTTTGTGGATGCAACTACTCTAAGGGTAGAGAGAATGAGAAGTGCTAGAGTAGAGTGAATGAGAAGAGTAGTAGAAATGGGTTGATGCTTTGTGATCATCACCCGACAGTTATGAGAATCGGGTTGATGCTTTGTGATCATCACCCGACTAGCCATTAGAAATGGGTTGATGCTTTGTGATTATCACCCGATAGGTAGTAGAAATGGGTGGATGCTTTGTGATCATCACCCGGTTAGTTATTAGAAAGGGGTTGATGCTTTGTGATCATCACCCGACATTTTTTAGAAGAGGGTTGATGCTTTGTGATCATCACCCAACAGTGATTAGGAACGGGTTAGTGCTTTGTGATCGTCACCCGAAAGTCATGAGGAACGGGTAGGTGCTTTGTGGTCTCCACCCAATAGTTACGAAAACCGGGTAGGTGCTTCGTGATCCCCACTCGGTAGTCACTAAGAACGGGTTGGTGCTATGTGAACCCCACCTGACAGTCATGAAGAGTGAGATGGTGCTGTGTGAACACCATCCGACCGTACCTCCGGTAAGATGAGGCCATGACGTTTAGTAGGAAACAAAAGACAGTGTGAGGAAAGAATTAAGAGAATTACATACGGGGATAAACAGATAGAGGGTTTTACTTACTAAGCATTATTTTGTGCTCACCCCGTTATTTTCCTTTGTGGATGCAGGATCTAGGTGATGATGCAGTCAGAGGGGCGTCGGCAAGCGAGGAGCAATAGCTACACTATTTCCCCTGTTTTTGTCTTTTAAAAATGGTTTTTTTTGTAAATGATGCTCATTGTGTATAAAAGACGTATTACTTATAATAAAAGGAAGAGTTTTGGGCCCATTTTCTATTGTTATTATGTATGCATTTTACAGCAGTTCTTACATGTGACCTGTAGGCTCCTCATCATACCGGTAGAGAGTAGTATTGCGATTAACACCAATTAATCGTCTCACTACACACAGGCTAAGATTGGCCCCTAGCAAGGCATCATGGCCACCCGATAGATTCAGATTCAGTGAAATAGATACCTGTCAACGATATGGTTACTGTGCAATCAAATCCTTTCATTATCTGTTATCTCAACGTGACTGGGGTATAAAAATAGTGTCAACCTCAGTTTACTCTTGATATATTTGTATTCAGTTGCTGGACCAATGATCGGAATAATGAATTGGATTGAGCAACAACTCAACTCACTATGATCATAGATTTATTGTCATTATCATTAACTGAACTGCGCCATGAGATTCACGTACCCAGGAGTGATGAATCCTCTGTCGATCTGCTATAGTCTTGATATACTCCTCGATGCAGCCAATCACTACCGTATTGACAACTCTTAATAGAACTGCATTGGGCTAGTGTCAAACTACATTGATCAGTGCACAAGGCGCTCCAATGATCTCAAGTCTAAAGATCACATGCACCACCATTTGTTAAAGGTTTTGTTCCATAGACATTGGGGTTACCATCTGTATGGAATCCTCTGGTGGGTCATTCTAGTGAACTTGCCTGCAGCAAGCACCCATGTGTTGCACCAGGTTGTCAGCAGACAACCTTGACAAGTGAGATCTATCACTACCTTTCGACAGGGTCATTCAACACTATGATAGCCTTACCGTATTATCTATGCCCTTGGTCAGAATAATGCTGTGGCTACGGACATTTCTTGAATGGCAACCATATGTGCTCATAGGGTTCCTGTAACACCCCCTTCTAGCTGGGTACCCTCTATTCTAGATCACAGTACAAAAAGAGTTGCAACGAGAAATTCTCAGGGAGAAAATTGAGGTTGTAATTGGAGGATATGCTAGATTGGAAATCAAATCTGCTTTAATGGAGGAGATCAAAGAAAAACAAGTAGTTGATGATTCTTGCAAGGAAATCTACAGGCGAGTAAATGAGGGCAAAGAGACAAATTTTAGAGTAGTGAATGGTCTTTTGAAATTTCAAGATAGATTGTGTGTTCCTCAAGATGTAGAGTTGAAGAGTAAAATTCTTAGAGAAGCACATGATACACTTTATACAACCCATCCTAGGAGTGTAAAGATGTACCAAGATTTAAAGAAAAGTTACTAGTGGTCAGGTATGAAGAAAGATATTAGTGATTATGTGGCTAAATGTCTAATTCGTCAGCAGGTTAAAGCTGAACACTAGCGACCATCAGGATTACTATAGCCTCTTAGTATTCTTGAATGGAAATGGGAAGACCAATCCATGGATTTTATTGTTGGCCTCCCAAGAGTACAAAAAGGGTATAATGCGCTATGGGTGATTGTGGATAGACTCACTAAGTCAACGCACTTTGATGCATGATTTGACAAACATGCAATGTGTAGCAAGTGCGCTAGTCACAAAAAATAATAAAATGATAAATAGAGTATCGTTCCCACGAGGATTGCATGTTAAGTACTAATTTTCATAGTTTTGTAACTAGTTGAAGAAAATAAAGATTTTTGGATTTGCGGGAGACAAGAACAGAAATTAACACAAAATCAATAACGTAAATTTAAATTCTAACAAATTAAGATATTATCAATTGATTACGAAAATATCAATTCAAGACAAAGAGGTTAGGGTTTGACTTCACTAAGTTACTTTGATTCAAACTACGGTTGATGTTGCTTTTAAACTCACATGCAAGGATTATAAATCGAATTCCCTAAGTTGTAAAACATACATTCTTAGACTATATTTTCCTACTTATCCCTATTAAGCTTCCGCACCAACAAAATGAAGATTAATAGTTCAAAGTCCTTTTAGGCTAAATGGAACCCTAAAGTGATTTCATAGATCTCCGAACCTATCTCTAGCATTCATTAAACTATGGTATTTACTCTAAGAGGCTAACACATGAATCACTTCTCAGTCTCATCATGCTCAAAATTCAATTGAAATAGGGAAACTCACATTCAAATTCATTAAGAACAAGAATAAATACAAAATCCAATGCAATAGAATATAAAAACAATATCGATAATAGATTAAACCATTGTAATCAAAGTTAGGTCACAACCCTAACCCAAAAGTGGGTTAGTTCATATTTAAATTAAAGAAATTTGAACAATAAACTATAAGAAAAGAAATCAACATGATAAAACAGTAGAAAGAGAATGAAATCTTCCCTAAATGAAGACTCAAAATGCTCCAACCTCCAATTTCTTCGTCTTATTCTCTCAAAAATCTGAAACCCTTCTAAAATGAGCTAAGGCTTTCTTAAATAATCGGCCAAAAACCTAGGATTCTAATGCAATACATTTAAAACACAACGTTTTAATAAAGAGAAGAATTACAGTTTTCGCTGTGGTGAAGAATAAACTTCGATGCGACATCGAATTGAAATCTTGCTGAACCATCTGACCCGAGGCTAGCTTGTCGCGGCAGAGAATTATCTTCGCCATGGCGAACTTTGCTCATCTATTCTGAAATTACAAAATTGCCCTCCGCTTGCTTCTTCATTTGAATCTTTGATCTTCGTATCCCTGATAGGAACAAGCTTCATAGTGCTTCCACTCCGCATCAGAATTTCTCCGATTCCTAAATTTCTCTTGATTCCAGGTCCAGAAACTCAATTTCGCTCGGTTTTGCTCCAACTGCATGTTTTGGCTTGAAACATAAAATGTACGAATTTAAGTTGCATTTCGGGCACAAAACAACTTAAGAAGTATCCAAAATCCTACCAAAAAGGTATAGAAAAACAATATAATCCTAGGATTATCAAATACTCCCAAACTTAAGGTATGCTCATCCTCGAGCATAAGGCACAAAATTAGACTAAAGAAAAACAAAAAATTAAAACTCAAAATCAAACACAAAAGAGATGCCTAGAATTGATTGCAAATGCAAGCCTAAAAACCTATTGAAACATTATTACAAGAAAATGCTTAACACTCCAAGAAGTTATAAATTGATTGACTATCTTTCTCTATCGGTCCCCTAAGTAGGTAATCCCCACTTCAATCCACTTTTCGACATTCCTGAATTATTTTATGTAGAAATGCAAAGTTTATCAAATGGTGGTAGACTCCATAAGCCTAAGTATGGAACTACTCTCCACTAATGTGGATTAGACATCACCAAGGATCAAAAGGTCTTTGCAAGCTTGTAACGTTAGGCTCAAGTAGTGGGCTCCAAGGAAAAGGATAGGATAACAAAGTAAGAGAACTTGGTTTTCCTCAAGCAAACACTAAGAGCTACATCAATCTCCGCTTTCTTACTCAACCACCAATCGAAGTGTCAATCATTTTACAACCCTCAAACTTTTGCATTTCTTATTTTTGATTTTGAATTGAACTAAAAATTTATATATATATATATATTTAACAACACCATTGACGTCAATTTCCCCTTCTTCCTGCCCTCTTTTACAACCCCTAAACTTAAGATTTTGATCCGTCACTTATTCACCCAACTCTTAAAGCTCTTTTGTGTCATACATTAGGTCCAAAATTCTCTTAAAGGGTATGATAAAGTGTTTAGGGTATAGGGATTGGACAATTTTTGGTTTGCAAGAAAAATAAGGCAATGATAATCTCATAGGGCTCAAATGGGTGACTAGGGAAAGATTCATTCATGGGTTGGCTAGAAAGGCTCAAACGTTCCGAAAAATGCCTAAATCATTTCCTCAACAATGTCTAATCTTATAATTTCGCCTCAAGCACTCAACTAGCTTCTAGAGTCCATCAACATTATCGAGACTTCACCTAACCACATAAAATGTTTCTAAGCATGCCGAAAGAATGAAAATTGTGGTTGAACCACTCAACGAACCTCAAGCTAAATCAAGTCAACCAACCTAAACTTGAAGCAATGCTTCGCATTTTCTATAAATAAAATCCCAACAGTCAAAATCCCATCATGGACTTATGCAATTCATCTAGGTAGCAAACACAACACACAAACTAAATCAACACATAACCAAAAAACAATAAAACACACAAAGATAAAAGTTAATTAAACATGCAAAAATTTCTAATTTTTTCTCTACCCCCAAACAAAAAATGGCATTGTCCTCAATGTCAATCAATAATGCACATTGGAGTAAAGAAAAATGATCATAAGGTGTGAGATACTTCCCTGATTAATCCGTGAAGATCGAAGTGAGCTCAAATCTGGACATCCCTTCATCATCTTCTCCATAAGCAAAATCTGTTAAAACACATAAACTAAAGGGTCCAAAATGTGTTAGAAAACCTCACAAATTATGGAAAAAATAGACAATCCAAGGATAATACTGTTTCATTTAGGCCTTTTGGCCGGATTTTGGATACTTTTTATTTCGTTTGTGCCTGAATTGCAACTTAATTTCACATATTTTATGTTTCAGGCCAAAACGTGCACTTTGAGCAAATAATGAGCGGAATTGAGTTTCTGGACCCAGAAGCAAGCGAATCTTAAAATTCGGGGAAGTTTTGAAGCGGATTTGAAGCACTATGAAGCTTGTTCCCATTGGAGAGCATCGAAGATTGAAGATTTAAGGAAGGAAGGAAGCAAGCAGAGGGCAATTTCGTAAATTTAGAATTGCTTAGGAAGGTTCGCCATGGCGAAGTTCATTCTTCGCCACGGCGATAGACTCTCGGCATGAGATTTCAACTTAACTCGTTGTCGCGGCGAAGTCTGCGATTTCCAGTTTTATTCAAAACGCACAGTTTTATTTTAGGAAAGTTTTCAGGTTTTTGGACCGACTATATAAGAAAAACTTAGCCATTTTTAGAGGGGTTCGTCATTGTTTAGAGTAAGTTTGACATTTTGGGAGAAAAATGAGGGAAGAATTGAGATTGAACCTTGTGGTTTCGTGAAATAGGGAAGATCTTTGCTCTCTTTTGTTTGTTTCAACATGTTGAATGCTGTGTTTCCTGTTTTTATTGCGATTTGTGTTAATTTCATTATGAACTAACTCACTTTGGGTTAGGGTTAGTGTTTTGATGTAATTAGGATTTCTATGGTTAATCAATAGGTTATTGTTGCTTTTACATTTTATTGCATGGATTGTGTGATTATTTTTGTTTTTATTGAATTTATTTGTTGAACATGATGAGATTGAGAAATGAATCATGTATGAGCTTCTTAGGGTAATCACAATTGTTGTATCGAATGCTAGAGATAGGTTTGAGAATTAATGAAATCAATTTAGGATTCCATTATCTTAATGAACTTGGATCTATTAATCTTCAAATTGTTGGGTGCGGAAGCTTAATAGGGAAAAGTAGGAAAACATAGCCTGGGAAGGTATGTTTTACACAGTAGGAAGTTTGATTTATAATCTGTGCATGTGAGTGTAGAAGTGGCATAATTCGTAGATTAATTCATAGAGTCCTAATGAAGTCACAACCCTAACCGTTTGCCTTACTTGATATTACTCTTGTTTTAATCTTGCTTTCATTAATTAGCATTTTAAATACTTAGTAAATTTTGTTTCCATCTTAGTTAAATTTCTCCCGTAAATCCAAATACCTTTTGGTTTCGCTAACTTGGGAACAATTAGGAAATATCAGTGCTTAACAACCAATCCTCGTGGGAACGATACTTTACTTATCACTTTATTACTTTTTGAGACTAATGCACTTGCTATACATTGCATGTTGTAGTTACAATGCATCAAAATTACATCTCATTCTCAGACCTTAACCAACTGAACCTAAAACCTAAGAACGCAAAACAAAGTAAATGTAAAAATAAGAAAAACTGAGCTCCACTGTACAAAAATAAAACAAAACAAAATGTATTATAGGCTCTTTCATCTACATCCTCTCCATCAGTGTCATCCTCTTCCTTCATGGCATCATCCTGACTTTGATCTTCCTCCTCCTCTTGCCATTCTTGCCATTGGAAATCAGCTAAATCAATGCCCAAATTGGCACAGCACTTCGACTGCATCTCGCACAATATGCAGGTTTGATCTGCCATCCAATCTTGATGTCTTTCCATTTTGTCCATCTCACGATATTTTGTAGCATCTCTTTTATCATTGGAGATGGAGCAAGAGTTGTGGTAGAGGTTGTGGTTCTTGGTCTTTTTGAGCTTGAATTGGCCTCTCCAATGGTAGGACGATCTAGGATCTTAAAATAATAGACTTGGTCGAGGACTAGGGCAGGATGAAGAAGTGGTTTATCATCTGCCTTCTTGACTCCAGTTTTCATGCAAATCTCAGTGATGAGATGTGGGAAGGCAAAGCTCGCTCTCCCTGGTTTGGCTGCATGCCTTATATTCTCCATTATGATATTCCCTACATCCATCTTCTTTCCAGTGGCAATGGCATAAAGTAAGAGTGCTTGCTCAAAAGCCAGTAAACTGTAGTGTGTTTCTGGAACCATCATGGCACAGACAAAGTATTGCCAAATTCTAGGAATGGGAATCAAATTAGTCCCTTTTATGCTTCTCCTTCCCTTCTTCGAGAATTCCCAAGAGGTACCTGGCTTTGCTAAAACCTTGAGTATCTCATCATAATTAATCTCCTTAGCCTTGAATTCTACATACTCATCACGGTCAATTGGATTAATTTGGTAGAATTCATTGATGATTTTTGCACTAAATAGCACCTTAATACCCTTCACATATAAATGCCCGGGCTCACACTCAGGGAAGTTCGCATAAAACTCTCTTACAATTGGCTCTAGAGCTAAATGCTTTGGTTCAAGCAGAAAGATGTCCCAACCTCTCCCTTTGATCCAAGCTTCTGCATTGACAGTGGTCAATCCTCTCTCAGCAATAAAACCTTTGTCTTTTCTTTTAATTTCTACTTCGTAACGTTGCCTAGCCTTCTCATTCACAAATCTATTATTGACCTATTTGGCCTTACCCCTTTCTACTTCGTAACGTTGCCTAGCCTACTCATTCACAAATCTATTATTGACCTATTTGGCCTTACCCCTTGGAACTACTTTGAGTGGCATTTTCTCTCAAAAGTACTTTCTATCAACAATTCAACTGCCTACTCTAACACTAATGCACACATCTCACAACTTCAATTCAATTCCTCAATTCACCCTATCAATTTCAAAATCGAGAATCACACCCCAACAATCACCGAACTTCCTTATGCACTCACAAACTTCACAAGCATACACCCAAACTTCGTTAACCACCAATCAATCAAAATCCACACTTCCACACTACAAACACAAATCACAACTCACAACACACAAGTAATATCCAAAAATTTCGAGTTCATGCAATAATCTACAGATTAATCATTCAAACCATGAAGTTTGTAAAAACAAAAGCATGAAAACTCGAAATCTTACCACACCCGAGCTTGATGAACCTTCAATTGCTCCAATTTTTCTCCAAATTGCAAAACCCCCAAATTAGGAAAACCTAGGGTTTCCAAAATTTTCTTCAAAATTAGCTAGATTTGGTGCAAGGGAAGGTTGTTTAATTGTTTATGGGAGTGATGTTGTGGAATGGTGAAAGAAATTTTTCTAGAAAATGGTTGAAATTGAAAGTGAAATTTGTTTGTTCTTGGAAGCTATTTGGAACTCTCGCAAAAAATGAAGAAGTAACACAAGCTTATATAGAAAATGGTTTTCGCCATGGCAAAGAGTAAACTTCGCAGCGACGAAGTTCTTGAATTACTTGTGCAAACTGCTCGATGCTACGGCGAAGTATTTTTCTCGCCGTGGCAAAATCTTGGAAATTTTTCCTTAAGCATCATAGTGCATACAATGCCACGGCGAAGGGTAAACTTTGCTGTGGAGAAATCTTGAATTTCCTTAAGGTCACAGTGTGTACAGTGCCGCAGCGAAGAGTAAACTTCACCGTTGCAAAATCTCGAAATGCCTTAACTCCGCATTTGGCAGTGCAGACAATGCCGCGGTGAGATTTTTCTTTTGCCGCAGTGAAGTATGGAATTTCAAGAGTACACATTTGGCAGTGTAAATGTTGTTGCGGCGAGATTCCTTCTTTGTCGTGGTGAAGTCCGGGAAATTTTGTTTCATGCCACATTTTGATCATTCACCTGAAACATCAAAAGGAACACGAAATTAAACTATTTCCTAAGTCAGAAAACACATAAACAAATTTAAAACAACTAAAAAATGAAAATGCTTGGGTTGCCTCCCAAGAAGCGCTTGTTTATAGTCGGAAGCTTGACTTTCTCAAACCCTTCGTCAATCAGGACTATCCACATGCATCTCATCCTGAATATTTTCGTTGGACTGAGGCTTCAATTGTTGATGATTCTTGTCACATCGGGTCTTTGTTGAGAGCTTAACCACCCATTTCCATCCCTTGGTCATTCCTTTTAGGATTCGAGCATTCTCATCGACAACTTTTCGATTTTTTAACTTTCCATCAGCATTCTTGAACTGAGAAGCTCATCCCTTGTGAAGACATTTGCTCGGTTGTGGCTAATCTAGGTATGTTATGTAAACTTTTGGTTTATGATCTTCATCTTCGATTTGTCTTGACTTGACCATGCATCCCTTAATTGGCGATTTAGGATCATCAATCTTGGAAGTTTTACTTGCCGATTGATCCACTGAGTCAATTTTGAAACATGAATCTTGCTTCGATGGAACTTTTAGAGTCTCAAGGACATTGAATGCCACTTTTTCCTCTTACACCCTCATGATCAACTTCCCTTCTTGTACATCAATTAAGGCTCTTTCTATAGCAAGAAATAGTCATCCCAAGAGAAAAGGAATCTCCTTGTCTTCTTCTATATCCAACACAAAAAAATCTGCCAGAAATATGAATTTATCCACCTTAACCAGTACATCTTCAATAATGCCCCTTGGATGCTTGATGGATCTATCTGCAAGTTGCAAGGATATGGTTGTAGGCTTCACTTCACTAATCCTTAGTTTCTTGAAAATAGAAAAAGGCATTAGATTAATACTAGCACCCAGATCACATAAAACTCTATCAAATGTAATATCTCCTATGACACAAGGGATAATGAAACTCCCTAGATCTTTGAGTTTTGGTGGTAGCTTCTTCTGCAAAATGGCACTGCACTCCTCTGTAAGCATCACTGTTTCCTCCTCTTCTAACTTTCTTTTGTTTGCTAGAATTTCCTCGTGGAACTTAGCGTAGCTTGGCATCTACTGCAAGGCATCTGCAAAAGGAATGTTAACATGCATTTTTTTAAATACATCAAGGAATTTCGTGAACTGCTTATCCTGATTTTGCTTTCTGAGCCTCTGAAGAAAAGGCATAGGAGGGGTATGATGTGCCAACTCTAGCAGTATCTTAGGAAATGACAATTTTTCCTTCTTTTGCTTTGGCATCTTTTCCCTCTTTTGTTCTTCTTCTCTAAGACTGTTTAGCTTTTCCTCAACAATGATTTCTTCCTTGATTTCTTTATCAGACTCTTCTTTTTCTTTTGGTGGGTTCTCATCTTTCCTTTTTTGTTCAACCTCTTCCAAGACTGTGCCACTTCTTAAAGTTATTGCATTTACTTGTTCACGTAGATTTGTCACTGTGTTACTTGGTAGGGAACCTTGAGGTCGCTCATTCAACTTTTTGGCTATTTGACCCATTTGTACTTCCAAGTTTTGAATTGACGCCCCTTGGTTTTTGAAATTCACCCTCGTCTCACTCATAAAACATGTGGTCTCTTGCATGAACTTTTCGAACATATCCTCCAATTTTGAAACTCTTTGATCCCCTGGTTGATTATTCACCCCCACTTGATTGTTTGGCACTGTTCTTTGATTCGATTGATTATTCTGATTGCCCCAAGACAAGTTTGGATGATTTTTTCAACCAGGATTGTACGTGTTGGAGAAAGGATTGTTCTGTTGTCTCTAATTCCCAGCCAAATAATTGACTTGTTCTGATGATGAGGATGCTGAAGCAAAATTATTCCCTACTTGGCATTCAATGCCCGCATGGTTACCTGCACAAAAATCACATGTTACTTGAGGTGTTTGAATTGAATTTACTTGCATACCTCCTCATTGTTTCTGAAGTGCTATCAGTTGGGCTGAAATGGCCTTGTAAGCATCTACTTCATGAATACCTATATACTTCTTCGGATGAATTCTTTCATTGGGTCTCTAGTAGTTGTTACTTGCTAGGACTTCAAGTAACTCATACGTTTCTTCAAGTGTCTTGTTTTGCAATGCTCCTTCAGATGCTGCATCTAACATTGTTTGCACATTTGTTAGCAACCTATTATAGAAAGTTTGGATTGCATCCAAACAGGCAAACCATGGTATGGACACTTTCTCAGCAGTTCCTTATATCTCTCCCATGCTTCATACAGTGACTCTTTCTCTTCCTGTAGAAATGATGTTGTAATAACTACTTTCTATTCATATGCTCGTAAAATATACATAATAAAATACATGTATAATAACATAAATAGTTGGGCCCAAAATTTTTTCTTTTATTAAACATATACATTCTTTACAAAAAGTTAGTATCATGTACAAAAACTATCAAAAACTATGTGGACAGTGTAGCCGTTCCTCCTCGTGTGCCGACGTCCATCCGACTGTGTCCTCACCTCGATCCTGCAAAAACATAGAAAGACAACGGGGTGAGCACAAATAATGCTCAGTAAGTAAACCCTCTACTCATTTATCCCTGTAACTCTATCACTCTAATTCTTTCCTTACAAGTCTCATTTACTCTCTCTTCTATGTTTCTCTTTGTTTTCTCTTTCTTGCTTCTCTCTCTGTTTCTCTTTCTACTAACTCTATTCTGTAAGTCACGGCCCCATCTTACTGGAGGCATAGCCGGGAGTCGCTCTCGCTCTCCGTGACTTTTACTCATTCTCAACCGATCGGACTCGGTTATGCATGGATTCGGAACCCTTGGCCACGTGAGTGTATAATTTCTCTTTCGGGTACTCTCAGTATAGCCCTTATCCGTATGCACTCTCACGGGCTACACCACTTTTCTCTCTCATACTCAAGCCGCTCTCTCTCTTTGCGGCATACATGTGGGAATATTCTACCCATTACTCACGGGTTCCCCATCGCATAACCTACTCTACTCTCTTTTCTCTTTTCTTTTTCAGAAGCTCACACTCAAAGTACTCTACTCTTTTTCTACTCTTTCTCTAATGCATAATTAATGCATATGGATGATTCATGCTCATTAATGCACTCATGAAATGCAATTATGCCATGTAGCAATAATTAAGGTTCTCTACTCTTACTCATGCCTTTCTCAAGCATTTCATCATACAACTCATGTGCATATAAAACTCTACTTTAACTATAACTCTTCTCCTCTCTTTAATCACCCACAAATGGGAGAAACTCCCTCAAACTCTCTAAATTCCTGTCAAATAAACTCACTCCCATAGCGTTTGCTTAAAACTCTCTCCAACTTCTATCAACCCAACTCAACATCATAGAAGCTCAATGATAAGCGTATTTTATACTATGATTTTGCATTGAATTTTGATAGAATTTAGGATACTTTTCATACAATTTGGGCCATAATTGCTACCTAATTCTATTAATTTGTCTTTGTAGGCCTAAACGATGATTTTTAGCATAAATGACAGTTTTGAGCGTAAATTGTGTAACTTGAGCTTGAAAACTCGGAATGACCTGAATTTAGAAGCTTTGGAAAGCTAAGAAGAAGAGCTACAACGTTCATGTTTTGGGTTTTTCCTAATTCTGACTGGACAAAGGTGAAAACTTGGCTTGAAGTCGTGAAAAGGACGCTGGGAACTGAAGAAAAACGTCTTTGGACGTGCTTCAGTATTTCTGCCATAACTTGAGCTGTAGACCTCGGATTGTGCTGATTCTTGAACGACCAGAAAGATAATTGAAAGGGCTACAATTCATATGTTTTACACTTTTCCAGATTCTAACTATATCATGCTCAAATTGGGCCTGTAAGTCTTCGCCGCGGCGAGGAAAAAGCTTCGCCGCGGCGAAACCTGCGTCAGATGCAAAAATAAAACGACGCGTTTTGGCTTGCTAGGGCTTCGTCCTTAAGTGAGAGAGGTATAAATTAGAGCGAAAAGGAAGAGAAAAGGGGCTTGGTTCGTGATTTGGGAGGCAGCTCATGGAAGGAGAAGATTATTGAAGATTTGGGCTTCAAATTAGAGAAGATTTCTCCATCTTTTGCTTGCTTTTCAATGATGAATCTTGATTCAGTTTGTTTTTGTTGTTTTATTTCGTTTTTGAGTATGAACTGAGTTGTTTAGCTAGGGTTTGATGTAATCTTGATACAATGATTCAAATTTATATGGATTGAATTACTTTGAGTTTTAATTTCATGATTGAGTGTTTATCTCTTTGCTTAATGTCTTTTGGATGCTTGATCACCATTCAAATGTGTGTTGTTCACAATGAGACTGAGAAGTGATTTGTGATTGTGCCTCTTGGGATAAATACCATAGATTAGCAAACGCTAGAGATAGGTTTAGCGATCTATGAAATCTAGATAGAATTCCACAAAGCTTAAAATCCTTTGAACTATTAATCTTCATTTTGTTGGGTGCGGAAGCTTAATAGGGATAAGTAGGGAAATGTAGCATGAGAATGTATGTTTTACAACTTAGGGAATTCGATTTTCAATCAAGGAATTAGAACTTGGGTAATAGATTCTATGATTTGAGTTAGCGTATCTAGGTGAAATCAACACCCTAGCATTTTTTTGCATTGTTTAATTAATTAAGTTGTTGGGTTTTGCATTTATTTTTAGTTTGTTAATCGTCCATCAATCCAATATATTGTTGTTTCAATTAGGACTTTAACTAGAAAAATCGGTACTTAGTAACACTATCCTCGTCGGAACGATATTCACTCATCACTTTATTACTTAGTGCGACTAGTATACTTGCTACATATTGCATGTTGTAGGAAACACGCATCACTCAACACTTCTCAAATTCAAACATATTCAATAATCATAAATACTACTCATCTCATGTCATCTCAATTTCTCAACAAATATAATTCATACACATACATACACAAATCTCTACTCAAATGAATTCTTAAATCTCAACTTAGGTTGGATTTACTTACCTTGTGGGTAAATAACTTCTCTAGCACTTTTCCTTCCCCTTGTTGTCTTGTCTTCTCTCTACAACTTTAAACAATAACAACATAAGTGTAACAACTACTGTAAACTAATACAATGCATGCATAATAACAATAGAAAATTGGGCCCAAAAACTTTCTTTTCATTATAAATCATACGTCTTATATACACAAAGAATGTCATTTACAAAAGTGCCATTTTAAAAGACAAAACAGGGGAAACAGTGTAGCTATTGCTCCTCGCTTGCCGACGCCCCTCCGACTGCATCAATACCTAGATCCCGCATCCACAAAGGAAAATAACGAGGTGAGCACAAAATAATGCTCAGTAAGTAAAACCCTTTATCTGTCTATCCCCGTATGTATTACTCTTAATTCTTTCCTCACACTTTCTGTTGTTTCTTACTAAACGTCATGGCCTCATCGTACCGGAGGTACGGTCGGATGGCGTTCACATAGCACCATCTCACTCTTCATGACTATCGGGTGGAATTCACACAGCACCAACCCGTTCTTAGTGACTACCGAGTGGGGATCACGAAGCACCTACCCGGTTTTTGTAACTATCGGGTGGAGACCACATAGCACCTACCCGTTCCTCATTACTTTCGGGTAACGATCACCAAGCATTAACCCGTTCTTAATCACTGTCGGGTGATGATCACAAAGCATCAACCGACTTCTCATAAATATCGGGTGATGATCACAAAGCATCAACCCCTTTTCTAATAACTAACCGGGTGATGGTCACAAAGCATCCACCCGCTTCTAATACCCATCGGGTGATGATCACAAAGCATCAACCCATTTCTAATGGCTATTCGGGTGGTGATCACAAAGCATCAACCCGATTCTCATAACTGTCGGGTGATGATCACAAAGCATCAACCCATTTCTAATACTCTTCTCATTCACTCTATTCTAGCACTTCTCATTCTCTCTACCCTTAGAGTAGTTGCATCCACAAAGTTCTCTACTCATAGAGTAAGTGCATACACAAAGTTTCCTACTCTTTCTTAGGTCACTTCTCAATGCACAATTAATGCCTATGGATGGTTCATCTCCACTAATGCACTTATGAAATGCCAACATGCAATGTTGCAAGAATTAAGGTTCACTACTCATACTCAAACCTCTATTAGGCATTTCATCAAACAACTCAAGTGCATCATAAAACTCTACTATAACAATAATTCTAAATCTTTCTCTAACCATCCAAAATGGGGAGAAACCCCCTCACATAGCCACATAACCTGCCAAAGAAAGACACTTCCAAAAAGGATTTCCCAATATCCTTTAATTCAATCTCAAACTACCTTTCCAACCCACATGTCACTTCTTATATTTGCAATGTATAAACAACCACAAAGCACTAGAAATCTCTATTCAAGCCTCAATAACATGGCATATAACATGTATATAACATACATACATAAGTGCTATCAAAACCCTAATCAAGGAAATTCCCAAATCTCAACTTGGGTTAGGGTTACTTACTTTGTTATGGAGAGATTTCACTAACTCTTCCTTTCACTTGGTTTGCTTGACTTTTTCTCTACTCTTAAACAAAAGAACAAAAACCCTCAAAACTCAAATATATACAAAAACTCACAAGACTTCACAACCAAAGCAAGAATCCTTACCTTAGAATGCCTTAGGTTGATTTTCTACCCCAAATCACTCCAAAAGCCCTTTAAAACTCCTTGATCAAAAGAAAGAGAATTTGAGAGGAAGCAAGAGAGGAGAGTGGCATTGGAGAAGAAGAATGAAGGGTTTGCAATGTCTTAATTCCTTTTAATGAAATTTATACACAAGCATTCCCACTTTGCCCTTACTCTTCTTTGGAAATTCTATCTATATCCTTTGATTCATTACAAACACACCCCCATAGCAACATATTCTCCATGAAAATTCCTTACATTTTACTCCGCACTTTTCCTGCTAATTAGGGGTGGAATGGTCAAATTGCCCTTAGGGAAGAAAATATCTAAAACTTAACAAACATTTTGGTCGGCCTGTCGCCGCGACGAGGAAACTTCTGTCGCCGCGGCAAAATTGTCCAGCAGCTACCCCATGGCTTCAACACCTCTTCGCCGCGGCGAAGATTATTCTTTGCCCCGGCGAAGCATGGAATACTGAACTTCTTCTATTTTCAACCAATTTCAGGGCAAGTATTCAACATAACACTCAATCAAAGGTCAACCAAACCATATCACAAAGAAACCAACTCAAATAATAGTAAAAGAAGAAACAATATCTACGTACCTCAAGTGGGGCGTTACAATAAGACTTCCACAAATTATAAGCAAAATTCTCATCTAAAGCAAGAATCCTTACCTTATGATGCTTTAGATTAAATCTCTACTAAAAACTACCCCAAAAGTCCTCAGAAAATCTTGGAAGATTGAGTGGAGAATTGAGAGAAATTAGGCAATGAGAATGGCCGTGGAGATGGTGAAGAATGAAAGGCTTTCAACACTTAAACCCTTTTTAACTCAACTTACATACTATCATTCCCATTTTGCCCTTACTCTTTCTTGGAAATTCCATCCTTCTCCTTTAATTCCTTGCAATTTTACCCCCAACTCTGACACATTCTCCATGAAATTTCCGTACATTTTACTCCCCACTTTTCCTGCTAATTAGGGGTAGAAAGGTCATTTTACCCCTATGGAGAATTCTCTAGAAACCTCCATAAACTTCTCTGCCGTCCCGTCACTGAGGCGAAGAAGGTTCCGTCACCCCGACGAAAAATTATAGAGCCAACGTCGCCGCGGGGAAGACTGGAATTTAGAAATTCTCCAAGTTTCAACCAATTTCAGGGCAAACACTCTATCAACTCAACTCATACATTCAACCAAGGGCCAACCAACTAAAAATAACAACATACAAACTCAATTGAGGGTAGAACAATAAACATTCAAGCAATACAACAAAATCTTAACTACATACCTCAAGTGGGGCGTTACAAATGTGATATCATTTCTCATCTTTGCAACTTTCGTTGGAGGGAAATATTTAGTCAGAAACTTTTGTGCCAATTCATTCCAAGTTGTGATTGTTCCTACGGGTAGTGCTGATAATCCGAGAATTATACTATTTTAATTAGGATTTTTGGCCGGATTTTAGATACTTCTTAGTTCATTCATGCATGAATTGCTACTTAATTCTATACATTTTGTGTTGCAGGCCAAAATGGACATTTTGAGCAAATAAGAAGCGAATTGGAGTTTCTGGACCCAGAAATAAGTGAATCTCAGAATTTTGGAGAATTCGGAAGTAGATTTAAGCACCATGAAGCTTGTTCCCATGGGAGAGCATCGAAGATCAAAGATTTAAGCAAAGAAGCGAGCGAAGGGCAATTCTGTAATTTCAGAATTCTTCATGAAGGTTCGCTGTGGCGAAGTCTATTCTTCGCCATGGCGAAAGAAGTTAAACACGAGATTCCAACTTACCTCATCGCCGCGGCGAAAGTTTTTCTTCGCCGCGGCGAAGTCTGCGAATTTTAGTTTCTCCAAAACATACAGTTTTATTTTAGGAAAGTTTTAGGTCTTTTGAGGCGAGCTATATAAGAAAAACTTTACCATTTTGAGGGGGTTTGTCTAGTTTCGTCTAGTTTTCATTGAGTTTTGATAGATTTGACATTTTTGTGGAGAAAGTAAGAAGATTTGAGATTCAACCTTGTGGATTCTTCAACTAGGGGAGATATCTTTTCTTTTCTCTTATTTCAATATGTTGACTGCTATGTCTAATGTTATTCTTGCTGTTTATGTTGATTTAGTTATGAACTAACCCATTTTGGGTTAGGGTTTTGATTCAGTTCGGATTTCTATGGGTTAATGGATTGATTATTGTTATTTCTATATTCTACTGCATAGATTGTGTGGTTATTCTGTTTTTATGGAATTTATTTGATGAATATGATGAGATTGAGAAATGAATCATGTTGAGCTTCTTGGGTAATCACCATTTTAGTATTGAATGCTAGAGATAGATTTGAGAATCAATGGAATCAATCTAGGATTCCTTTAGCTTAATGAACTTGGATCTATTATTCTTCAATTTGTTGGGTGCAGAAGTTTAATAGGGAAAAGTAGGAATTCATAGCCTGAGAAGGTATGTTTGACAACTTAGAGAATTCGATTTACAATCCGTGCATGCGAGTGTGAAATTAACATAGTCCGTAGATTCATCCATAGAGTCAGAATGAAGTCAAAACCTTAACCGTTTGTTAAATTGACATTATTCTTGCGTTTAAATTCTTGCTTTCATTAATTAGTTTTTAATACATAGTAAGTTTTGTTTTAGTTTAGATTTAATCTCTCCCATTAATCCAAACACATTAGGTTCCTCCAACTTGAAAACAGTTAGGAAATTTAGTGCTTAACAACCAATCCTCGTGGGAACGATACTCACTCATCACTTTATTACTTTGTGCGACTAATGCACTTGCTATCATTGCATGTTGTAGTAACAACGTATCAAGTGCCATTAATGATCCCTTTGCTTTATCGCTCAATGAAAAGGGGAATAATCTTAACCTGATGGCATCATCTGACACTCCATTGGCCTTGAATGTGTTGCAAATCTCTAAGAAGTTTGCAATGTGTGAATTTGGATCTTCCTTTGCATCTCCCCCAAATTGTACTGACTATTGGATCATTTGGATGATTACTAGCTTTATTTCAACATTGTTGGCTTTCACCGGTGGTCTAGTGATACTTGGACCACTACCATCAACGGAGGGTACTGAGAATTCCCTCAAAGTTCTGGTTTCAGCCATCTCAATGACTATTGCCTCTCGTTCTCTTCTCTATCTAACAAGTCTTCTTACGGTTCTTTCAATCTTTGGATCAATGGGAACCACTCGATGTTGTTTCGCTCTTCGCATAAACTACACAATATCACAAATGAATGAAAAGAAACTCAAAATTAAACTAAAACTAATTAAAACAAAAATAAAACTCCAATCTAATGAAAACTAGAAAACTTCAATATTAACACTAAATCAATCCCCAGTAACGGCGCCAAAAACTTGATGCATGATTTGACAAACATGCAATGTGTAGCAAGTGCACTAGTCATAAAAAGTAATAAAATGATTAATAGAGTATCGTTCCCACGAGGATTGTGTGTTAAGTACTAATTTTCCTAGTTTTGTAACTAGTTGAAGAAAATAAAGATTTTTGGATTTGCGGGAGACAAGAACAGAAATTAACATAAAATCAATAACCTAAATTTAAATTCTAACAAATTAAGAAATTATCAATTGATTACGAAAATGTCAATTCAAGACAAAGAGGTTAGGGTTTGACTTCACTAAGTTACTCTGATTCAAACTACGGTTGATGTTGCTTTTAAACTCACATGCAAGGATTATAAATCGAATTCCCTAAGTTGTAAAACATACATTTATTAGACTATATTTTCCTACTTATCCCTATTAAGCTTCCGCACCCAACAAAATGAAGATTAATATTTCAAAGTCCTTTAAGGCTAAATGGAACCCTAAAGTGATTTCATAGATCTCCGAACCTATCTCTAGCATTCATTAAACTATGGTATTTACTCTAAGAGGCTAACACATGAATCACTTTTCAGTCTCATCATGCTCAACATTCAATTGAAATAGGGAAAACTCACATTCAAATTCATTAAGAACAAGAATAAATACAAAATCCAATGCAATAGAATATAAAAACAACATTTATAATAGATTAAACCATTGTAATCAAAGTTAGGTCACAACCCTAACCCAAAAGTGGTTTAGTTCATATTTAAATTAAAGAAATTTGGACAATAAACTATAAGAAAAGAAATCAACATGATAAAACAGTAGAAAGAGAATGAAATCTTCCCTAAATGAAGACTCAAAATGCTCCAACCTCCAATTTCTTCCTCTTATTCTCTCAAAAATCTGAACCTCTTCTAAAATGAGCTAAGGCTCTCTTAAATATCGGCCAAAAACATAGGATTCTAATGCCATATATTTAAAACACAACATTTTAATAAACAAAAGAATTGTAGTTTTTGCTGCGGTGAAGATTAAACTTCGCCGCGATATTGAATTGACATCTCGCTAAACCATTTGACCCGAGGCTAGCTTGCCGCGGCAGAGAATTATCTTCGCCGCAGCGAACTTTGCTCATCTATTCTGAAATTATGAAATTGCCCTCTGCTTGCTTCTTGGCTTGAATCTTTGATCTTCGTGATCCTTGATAGGAACAAGCTTCATAGTGCTTCCACTCTACATCAGAATTTCCCCGATTCCTAAATTTCTCTTGATTCCAGGTCCAAAAACTCAGTTTCGCTCAGTTTTGCTCCAACTGCATGTTTTGGCCTGAAACATAAAATATATGAATTTAAGTTGCAATTCAGGCACAAAACGAATTAAGAAGTATCCAAAATCCTACCAAAAAGGTATAGAAAAATAGTATAATCCTAGGATTATCACACTTCATACCAGTGAAGGATACAACTACTTCAGATTAGTTGACTCAAATTTTTGTACAAGAAATTGTGAGGTTTCATGGTGTGCCCAAGATAATAGTGTTAGATAGAGATTCAAGATTTGTTTCAGCCTTCTGGCATGGGTTACAAACGGCGCTAGGTACAAGGCTAGCTTTTAGTATGCCTTATCATCCCCAAACAGATGGCCAAACTGAGAGAACCAATCAGGTGATTGACGATATGTTACGGGCCAGTTGTATGGATCATAAAGCGAATTGGAGTGATATAATTCCATTAATGGAATTTGCCTATAATAATAGTTATCAGGCTACTATTCAGATGGCACCATATGAAGCTCTATATGGGAGAAAGTGTAGATCACTTTTGTATTGGGGTGAAATAGGAGAGAATGAGTCTTTGGTTCAAGCCTTAGGACCAGAGATGACTCAAAAGATGATTGAAGATATTAGGTTAATCAGAAAGAGAATGAAACAAGCCCAGGATCACCAAAAGAGCTATGCAAACTTGAAGAGAAAGGAAGTGGAATTTCAAGTAGGGGACAAAGTGTTTGTTAAGGTTGCCCCATACAAACATGTTATGAGATTTGGTAGAAAAGGAAAGCTTGCTCCACAATACATGGGTCCTTTTGAAGTACTAGAAAGGATTGGAAAAGTAGCTTACAAACTTGCATTACCACTGAGCATGGAACAAGTGCATAATGTTTTTCATGTGTCATCGTTACGCAAGTACATAAATGATCCTTCTCATGTATTACGAGCTGAGAAAGTAAAATTGAAGGAGAATTTGATTTATAAGGAGTGTCTAGTCTAGATATTGGATAGAAAGATTAAAGAGCTCCGAAATAAAAGTATTCCACTCATCGAAGTTCTTTGGAGAAATCACAAGGTTGTGGAAGCTACTTGGGAAGTAGACCAAGACATAAAAGACCGCTACCCAGAGTTATTTGCTTAATTTCAAGGATGAAATTTCTATAAGGAGGGGAGAAATGTAAACCCCACCAATACATCCAAGGGTAAAATAGTCTTTTCATTTTTATGTGCTGAGTTAACTACCATGCACATGCCTTAGGGGTAAAGTGGTAAAAGAATGATGATATTTTGTTGGCTTGACAAGATAAAGATGATGACGGATTAAGGAGTAATTAAAAGAAAATTGTTAAGGGCAAAAAAGGAAATAATGTTATAAGTCATTAAATGCAAAAGACAAATGAGTAATTGTTTTTGCAAAAAAAAAAAAAAAAAATCTTGATTTTAGTGGGTGTGATTCAGCCAACACATATATTGTTCCACTTTCCATTATCTTCTTCAATATTTCTACAATATTCCATAATCTTCTTCAATACTTCACCATTAATTCTACTTCCTCCATTAAAATTTCAAGTCTCTTAGTTGCAATATTTCAAGTGTCTTATATTTCTTCCTTTATTAAGGATATTAGGAGGTAAATTTCCACTCCTTATCTTATATAAATATTATGTATTTCAAGTTATTAAAGTTTTCTTATAATTGATGTAAGGATAAAGAGTCAATTGGAGATAAGGAGGAGGAAATTTGCAAAGGAGTGTGGTTTCTTCACACAAGGTAAGGGAAACCTCCCTTTAATATGAAATAAGAATTAGGTTTCTAGGTTTAGTATTAGGGAACCTTAATTCTTGTCACAAAAAATAAATTGAGCTTGGTTTGATGCTATAATTTGAAATTGATGGATTTATATATGAATTGTAAAAAATTGAAGTTTGATGACAATCAATGGAATTAGTTGTGTCATGAGTTTTTAACATATTGCAAGGGAGGTTATTATTGATCATTTTACATATTTTCATAGGGGAGACTGGTTAGGAAAGGTTAGGGAGTAAGTGGAGGTAAATAGGTATGGAAAAGTTAAAATAGGCATGTTACCATGGTTGCCACTGTCAAATCCATGGCCTTCTGAGTGATTTTTGAGCATCTTACCTATCAAACTGGGTTGAGACCTAAACATAAAAGTTGTAGCCCTTTCTCTAATCTTTAGAAGGAGACTAAGATAATATCAATTTGATGTGTATAACTCAAGATATGCCTTCTTGAATATGACCTGTGCAGAATGACTACCTCAAAAGTGCTTCTAATTTCTTAATTTATGTTTAGCCTAATAATCTATGATTGATTCCAAGTATGGAAATGATGCTTAAAGGGTTTTGAAGCATGTTTGAATGAGTGATCTTTGTGATTATTTAATGATTGTATGAACATATATATTTGATGTAATGAATGACAGTGGAGGTTATGTGTAATATGTTATGTATTACCTAAGTATGAGCTTGTGTATGTATAAACAACCCTAAGTATGATATGTTTCTACGAATTTGTTATGCATCGACAAAATGGACATGATGAAATGATATGTTCATATATGGAAACTGTATGTTTTTAAAGAATGAAGCATGTCAAGCATATTAATGATGAAAAAGGGGGACTTGATCCCAAGTTTGAGCAAAATGTTTCCAAGGTACGTAGACATGCATTTTTGTGAAAAAAATGATTTGTAAATTTTATGGAAGCTGTTGGCATGTTATGGGGAACCTGAGCTCACTCATGCACATGTCTAGACTAAAAGAAATGAACAGTCCATAACGTGCATGACCATAGGGACTATGTTATAAGTTAAGGTTAGCTCATTGACCAAAGGCTTCGTAATCCATGCCTCAGCTTAGTCCAATCAGCAGATAGTAAAAAAGTTTTCAAAGAAAAATGTTTTTATACAGGCATGGCATTGATGTGCAGTATTCATGAACATTAAAGGAAAGCATTACATGAATTATATTAGGCATTATGATATGGATTGAATATGCTATGTTATATTACTTTTATGTTATTAATGTTTGGTTCATGTACAAGTAAATAAGATGCTTTCTAAGTTTAAGAATGTTATATAGGGTTAAATGATCAATACCCTTACTGAGTGATTAGCACTCTTTTTCCTAGTTTCCATGTTTTGTAGGTAATGGTTAAAGCGGTAACGGCGAGCGGCAGTTAAGGAGGCTTGGGGGCATGCATGTTAACTTTTGTTATAATTAAACTTATGATGTTATATAAAGGATGTTGCTTTTGAATTTAATGTATATAGTTTAATGTCTATAATCTAAGTTTTATGAAATAATAAATATGTTTTGCTTATAAATGATGGGAGATATTTTATATTTGCTTCCGCTATTAAACAATTGATGTTGTTGTTTTCTTTAAACCATATTTTTCATATATAGTCATATTTTGACAGGTTGATTAAGAAAGTAATGTAAATGAGAGGAGAAGTTTTATTTATTTATTTATTTTCATATAGTACATGTTTGTAACCAGGATTTACGTTTTAAACTACACAACCTTCCAAGCATGAATTCTCTAACTTTCCATCCTAATGGAATAATTAGAGTAACCGGCTGGAGGGGGTGTTACAATTCTCACTATCAAGATTTAAAATACTTGATTCCCTCATCACGGTTCTACTATTCTAAGGACATATATCAATACATACAACTATGGTTTACATGATATATTAGATCATGCCTTTTATTGATTAATAAATATTATTACAAAGAGTCAATTCCACAATAATTGATTGGCTCTAGGGCACCTACTCCAACATCAATGACCCAAGATATAATAGGAGAAATATTAATTTCAGTCATATACATACCTTTAGGAGATTTCTTTTTCTTACTCACTAGGAAAGTCTTGCAATGTTTCTTCCAGTGGCCAAGCTTGCCACAGTGAAAGCAAACAACCTTTCCATCTTTGCTCACGCCTCCAGCAGGTTTAAAAGCATCTTGGGTTTTAGGCTTAAATTTGCCTTTGGCTTTTCCCTTGCCTTGTTTACCTTTTCCTTTCATGGTGTAGCATTGACTAGCATCACAGGTTTGGACTTCTTCATGTCCTTCTCTACTATCTTCTGCATATTCAAGAGCTTTGAGAGAGACTTCTCCATTTAATTCATATTGAAATTCATTATGAATTGGGAGAAAGAGTCAGGCAAGAATTGCAGAACAAGGTCTATCGAAAGTTCTGCATCCATAGCAAATCCAAGATTTTCAAGCTTTTGAATGTAGCCAATCAACTTGACTACTTATGGGCCGACTGGGTTTTTCTCAGACATTCATCATCTGTATAATACCTTCGACACCTCATAGCATTCGTGTCTAACACATTTTTAAAAGATCTCATTGAGATGTGTGACAATGGAACTAGCGTCCAAATTCCCATGTTGCTTTTGCAGATCAGGTGTCAATATACAATGTCAATATCATCAAAATACTTTCGATAAGCATATCTAGCTTCTTGAGTAGCCTCAGGTTTAGACGCTTCTATAACAGGTTCATCAAGGATGTGCAACTTCTTTTCTAACTTGAGTACAATCCTAAGATTTCTATACCATTCAGTGAAGTTTGTACCATCTAACCTACTTTTCTTTTCGATGATCAATCGTAGTGATAGATTAGTGTTAGTCATTATTAAAATCTACAAGTACAAAATAAACAGAGTCAATATTATATTATTTTATTAATTAATAAGGCCTTTTATTAATCAATTACTCCCACTATTTTACTCAAGCTAATAGCCCTCATTATTAAACTCGGGAAGGCTCGTTGGTCTTCCTAGTGGGCCGAAATCCACCATTCCTATTTCAACCTTTCACGGGGGTGAATTGATCAAAGTAGGATGATTAGGTAGGTCATAAACTTTAATTTACACCATTTAATAGCACCAAATTTTTAAAATAAAATGTAAACAAAGCAAACAAACCAATTACACAATCCAATGACATCAACCATCAGCCTCAAGTGTAATTTTTGGGTTAGTGAGTTTGGACACTATATGCCCACTCATGCACTTTAATATGCACTACTCTACTATGCCTCTAGTGTATTTATTAACCCTTCGCGGAGGCGATAAAGCAAAACACACCTAGCTAAATCAAACCCATCACTATTAAGTAAAACCTCTAATGATGATTAACCTCACACTGGTCGAAATGACTCTTCGTGGGGGCGAATGAGACCACGACGAACAATGGTTTGATCAATCCCATAGTGATGGAAGGCTCATTGTCATTATTGATGATGAGGACATGACTGAGTAGCCTATTGTCGTAAAGCCGACACAAGATCTTCTTCACATTCCGATGGGCCCGATTACAAGGAGTCAAGCTAAAAAGATGTAACATGCCTTGTCAAGCGTAATTGAAGAACTTAAAGGCAAGGAAGCAATGCATGAAACCGAGTATGCCTTAGAGGGATCCAAAAAGATTGTTAACAAGATTGAAGCCCAAGTCCAAGTTTGAGGAATTAAAGCCCGATTCTTGCTAGCCCTAATTGGGTCCAAGTTGGTGTCCAAGCCTTTGTTCATGGGGCTTAATAATTGTTATTTTATGTGGGCTATTTTAAGTTATTTTAAGACTTATTTTGGTGTAATGGGATGGAGCTATTTATTTACTAAAGCCCAAGTCTTTTATTATTTTTATTAGTTGGGATTGGGTTAGTTATTAGGGTTAAGACCTATTAATGGGCTGGTAGCCTTATTTTGGGCTAATTAGTTAGTTATATATAGTTTTAGGCTGTTTTGGCCGCACACTTTTCAGAGGTATAATTAAATATTTCATGTTTTTTTTTTCAAGATTGCATCTTGATCTCTAGAACTTATCAAGAATTACCAATTCTTGTGGCGTTCTTCCACGAAACTTATCAGTCTAAATAGAGATTGTTGCATTTCAAATTATCTATACCAAGGTTCTGGCGATAGATTCGTTTCGGGTCGTGGTTCTTCAAATTCTGATTGTTCCTAGATCTTTACATTCTTGATCAGTGAGTTTCTTCACAAATCAAAGGAGTTTGTATCAATTGACTTAATATCTTTATGAGGGGTTTTGCTTGATTAATCTCACCAATTTTTATCCTATTAGCATGTTATAGTGTTGCATTCAACCTTAGCATGCTTTCTATGATAAAATAAAAATTGTGTCGGTACATGGACAATCTAAAACCAAATTCCTTGAGCTTCGAGGAATTGGTAAGTCACCCTAGGTTCATTCAAACTATTAGAAATATTTAAACAAAAGGTCTTCGGGGTGTCTTCACGCACTCGCTTCATCTTCAACTCCTATTCTAGTTTACATTAAATAAATAGAAACCTCGAGTTACATTGAGGGGATTTAGATGAGAAGAGAAGTACAATGAGAATTGAGAGAAAGGCAGGATATGCAAGTTCTATTTCAATAAAATTACAAACATCCCAAAGAATAGTAAAATAATCCTAAGGTCGATGGCCAGGTACCGAACAACATGCAAAATCGGACACCAATCAGATATATTGTATAATTCAAATAACCAAATTTGAATTTACTAGGTAGTAAATTACAAATTTCCCCCTTTAATTTTATAGAATTTTATTGGTCCCTAAACTTGTAGAATTTGTACTTTACTCCTTGTCTAGTTTGAAAACAAACTAAACAGTCTAGAATAGCTACAACTATTCAATTCCTGATGGCTTGGCAAAAAAGTTCAAAACACCAACTAAAAATCCCAAAATCGTCTTTCTACCGCAACAACGGGAAAGACCTCTTCACCCTCCAATTTCCACATGAAAGCTCACGGGAAACTCCATTAATGAGATGTTAGCATCGACAACCAAAGCATCCCAGTAGCCCTAAACATGGGCCACTCCCAATAGGCTTGCGCATGAAAATGCGCAGCTTATAATCCCGGGCGGCTGTGCACCTAAATTCGTAGCTTTGGCTTGTCTAGGATAGGCCATGCAAAGGGCGCATGGCTTGGGATAGGTTAGTACTGTGCACAGTTGCGCCCGACAAGGGGAGCAGCTACGCACAATCATGCGTAGCAGGAACCAAGCGCTGGGAAAGGGTTGCCCGCGATGAAGCGCGTGCCCTAACAGTGGCCAATCGTGCATTTAAATGCATGGCTAAGGGCCTGGAGAGTCAGGTTGCACGTAGCCTTAACAACCAGGATGCGCACAAGTAACGTGGCTCCAATAGGAAACTATATGCAGCAACACATAGCCTGGGATAGGTTGCTACGTGAGCTAATGCGCAACCTTAACAGGAGGGCTACAAGTGGCCACGTATAGCCCTGGGACAGTGGCTGCGCATGGCCACATGCAACAAGATCAAGGAATTGTGCGTGCAATGCGCAACCATGAGACAATGGCTACATGTAGTAACGTGTAGCCATGAGACAGTGGCTGCGTGCGGCAACGCACAGCCATGAGATAGTGGCTGCGCGAGGCAACTTGCAGCCCTTACATGTCCACCAGATTTTAGCGTTTTTCAAAGCCATAATTTTTCAACCAAAAACAATTCTTTTCAGCAAAATTAAAATTGGTTTTAATCATGTTTCAATTTAACAAAATTTAAAACCCTAAAACATGCAATCTAATAATCACCAACACATATGAGTTGCAAATATCGAATCCAAGCTCTGATACCATTTGTAGGGATTTTATTGGAACAAAGCGCGGAATATTAAAATTTTGCTGAATAAAACCCCAATCCCCAAGATCAAGATTTGATATTTGCAACAAAATTGTTATCCATAAAAGGTTTAAAAAATTATAACTTTGTTGGTGGCTCCTTCTCTGGAAGATTTCTTTAACTTTGCTATCGATCCAACGTAGAATCGAGCTCTGCAATATCCACACAAAAGCAGGATGGGATCACAATTGAATTGACTGCTAAATAAATTCAATTGCATAATAGGAGCACGAAAAATTAAGAAGAAAAATTCTTCTTCTTTTTTTTTTTTCTCTAGGGTTGGCGGCTCACAATGTTTATTTTGGGTGTATTTTAGTTCAACTAAAAACTCTCTCACACTTTTGTTAAACTAAAACCTAAAGCTCTTTTATACAGTGCAATCCTAATAGGAGTTCTATTAGGAGTATGAATCTCTCAATTCCTATTTTAATTAGATTACACTTCTATTAGGACTGGGAATATCTCAATAGGATATTCCCTAATTAAATATATATATTTAATTAATTGGCTTTAATATATTTAATTTAATTAAATATATTTAATTCATATTAATATTAATATAGATAAAATTTTGCTAAATTAACTTCAGTATAAATATTGAATATTGGTAACAACCTTACCACGAATTTAATCACATAGCAAAATTACCAAAATACCCTTTTTGTCTAAAGGACAAAATTACCCTTCAATTTGTTTTCTCCACTTAACTGCTTTTAATGTGTGTGACCCAAAGGTTCTTTATTTCGTTGGCAGTGTCCCGATAACTAATTAAGCATCAACTAATTAGTGTTCCGTACACTAATCAAGATCGGCCTCTAGCAAGGCATCATGATTACCTAGCAAATAAAGATCAGTGAAGTTGCTACCTTTTCTACAGTATGGTTACCGTGCAATTCAATCCACTTATCATCTTTTATCTCATCAAGGTTTGAAATACAAAAGCAGTGTCAACTTCAAACAGTATACCTTGATATATTTATTTTTGGTTGTCAAATCTACGACTATGTAAAATTGGATTCAGACATCAACTCGATTCCACTGTGGCCATAGATTTGCGGTCGTAGTTGCTAACCAAATATCTCATTGAGATAATATCTCTAGTAACCAGGAGTGATGAAACCGTTGTTGATCCACCATAGCCATAGTGTACTTTTCGACGTAACCAATGACCATTGTTCTGGTAATCCTTGAACAAGACAACTTAGGCTAGTGTCAAGTTACATCAATAATTACACATGGTGCTTTGGCGATCTCAAGTCGAAGGATCACATCCACCACCATACGTAAAAGGATATATATTCCATAGACATTGGGTTTACCATCTCGCATGGAATACTCTGTTGGGTCAGTCCAGTGAACACAAACACCCATGCATCGCACTAGGTTGTCACCCCACAATCTTGACATGTGAGATCTGTCACTACCTTTCAGTAGGGTCGTTCAACGTGATAATAGTCTTATCATATAATATGTGCCCTAGGTCAAATTAATACTGGGACTATAGGCAGTTCTAGAATGACCACCAAATGTGCTCATAGGTTTCTCACAATTAATATTTATAACACTTAATTCCCTCATCATGGTTCAACCTTTCTAAGGACATATATCATTTTCTTTATACATAATGAATAGATGCTATTGAAGAATCATTGTCTTTTTTATTGATTATTCATATAATATTACAAGAGTCAATTATTGGCTCTAGTGCACCTATTCTAACAAAGAATTTTAAGGTCAAAGTTGCTAGAGGTGGTGCCCTGCTAGAGTAGATGTCATAGAGCCAATCAAATAATATATATATATGTCCTTAGAGTGGTGAAACCATGATGAGGAAATCAAGTGGTTATAAGTCTTGATTATGAGATCCCTATGAGCACATATGGTAACCACTAGAAACGTCCATAGCTCCAGTATCATTCTGACCTAGGGCACAGATAATACGGTAAGACTATCATAGCATTGAACGACCTTACCAAAAGGTTATGTGTAATAACTGCTGTTTACTCATATAATCTTAAAATATACATAATGAAAACACATGGAAGATAACATAAATAGTTGGGCCCAAAATTTTTCCTTCATTAAACATATACATTCTTTACAAAAAGTTAGTATCATGTACAAAAACTATCAAAACTATGTAGACAGTGTAGCCATTTCTCCTCACGTGTCGACGTCCATTCGACTGTGTCCTCACCTAGATCCTGCAAAAATATAGGAAACAACAGGGTGAGCACAAAAACAATGCCCAGTAAATAAATCCTCTACTCATCTATCCCCGTAACTCTCTCTCTAATTCTTTCCTTACAATTCTCATTTACTCTCTCTCTTATACTTCTCTCTATTTTCTCTTTCTCATAACTCTTTTCTACTAACTTTCTTTTGTAAGTCACGGCCTCATCTTATTGGAGGCATGGCCGGGACTCGCTCCCGCTCTCCGTGACTTCTACTCATTCTAGCCGATCAGTCTCGGTTATGCACGGATTCGGAACCCTTGGCCATGTGAGTGTATAAACTCTCTCTCGGGTACTCTCAGGTATAGCCCTCATCCGCATGTACTCTCACGGGCTACACCACTTTTCTCTCTCATACTCAAGCTGCTCTCTCTCTTTGCGGCGTACATACGGGAATACTCTATCCATTACTCATGGGTTCCTTATCGCACAACCTACTCTATTCTCTTTTTCTCTCTTTTCTCTTAATGAAGCTCACACTCAAATTTCTCTATTCTTTCTCTACTCTCTTTCTCTAATACAATTAATGCATATGGATGACTCATGCTTATTAATGCACTCATGAAATGCAATTATGCCATATAGCAATAATTAAGGTTCTCTACTCTTACTCATGCCTTACTCAAGCATTTCATCATACAACCCATGTGCATATAAAACTCTACTTAATCTATAACTCTTCTCCCCTCTTTAATCATCCCAAAATGGGAGAAACTCCCTCATACTCTCTAAGTTCCTATCAAAGAAAAACACTCCCAAAGGGTTTCACTCAAAACTCTCTCCAACTTCCATCAAACTCAACTCAAGCTCAACTCAACATCATAAAATCTCAACTCTTCTCATAACTCAATTATATTCAACAATAAATATAAATAACTATCCATCTCATCACAATTTCTCAATAAACATAATACATACACATACATACATAAATCTCTACTCAAAAGAGTTCTTAACTCTCAACTTGGGTTGGATTTACTTACCTTGTGGGTAAATAACTTCTCTAGCACTTTTCCTTCCCCTTGTTGTCTTGTCTTGTCTCTACAACTTTAAACAACAATAACAACATAAGACTTCAACAAATCATAAAAAAATTCTCATCTAAAGCAAGAATCCTTACCTTAGGATGCTTTAGATGAAATCTCTACTAAAAACTACCCAAAAGCTCTCTAAAATTCCTTAGAAATCTTGGAAGATTGAATGAAGGATGGGAAGAAAATAGAGAATGAGAATGGCGGTGGAAATGGGTGAAATGAGGGTTTACTACACTTCATCCCTTATTTAGCTCATATTATAACCACTCTTTCCCATTTTGCCCTTGCTCTTCCTTGAAAATTCAATCTTTGTCCTTTGATTCATTACAAACACACCCCTAACTCCAACACATTCTCTACTAAATTTTCTTACATTTTACTCCCTACTTTTCCTGCTAATTAGGGGTAGAATAGTCATTTTACCCCTATGGAGAATTCTCTAGAAACCTTAAGAAACTTTTATGCCATCCCGTCGCTGCGGAGAAGAAAGTTCTATTGCCCCGGCGAAAAATTACAGAACCGACATCGCAACATAGAGCTACGTCGCTGTGGCGAAGACTATTCTTCGCCCCGGCGAAGACTGTAATACCAAGATTCCTTAAATCTCAACCAATTTCAAGGCAAACACTCAACCAACTCAACATACCAGTTCAACCAAAGGCCAACCAACCAAAAATAACAACATACAAACTCAATTGAAGCTAGATCCAAGAACATTTAAGTAATACAACAAATCTTAACTACGTACCTCAAGCGGGGCATTACATAGTGACAGATCTCACATGTCAAAGTTGTTTGGTGACAACTTGGCGCGACGCATAGGTACTTTTTATTCATGAGTTTAGTGGATTGGCCTACTAGAGGATTCCATATAGATGGTAACCCCAGTGTCTATGGAATACATCCTCTAATGGATGATGGTGCATGTAATCCTTAGACTTGAGATCACCAAAGCATTGTGTGTAAATATTGGTGTAGTTTGACACTAGCCTAACGTAATCTTATTTAGGGTTATTAGTATGGTAGTGATTGGCTACATTGAGAAGTACACTATGGCTATGGTGGATTGACAAAGGATTCATCACTCCTAGGTACAAGAGAAATTATCTCAGTGAGATATTCAGTAAAAGGCAACGACCTTAAATCTATGGCCATAGTGGAATCGAGTTGTTGCTCATTTGGTCGTTGGTTCGATGACCGAATACAAATATATCAAGGTGATTCATACTTGAAGCTGACACTATTTTTGGGCTTCAACATTGTAAAGGGGATTTTTCTATTGAAAAATTCTGCACTCTTTTATTCTTGAACAAATTGATTTTATTCTAGCAAATAAATCAATTTGATTTCATCCTGTCTTCGTGTGGATCACCATTCATGCATTCATAACCTTGGAGTGATAGCGAGTCAAGTTTTGTATAGAGAAGGAGCCATCAACGCAGGTATAAAATAATAACTGATTTATTTTATGCCACTTAACATGTAAATAACGCAAAATCAATATAAGGATTTATGGGGTTTTAGCATTTTAATCAAAATATTTTAAGTTTTTGCTGCGTAAGATTTTATTAGAACCTAACAGTGGTATTAGAGCCTCTTATATTTGATTGCAGTATTTTAATTATATGTTTAAATCATGTGATTAGTTGATGGCATGATTAAGGTTTTTAGTTTAATTGATTTGTATGATTAATTGGATTAAAAATCGTATTTTTGTTGTGTTGGAATAAACTACATCTAATTTGGATTTTAATTTTATTTTTTGAAATTAAAAGTTAACTGGAACCCTAGGAACATCACCACGTGTGGTGGTGAACTACTGTCGAGCGTGGTTGTGCACGGTGGCAGCAGCTGTTAATAAATTGATGAGCAGAGGTAGCAGAAAAATAAAATTTTTTGCCCATCAATTACTCTGATTTCGCCAAGATCAGGGTCTGATATATACAGCTGCTGCCACCGTGCGCAACCACGCTTGACAGTAGTTCACCACCACACATGGTGGAATTGAAATAACAAAGATCCATGCATGGATTAGATTATACCAGCGTTTGGAGGCTCCGTCAATATCTCTGACTGCGATTTCGCTATCGATTCAAGAACGGAATCGAACTCAAGTCATCCACACGAAGACATTACGTAACCAAGAATTGATTTTGCTAGAATCAATTCTTGGCTTTAAGGAGTCAAGTGTTTGGAAGAAAGTGTGAAGAGAGGAAGAGAGGAAATTTTCTCTCAAAACCTAACACCCATGGCCGCAAATGAAATTGTGTTTAAAAACTAATTTTTGCTTCATTTAAATAATGATGTAAATATCCATTCCACCCCCAAAGTTTGCAACAACCCAAACTTAGGTGGAGTCGCATATAGGTCCCTACTTAATTATTTAGTTAAATATTAATATTAATATTAACTTTAATAATTAAATTTGTAATTTTGGTAAATTACTCCAATAATAAAATTGGACATAGGCTACAACCTTAGTAAATTTAATTACACAACAAAATTACCAATATGTCAGTTCATCCAAAAGATGAATATACCCTTCCAAAGTTTACCATCCTTAAACTGTCTCCTAAGTGTATGACCCATAGGCTTCTCATCATATCGACAGTGAGTAGTATTGGGATTGACACCAATCAATTGTCTCACTACATATAGACTAAGATTGGCCCCTAGCAAGACATCATGACCACCCGATAGATTCAGATTTAGTGAAACAGCTATCTGTCAATGATATGGTTACTATGCAATCAAATCTTTTCATCATCTACTATCTTATCGAGGCTGAGGCACAAAAATAGTGTCAACCTCAGTTATCCTCGATGTCCTTGTATTCAGTTACTGGACCAATCACCGGAACAATAAATCAGATTGGGCAACAACTCAATCCCATTGTGGCCATAACTTTATTATCATTGCTACATACTGAATCACGTAGTGAGATAACTTCTCCTGTACCTGGGAGTGATGAATCATCTGTCAATCCACCATAGTCTTGATACACTTCTCGATACAGCCAATCACTACCGTATTGATATCTCTAAATAGAACTATGTTTGGTTAGTGTCAAACTACATCAATCGGTGCACAAGGTGCTCTGGTGATCTAAAGTCTAAGGATCACATGCACTACCATTCGTTAGAGGATGTATTCCATAGACACTAAGGTTACCATCCATATGGAATCCTTTGGTGGGTCAGTCTAGTGAACTTGCCTATAGTAAGCACCCATATGTTGCACCAGGTTGTCGGCAAACAACGTTGACAAGTGAGATCAGTCACTGCCTTTTGACAAGGTTGTTCAACACTATGATAGCCTTACTGTATTATCTGTGTCCTTGGTCAAAAAAATACTGGGGCTATGGATATTTCTAGAATGGTCACCATATGTGATCATATGGTTCTCACTATCAAGATTTGAAACACTTGATACCCTCGTCATGATTCTACCATCCTAAGAACATATATCAATACATATCAATATGATTTATACGATATAAAATAAAATCCCTTTTATTGATAAATGAACATTATTACGAAGAGTCAATTCTACAATAATTGATTGGCTCTAAGGTACCTACTCTAACAACAACTACAACAACAATGTGCACGAGCGTGCTGCTACTGTTGGAGTTACGAGCGACAGTGCACGACTGTTACTCGTTACTGCATGTAGCAATAGATCAATTGTGACATGTTGCATGTGATAGGATAGTGGTCGTACGCTTCTGGCATTGCCACAAATAGTGTTCAATGGCCGTGTACGATAGAACATGACCACTACACCAACAATTGTGTGTTGCCATGCACAACTGCTGCTTCCCTTTTGCATAACGTCTCTACTTGCAGTGGCTGCCTTGTGTCGTGCGTTTTTCACATGACCAAACCTTACTAGCCGTATGCTTCCACGCATAGCCTTGACCTGCATTATGTGTTTTCACACAAGTACTCGATTTGTTGTGCGCCGCTGCACTCCTCGACAAATTGCTCTCGATCGCTCTACAAAGCGTATTTTGGAGCGAAACAAAATTTCATGTGTTGATACATGTGTGAGGATCACGTTGGTAAGTCTATACATGTCTTTTCATCGGTGTAGCAATGGGTTTTGATCAGTTAATAGCAAAAAAATTTTCTGCACGATGTCATGTGAGATTCTACTGCATGACAACTAATCATAACAGATGCTATAGTGACTCAAACGATTCACGAATTGCACCATTAGCTAGCTGACATGTTGGTGCATGTTCAACAATTATTGTAGAATTGACTCTTTGTAATAATGTTCATTAATCAATAAAAGGCCTTTTATTCTATATCGCGTAAATCATTATTATTGCAATATGTATTGATATATGTCCTTAGAATGGTAGAACCGTGACGAGGGTATCAAGTGTTTCAAATCTTGATAGTGAGAACCCTGTGAGCATATATGGTGGCCAATCTAGAAATGTCCGTAGCCCCATTATTATTCTGAAGTAAGGGCACAAATAATACGGTAAGGCTATCATAGTGTTGAACGACCTTGTCAAAAGGCAGTGACTGATCTCGCTTGTCAAGGTTGTTTGGTGACAACCTGGTGCAACATATGGGTGCTTACTATAGGCGAATACACTGCAACAAGTTCACTGAACTGACCCGCTAGAGGATTCCATATAGATGGTAACGCCAGTGTCTATGGAATAAATCCTCTAACGAATGGTGGTGCATGTGATCCTTAGACTTGAGATCACCAAAGTGCCTTGTGCACCGATTGGTGTAGTTTGACACTAGCCTAACACAGTTCTTTTCAGAGCTGTCAATACGGTGGTAATTGGTTGTATCAAGGAGTGTATCAAGACTATGGTGGATAGACATATGATTCATCACTCCCGAGTACGGGAGAAGTTATCTCACGACGCAATTCAGTATATGGTAATGACACTAAAACTATGGCCACAGTGGGATTGAGTTGTTGTTCTGTCCAGTTTATAATACAGGTCATTGGTCCAGAAACTAAATACATAATATCAAGAGTAACCGAAGGTTGACACTATTTCTATGCCTTCGTCTCATCAAGATAACGAATGATGAGAGGATCGAATTGTACGGTAACCATATCGTTGACATGTAGCTACTTTGCTGAATCCAAATCTATCGGGTGGCCATGATGCCTTGATAGGGACCAATCTTGGTCTGTGTATTAATAAGACGATTAATTGGTATTAATCGTGATACTATACACTACTGGTATGATGAGAAGCCTATGGGTCACACACAGAGAAGATAATTTAAGACTCAGGAAGTAAGAAGGGTGTTTTCATCTTTTTAGGTGAAAAGGTATTTTGGTAATTTCACTGTGCAATTAAATTTGCTGAGGTCGTAGCCTTTTATTTAATTTGTTAGAAAAATTAAATAAGTGAAATTACGTTTAAATATGTGTTCGCATATATTTATATAAATTATCATTATTGTTAAATGTTAATATATATATTAATTGATTTTAATTGAGATAATGATAAATTAAAATAAATATCTAATTGGGAGTGTTTGGAAACATGGGGTGTTTGGGTTGGAGCCTAAGCCTATTCTATATGGGAATAGGGCAATTAAATTTTCCTATAAAAGAAAAAGGTTATTTGTAAAAGGTAAGAGTGAATTCATTCAACTCATTTTCATTGTAAAAGAGAAAACACACAGCCCCTTTTCTTTTCCCACGCCAGACTTGGTTTTGATTGAAAATCAAAATAATCTTGATTTCTTCTTGTTTCTCAAAGCTAAAGAGGGATCTCACAAATCCCTTCTTAGTTCCTTGCGATTGTCTTCGTGTGGACTACGTCGGTTCGATCCTATACTTGGGTTGGTAGCAAAACACGTTTAGAGACAAAGTTGAAGGAGCCTCCAAACGTGCGTATGATTTCTTAAACTCTAGATTAATTCTCTGCAAATTCTTATTTGGTATAAATTGTAAAATTGTACCCTGATCTTGGTTCTATGGAACGATCCTTGTTATTATTGTTTTTGTTTTCTGCTGCCTCAATGGATCGTTTCCTAACAATTTTCACATTGTTGTGCATCAACAATGGGCCAAGAGAATTCTATAATGTGTTGCTGCATATTACAAATATTCTAGAGGCCCAATAAACTGAAGCACAACAACAAGGGACTAAACTAAAATGTTTAAAACTTGTTGGGTTTAAAAACAATATTAAACTTCAAGGGGTAATGAATAATTTTAACAACATGATCAAAATTTAGTTTTTTTTTATTGATTTATGCATATTCTTATGTTTGAATTTGCATGGTGTATGGTGCACCTTTAACCTAGTTGTAGGGATTTTATTGGAACAAAGCGTGGAATGTTTAAAAATTTTGTTCAACAAAAAGCAATCCCAAGATCAGATTCATATTTACAACCACAAATATACATACAAGGTTTATAAAATATTATACCTTCGTTGGCGACTCCTTCTCTAGATGAAATCTCTGACTTCACTATCGATTTAAAGTAGAATCGAGCACTGTAGTATCCACACAAAAGTAGGACGGGATCACAATTGAATTGATTGCTAGATCAATTCAATTGCTTAAGGGAGCTACGAAATATTGAGAGAAAAAATTCTCTCTTCTACTCTCTAGGGTTGGCGGCTACACAAGGTTTATTTTGGTGGCTCTTTAGTTCAACTAAACTCTCTACTAAATAAAACCCAAAGCCTCCTTGACATAGTGTAACCCTGATAAGACTTCCATTAGGAATAGGAATCTCCCAATTCCTATTTTGGATTAGGTTACATTTCCATTAGGTGTAATATAATCTCTAGCTAGTAATTCTAAGAGGATTTATGAAAAAGAATAAGTCTATCCTTACAAAGAAGCCTACAAAGAAGCTTACAAGGTGAAGAAAAAACGGAAAAAGAGAAAGAGAGAGAGAGAGAAATGATGAAGATGAAGGGTGGAGGTTATCTTTGTATGCCTCCTTTGTAGGCTTCTTTGTAAGACTAGCATTGCTGTATGAAAAAAGCCAATAAATATTTACTTAATTTCTAAAATATATATATATTGTATTTATAAGAACCAAAAACACTAACTTTATATATATATATATATATATATATATATATATTTATATATTATATATCTGTATGAAAAAGGCCAATAAATATTTACTTAATTTCTAAAATATATATATTGTATTTATAAGAACCAAAAACACTAACTTTATATATATATATATATGATATCTACACAAAATAACTTATATACATCAACAAGCACAAAATATCCTTAGACAGTGCTGCCTAACTCCTTTGCATGTTGACATCCCATTCGATCATGTATCAGCTGGTACTTGCAAAAATGGTAAAAATAATGGAGTGAGCACTAATTGCTCAGTAAGTAAACCAAACTATACTGCTGTCTTTCTCCGTTATCCAAATTCTAAACTTTCTCTTCTTACTTCTTTCTTTTCAATTAATCTCCATTTTTATTCTCATTTTGCTACTTTTAAAAATTCTCTTCTGTCATTTCACATACATGCAAGATCAGATAATATAAATGAATATAAGAGTGCACATATAAAATTCTAATTAATGTAAGGGGCATAGTACATAAGCAACATAAATAAACATTTTCTATAAGGCAAGTATCTTTTTTTTTTTCCTTTCTATTTTCTTTCTTTTTCTATTTCTGTACTCTGTTCTGGTTTGCCGATCGGACTAGGCTAAGGCTTGGATTTGGAATCCTGGTCGTGAGAGTGTATTCTGTAATTCTTTTTGGTTATAGTCCTCATCCACATGCACTTCTATCGGACGGTACAAATTCTGATTTCTATTATGAGGTCGCTCACTAATGGCGGCATGCATGTAGGAAATTTTCGTATCTCTATCACTCACAGGTTCCCTATCGCAACAACCTTCTAAACATAACATTCTACATTTCTGAAAAGTATTCTATACATATTTCTACATATACTTCCAAATTATGGAAATTCTACAATTATATTCTTTAATACATATAAAAATATACTTATTTATTAGCTTAAAATGAATCTACAAAAACAATTTCTTTCCTTCCTTTCTTTCACCTTTTTTGCTAACATTTTCCTTTATGTCCTCACTTGCCAAACCAAGAATACATGGATGATATGCATGGCCAAACCTATTCTTTGATGTTCTCTCCCAATTCAAGTACACAAACTTGACAATTTGTTATGACATCTTAAAATGTCATGATATATTCCACCATTCTCCACTATCATCAAGACTATATCCATATAACAATTTAACATGCAATTCCTTGTTATCACTTTTCTAAAATCATAGGTTCCACAATTCATAATTTCCATAACTAAATACATTAACCACCCAAAGAAATGCTAAGAATTCAAGAAACATAAACATGCACTAAAGACTATTCATTTCATTAAACTAACTTAACCAAGTGATGTTCTAACTTTTGGCATAACAAAAATGCACTCTTAAACACCCAAATTTATATTTGGTCAAGTCTAACACAACCTCTCAACATCCATTCTTTCCTTTCTCAAACAATGTCTCTAACAATATTTGATAAATTCATGCATGAATTTCTTTTTCAAATTTCACTAAACACTTTACATGCACATACAAGTACATGGTTGGCCACACCTCCATGTCTCTCCAAATACCTTAAGGTTAGAAGAAAATTCAACAAAAACTAAGCCCCTATTCTGGCCGAATTCAACACTCCCAAATTCCAACATCAATTCTTCAAGATTTCATCCAAGGTTCAACCAAAACATCACATCTACATAACTACTCATCTTGGCTGAACTTCTACACATTATTCTCCAACAAACAAGCATCTAAACAGCCAATACTTCTTATCATACATCATACACAAACACTCAAGGATCAACTGATACAAATACTACTCAAATTAAAGCTTACTTTGGGTTTACTTACCTTGAATTTGTACAACACTAGTGATTCAACCTTCCTTTGCCAAAATTCTATTCCTCTTGGACCTAAATCATATAAAAACATAAGAATTCAAAACTTTAAAGCTTAAAAACACACTTTTGTGCTAGAATCTTACCTTTGGATGCTTTAAGAGTGAAAATCTACAAAATTTAAGCTAAAACCCTATGAATTCTCTTTGAAATTTGGTGAAAAAGCTTGAGAAGAATTGGGTGGAAGGTGGCGATTTCTATAGGTGAGAATAGCTAGGGTTTTATCTTATGAAATCTTATAACTAAATAATTATAAATACATTCCCATTTTGCCCTTGCACTTTCTAGCAAATTTCATCTTTTTCCTTTAGTCATTTACCTAATTACCCTCATTTCTATTATCTTCTTCACATTATTTTACTTCATTTCACTCCCCACTTTTTCATCTAGTTATAAGTAAAGAGACCATTATACCCTTACTGAAGTTTTAAAAAATTTCTTCACATTTGTCTAAGATAAACGTCAAAGAAATTCAACTAAGGGTATTGGGGCATGAATAAAATTACGTACCTTGATGCGGGTGTTACATTAGGAATGAGAATATTTCAATTCCCATTTTGGAATAGGATATTCCCTAATTAAATATATAATCCTAATTAAATAAATATTACTATTTATTTAATTCATATATATATTTAATTAATTAACTAAATATATTTATTTCATATTAATATTAATGTTTTATATTAATATTAATATAGATACAATTTTGCTAAATTAACTTCAATATAAATATTGAATATTGGCAACGACCTTATAGTGAATTTGATTGCATAGTAAAATTACCAAAATACCCTTTTCATCCAAAGACAAAATTACCCTTTCATTTTGTTTTCTCTCTTAACTGCTTTTAATGTGTGTTACCGAAAGACTCTTTAGTTTGTTGGCAATGTCCCAATAACTAATTAAGCATCAACTGATTAGTGTTCTGGACAGTAATCAAGATTGGCCTCTAGCAAGCCATTATGATTACCCAACAAATAAAGATTTAGCGAAGTTGCTACCTTTTCTACAATATGGTTACTGTGCAATTCAATCTATTTATCATCTTTTATCTCATCAAGGTTTGAAGTACAAAAATAGTGTCAACTTCAAACAATATACCTTGATATATTTATATTAGGTTGTCGAATCTAAGACTATGTAAAATTGGATTCGGGCATCAACTCGATTCCATTATGGCCACAGATTTGTGATCATAGTTACTAACCAAATATCTCACTAAGATAATATCTCCTATAACTAGGACTCATGAATCCTTTATTGATCCACCATAGCCATAGTGTACTTCTCGATATAACCAACGACCACCGTTCTGGTAATTCCTTAACGAGACTTCGTTAGGCTAGTGTCAAGTCACATCAATAATAACGCATGGCGCTCTGGTGATCTCAAGTCTGTTGGTAAATCGATGAACAGAGGCAGCGGAAAAACAAAAAAATTTGCCCATCGATTACTCTGATTCACCAAGATCAAGCTCTATATACATATATATATATATATATATTACATGCTTAAATTGAAATAATAAAGATCCATGCAAGGATTAGAAATCTTACACACGTTTGGAGGCTCCTTCAAGTGTCTCTGAATTTACTTCGCTATCGATTCAACATAGAATCGCACGAATGGTGATCTACACGAAGACAATCCGAAGAACCAACCCTTGTTTTGCTAGAACAATAGGATGGCTTCAAGAATCAAGAAGAGAAAATTTCTCTTCAATCTTATGCCTTGGACGTGAGGGAGCGAGTGGGTAAGGGTGGTTGATTTTGTATTGAATAATGAAAAATAATAATCAATGTTTTAACTCAAGTTGCACTTATATAGTGCAAGAGTTAAAACCCTATTCCTATATGGAATAGACATGGGCTCCAACCCTAATCCACCCTTGTAACCAAACACCCTTTAATTGGTATTTTAAATTTTAATTAATTATTATTATAATTAAAATAAATTAATATATATAAAATATATTAACATTTAATTTAATAATAATAATACATTTAAATATATGCGTACATATATTTAAATTTAATCTCACTAATTTAATTTTAATATTAAATTAAATACAGGCAACAACCTCAAAAAATCTAATGCACTGTGAGGTTACCAAAATACCCTTTCGTTCTAAAAGACGAAAATACTCCTTGTACAAACTGATTCTTAAATTATCTTCTAAGTGTGTGACTCGTAGGCTTCTCATCACATCGGCAGTGAGTAGCATCGCGATTAACACCAATTAATCGTCTCACTACACACAAACCAAGATTGGCTCCTGGCAAGACATCATGGCCAACTGATAGATTTGGATTCAGCAAAATAGCTACCTATCAACGATATGGTTACCGTGCAATCAAATCCTTTCATCATTTGTTATCTCATCAAGACTTAGGTATAGAAATAGTGTCAACCTTAGTTACTTTCAATGTGTTTGTACTCAGTTACTAGACCAATAGCCGGAATAATAAATTGGATTGATCAACAACTCAATCTCATTGTGGCCACAACTTTAGTGTCATTGCCACACACTAAATTGTGCCGTGAGATAACTTCTCCCATACCCGGGAGCGATGAATCCTTTATCGATCCACCATAGTCTTGATACACTCCTCGATGTAATTAGTTACTACCATATTGATAGCTCTAAATAGAACTACGTTAGGCTAGTGTCAAACTACACCAATCGATGCACAAGGCGCTCTAGTGATCTAAATTTTAAGGATCACATGCACCACCATTCGTTAGAGGATCTATTCCATAGACACTGGGGTTGTCATCCATATGGAATCCTTTGGTGGGTCAATCTAGTGAACTTGCCTATAGCAAACACCCATGTGTTGCACCAGGTTGTTGGCAAACAACCTTGACAAGTGAGATCAGTCACTGCGTTTTGACAGGGTCGTTCAACACTGTGATAGCCTTATCGTATTATCTATGTCCTTGGTCAGAATAATTCTAAGGCTATGAACATTTCTATAATGGCCACCATATGTGATCATAGGGTTCTCACTATCAAGATTTACAACACTTGATACCCTCGTCATGGTTCTACCATCCTAAGGACATATATCAATACACATCAATATGATTTACACAATATGGAATAATGCCTTTTTATTGATTAATGAACATTATTACAAAGAGTCAAATCTGCAATATTTGATTGGTTCTAGGGCACCTACTCTAACAAAGTCCGAGGATCACACACCATCTGTTAGAGGACATATTCTATAGACACTAGGTTACCATCTCGTATGGAATCCTCTATTGGGTCAGTCTAATGAACTTGTCACAAGCAAGCACCAATGCGTCACACCAGGTTGTCACCTCACAACCTTGACATGTGAAATCTATCGATACCTTTCGGTAGGGTCATTTAACATGATGATAGTCTTACTGTATAATCTGTGCCCTAGGTCAAATTAATACTGGGACTACAGGTAGTTCTAGAATGGCCACCATATGTGCTCATAGGGTTCTCACAATTAATATTTATAGCACTGTTGAGTGTTGGAAATGCAGAATTATTTAGTGATTTGGGGGTGAAGCTGTAAGGAATTTAAGGTTTAGTTCATGATTTTTGTGAGATTCCTTGCATGTTTTGTTATCTTCTAGAATCGCGGGTTCTGATGTGTTTTTGATATTCAGGTCCAAAAAGATAGATTATTTGTACTTGTGTTGGTGTTCAGACATCCTAGACCCATTCGAATGTGGATAAATCAAGGTTAAATTTTGAATTCACTCTGCAACATAATTTACTAAGCTGCGGCGTAAAAACGACACAATCCAAATTTCGCCCTAGCGAAGACATCCAGCATCGTAGCACAATATCAATGAAATCCAAATGGCACCGCAGCGCAATTCAACCTCGCCGCGGCACAAATCGCTAATTTTGCAATATATTCGCATTTTCAACCCTAATTTTGTTTACCAGTATTTACTAAACTGCCACTCATTGTAAAAACTATGTAAAGGGCTGTTTATTTCATATTTTATATCAACATTTTGGATAGACTATACATTAGTGATTGAGCTACATTTGGGGCTTCTTGGAAAGGTGAAGCTTAGAGAGGAAAGGAGGTTCTCTTCCTCTCCTCCTCCTTCTTTGTTCTTCAAGATTATGGTTCCAAGTGTAATAATTTCTTTTCCATTATGTTGTAGTTTGTTTTCTAGGGATTTGATGTAATCTAATTGAAGGCATGTGTTTTATTGTTATTCTATTTGTTTGATCCATTCGATCATGTTCTAGATTCATTTCTTTCATTTAATTCAATCTTTAGTTGATATTAGGGCCTGACCAATCTTGATGTTAGTTAATTGATTGTATGAGACAAGACTGTGTATGGAATGAATGATTTGTAGCCCTATCCGAGTATAGGTTAGTTATTGTCTTTAAGATCGTCTTGTGCTTAATGGGTTTTCGTAATTGGACTAGACTATACGCCACTAGCTAGTTTAGTTGATGAAAATACTAGGTTAAATCCAAACGCCCATGGTAATACCTTAGAATGAGTGACACTGTGCCTATCTTTATTAACTCTGTGAATGGATGATTTGTGTCTGTGCGAATTGGTTTTTTGTTTAGTGCTTTAGATCTTAACGGGGTTAGAAAGAGGGTTAAATCTGAACACCCATGGTAACACCCTAAGCTTATTGTTATATATTAATACCCTAAAAAGACAAGAGTACGAACCCTAGAAAAGAGTGGAGAGAATGAAAATTTGATAATGAACACGTAGCCGGATAATTATGATGGAGTTAAAGCCTTGGGTTTATCTGTAGATAATTAGATATAGAATCCTTTAATATTGTTTATGTGTTTTCTTAATTTCAATTCTGTTTTTTTTCACAAGGCATAGTTACTAGGATCACAAAAGTGCTTCCAGTCTCAGTGGGATCAACCCTTACTCATGCACTATGCTGCGATTGCGACTCTTGCACTTGCAAAGGATTAAACTTTGTATCTGTCAAACACTTAATTCCCTCATCACGATTCAACCTTTCTAAGGACATAAATCATTTTCTTTATACGCAATAAATAGATGCTATTAAAGAAGCAATGCCTTTTTATTGATTATTAACATAATATTACATGAGTCAATTATTGGCTATAGTGCACTTATTGTAACAGTCTCCCACTTGCACTATAGCTAATCATTCATGTATTTAATACCAAAAGATGCTAAGTGCCTAGCTATCATGCTTCTGCTATGATAGCGCTTTCGTTAATGGGACAACTATGTTGTCATCATTAGGTATTGATGAACAATTTTACAACCTCGCAAATGCACAAATCACTATTGTAGTCTAGTGTGCAAAAGCAAGGGTCGACCCCATAGAGATTTGTAAGCAATTTACTAATCCTAATAACTTTGCTTCAATTAAAACTAACAACTAGAATTAATATTAAAGACTTAGGGAAAATCACTTAAAAAGTAACAACTAATTATAGCTAAAATTAAACCACTATAAAAATTATCTAAAACTCAATTAACGAAAACCTGGGGTTCTAATTTCACCATAACTATCCAGCTCTATGTCAACCATTTATTTATAGTTTATTAATTTACTCTCTAGGGTTTGCACTCACTAAATCAAGGTATTACCATAAGGCTTTAGGGATTAACTTAGTATCTTTAACACAAGACTAGCTAGGGCATAAAGTCTAGCCTATGAATTAAAAACCCATTAAACACAAGAGCACTTGAAATCAAGAATAAAGGTGTATCTGTCAAGCTGTATGCACAAACACTAATCATTCAAGAAATCATGAACCTACTAATACTCTGTCATGGCGTATGCATAGAATACTAATTATTCATGTTAGAGTAGGTGCCCTAGAGCCAATCAATTATTGTAAAATTGACTCTGTAATAAATGTTTATTTATCAATAAAAGACATATTCTTCTATATCATGTATGTAATGATATATGTCCTTAGGATGGTAGAACCGTGACGAGGGTATCAAGTATTTCAAATCTTGATAGTGAGAACCCTATGATCACATACGGTGGTCATTCTAGAAACGTCCGTAGCCCCAGTATTATTCTGACCAAGGACATAGATAATACGGTAAGGCTATCATAGTGTTGAACGACCCTGTCGAAAGGCAGTGACTGATCTCACTTGTCAAGATTGTTTGTCGACAACCTGGTGCAATGCATGGGTGCTTGCTAGAGGCAAATTCATTGGACAAACCCACCAGAGGATTCCATATGGATGGTAATGATGCGTTGTAACTACAACATGCATAAATAGCAAGTGCACTAGTCGTACAAAGTAATAAAGTGATGAGTGAGTATCGTTTCCACAAGGATTGGTTGCTAAGCACTAAGTTTTCTACTATTTTCAAGTTGGAGCAATCGAATTTATTTGGATTAGTGGGAGAAAATTAAACTTAAAACTAAACAGAAATTTCTAAATATTCAAAACTAAATTATGAAAGCAAGATTAGAAACAAGGTAATATCAATTTAAAACAACGGGTAGGGTTTTGATTTCATTCGGACTCTATGGATTAAACCTACAGATTATGCCATTTCCATATTCACATGCATTGATTGTAAATCAGATTCTCTAAATTGTAAACATACCTTCTTAAGCTATGTTTTCCTACCTTTCCCTATTAAACTTCCGCATCCAACAATTTGAAGATTAATAGTTCTAAGCTCATTAAGCACCTAGAATCCTAGATTGATTTCATTGATTCTTAAATCTATCTCTAGCATTTAATACTACAATGGTGATTACCCAAGAAGCTTAACATGACTCATTTCTTAATCTCATCATGTTCATCAATTAATAGCATTAAAAATAGAATAACCCCACAATCATTGCAATAGCATATGAAAATAATAGAAATCAATTGCTTAATCCATGAGAATCTGAACTACATCAAAACCCAACCCAAAATAGGTTAGTTCATAGCTAAATCAATACAATAAGAAGACAAACAATAAACACAAAGTTCAACATGATAAAGTGAGAGAAAAGACAAGAGATCTCCCCTAGTTGAAGAATCCACCAGATTCAATCCCAAATCTTCTCACTTTTCAACACAAATTCGTCAAATCTAAAACTAAGAAGATGAAAAAGCTACTCTAGACTAAGGAAAACACGACTGCCTCTCAAAATGGTAAAGTTTCGCTTTTATACCTCGCCCAAAAACCTAAAACTTTACCTAAAAATGAAACTGTGCTTTTTAACGAAATTGAAAATTGCAGACTTCGCTGCAGCGAAGAAGAAATCTCGCCGCGGCGATGAATTAAGTGTAACTCTCGATCGTGACTCATTTCGCCATGGTGAAGAACAAACTTTGAAGCGGCGAATCTCCATGGATAATTCTGAAATTACAGAATTGCCCTCCGCTTGCTTCTTTGCTTGAATCTTCAATCTTCGATGCTCTCCCATGGAAACAAGCTTCATAGTGCTTTACTCTACTTCAAAACTCTCTTAACTTCTGAGATCCACTTACTTCTGAGTCCAGAAACTCCAACTCACTCATTATTTGCCCAAAATATCCATTTTGGCTTGAAACACAAAATATAAAGAAATAAGTAGCAATTCATGCATATGTGAACTAAGAAGTATCTAAAATCCAGCCTAAAAGCCTAATAAAAACAGTATAATTCTTGGATTATCAGGTAACCCTAGTGTATATGGAATAAATCCTCTAACGGATGGTGGTACATGTGATCCTTAGACTTGAGATCACCGGAGCGCCTTGTGCAACAATTGGTGTAGTTTGACATTACCCCAATGTAGTTCTATTCAGAGCTATCAGTACGGTAGTGATTGGTTATATTGAGAAGTGTATCGAGACTATGGTGGATCGACAAAGGATTCATCACTCTTAGGTACGAGAGAACTTATCTCACTGGGTAATTCAGTAAATGGCAGTGACACTAAATATGTGGCCACAGTGGGATTGAGTTGATGCTTAATCCAATTTAATATTCCTGTCATTGGTCCAGTAACTAAATACAAACATGTCGAGGATATTTGAGATTGACACTATTTCTGTACCTCAGTCTCGATGAGATAACAGTTGATGAAAGGATTTGATTGCACGGTAATCATATCGTTGACAGGCTGCGGTTTCGCTGAATTTGAATCTATCGAGTGGCCATGATGCCTTGCTAGGGGCCAATCTTGGTTTGTGTGTAGTGAGACGATTAATTGGTGTTAATCGCAATACTACTCACTACTGATATGATAAGGAGCCTACGGGTCACACACTTAGAAGATAATTTAAGAATCAATTTGTGAAAAGGGTATTTTCATCTCTTAAGATGAAAGGGTATTTTGGTAATCTTACAATGCAATTAAATTTGCTGAGGTTGTTGCCTGTATTTAATTTTAATATTAAAATTAAATCAGTGAGATTATATTTAAATATATCTATGTATATATTTAAATGAATTATTATTATTAATTAAATATTATTATATTATTATATTAATTGATTTTAATTATAATAATAATTAATTAATTAAAATACCATAAAGGGTGTGTTTGGTTGCAAGGGTAAACTAGGGTTGGAGCCTATCGGTATTTCTAAGTGGAATAGGGTTTTAATTGTTGCACTATATAGTGCAACTTAAAATTAAAACATGAAGGAATTATTCATTCAATTAAAACCCTAGCCACCCTATCTCTCTCTCTCTCTCTCAGGAAGAAAACTTTTCTTGTTCATCTTTCTTGATTCTTGAAGCCCTTGATTGTTCTAGCAAAATAATCAAAGGTTCTATGGATTATCTTCGAGTGGACTTCCATGAGTGCAATCCTACTTTGGATATATTGGTGAAAAATCACGTGAATAGTAGATGATGAATAGTATACAATGAACAGTAAACGTGAGCAGTACGTGGATAGTGTTCCTATCCGAAATCAGAGATATTCAAAAGAGCCTCTAAATGTACGTAAGTATTCTAATCCTTGAATAGATTTACTTTATACAGATTTTTGTTTATAAACTTGCAAATGGTATAATCTATACTCGGATCTAGACAAAGAAAGGTAATTGATTTACTGATTGAATTTTTGTTTTTCATTGCGTGTGGTAAATCAATTACTTACAGTGGTATCAGAGCCTCGGGTATTAGATTATATTGTTTAATTGATATTTGATAAAATGTATATTTGTTTGATAACATGTTATTGCATGATTTGAAGTGTTTTTAAATCTGGAAAATTTTGTATGTTGAATGTCTTAATTAATCAATTGATTAAATAATGTGTTGATTGAATGTCTATTGGTTGGTTGGTATCCTGATCGAATGTTTAAGCATTCGATTTGATTTGGATCCTTGTCGTTATGTGAAAAATTTCAGAAGACGTTATTGTGCCTGATTCACTGTTTTACAGCGAGATGCAAAAAGTGAATCTTGCCGCGGTGAAATTCCAAAAAAGTAGATCTAGCCACGGCAAAATTAGACTTCGCCGTTGCATAGAACTCTCTGGAACGATTTATGTTTTTTGGAAGTTCACGGTTGCTGCGGCAAAATAAAACTTCGCGCAGTGACCATGTGTGCATGAACTTCGTCGGGGCAAATAATTTCTTCACCGTGGAAAGAAACCTACTGTTCCTTTTTGCTTTCTGTTTTTCACATAGGGGCTAAATTATAGTTTTTTGAACCTTTAAAGCCAATATTCATTTTGCACATTTAAGGTGGTAACTTGATAATTCAACCCACCCAATTCAAAAATTGATTGTTTTTGAATTTATGCAATGTTTTTGTTTGATAATTGCATGGTGCTCAGTACATGAGCCTTAAACCTATTGTTTATTGTTTATTGGGTTTGTTTGTAATTTTTATAAACAAATAGGACTTGCGTGTCCTACCTCTCTCTCTTAAATCTCCATGTATTTCTTCTCCTCATCTCACTCCCCTCGTATGTAATGCGAGGTTTATATTTTATTGATGTAAATTAGAATAGGATTTTTATTATAAAATTATTTGTAATGATCGTGAAGAAGAAACGAAAGAGCTATGAAGAGGAATGACTTGAAGACCCAAGATTAACTTTTAAACTCTAGGCTTAAGGAAATCGATTTTAGTGGGCCATGTACCGGCACATTTAATTTTTTGTTTAGAATGCATGCTAAGGTTGAATGTTCAATAACATGCCAAACAATGTCATTCTAACAAAGATAATAATCTGGTGAGACATTAAATAAAAACCCTCAAATAAGATATATTAAGTCACGTATGCCTTCCATCAACATGGTTTTAATCAAACCATTGTTCAACAGAACCTTGTTTGCCACAGCGAAGGGTACATTTCTACCAGTGGGAGGTTAAAATTCATTGGAGTTTTCCTTAATGATGATAGGTAAACTTAAAATGACAGTTTTGCTTGTTCGCCACAGCAAAGGTTGATAAACACATCATAGGTATAGTAGAGAAGTACACATGTTGAGTGTACATGGTGACATATAGTGTCCACTCTTGATACTGGGAATCACACTTGAGGACGATGGCTAGGCCGCTGGATTGTGTGATTGGTTTGTTGGCTTACTTCATATTTGAGGTTAGTAGTGGGAGCTATCAATTTGTGTGGATTAAGTTTGTTGGCCTACCTAATCAATCCATTTTGGTTTGTTCGCCACAGCGAAGGTTTGAAATGGGCCAGATGCGATCTCAGTCCACTAGGAAAGCCAACGGGCTTTCCCGAGTTAATAGTGAGGGCTATTGGCTTGAGGAAAGTAGTGAGAGTGTTTTTTAATAAAAGAACATATTAATAAATAATAAACATTATATTGACTTTACTTTTCTAAATTGTAGATTCACTTAAAAATGAGCATTATGAACCTACGACCAATAATCAAGAAAGAAAATAGGTTGGATGGATCCAATTTCTCGTACTGGTATTGTAATCTTCAGATTATACTTAAGTCCAAAAAGAAATTGTATATCCTTGATAAGCCATACATGGCTGAGCCGGATCCGGATGCCACTTAGGAAGTAAAGGATACTTATCAAAAGTTCCTTGATGATGCTGATGGCGTTCAATGCTTGATGTTAGCATCGATGACACCAGTGTTGCAAAAGCAGCATGAGAATATGGACACTGCTGCCATTATTCTATACCTCAAGGAGCTTTACGAAGGGATTGCTTGACATTAGAGGTACAAGGTATCAAAAGCACTGTTTGGAAATCGCCTGACCGAGAAAGCCCAAGTTGGCTTGCATGCGCTCAAAATGATCGAGCACATGAAGAGGCTTGAGACTTTGGGGTTTGAGTTGGATGTAGAATTACAAGTGGATTTAATTCTCCAATCCTTGTCTAACTCTTATGCACCATTCATAATGAACTTCAATATGAATGCTATGGAGAAAACCCTGTCTAGCTTTTGAACATGCTAAGGACTACAGAGCAGGACTTAAAGAAGTCCAAGCCTGTTTTACTGGTAACTGCCAATAAAAAAAAAGGTAAGGCCAAGGCCAAGGCCAATCCCAAGCCCAAGCCTAAAGAACATGATGCTCTCAAGCCTGCGGGTGGCGTTGGGAAAGGTAGAAAGGTAGTCTGCTTCTATTGTGGCAAGCCTGGCCACTAGAGGAAGCACTACAAGGCTTTCCTCACAAACAAGAAGAAGTCAAATGCTTCAACTTTAGGTATGTTTATGATTGAGATTAACTTCTCCCCTTCAACATCTTGGGTCATTCACATAGGATGTGGTACTCACATTTGTACTGATGTGTAGGGACTAAGGTAGAGTAGATTGCTCACCAAGGGAGAAGTTAACCTGTGAGTTGGAAATGGAGCACATGTGGCTGCATTAGTTGTAGGGACTTATTGTTTGTCTTTGCCTTCGGGCTTATTATTAGAACTCAAAGACTATTATTTTGTACCTGCGATTTCTAGAAACATTATTTCACTATCTGCTTTAGATAATATAGGATATCGTTTTGAGATTTCTAATGGATTGCTGTCCTTTAGTTTGAATGGTATTATATTTGGAATTGCAAGGTCATATAACAGATTATATGTTCTTGATTTGAACAATAAGGATATTCTCAACGTTGAAACTAAGAAAGCCAAACATAGCGAACAAAACCATACATACCTTTGGCATTGTAGATTGGGTTATGTTAATCAAACCTGTATTGCAAAACTTCAAAGGGATGGAGTTTTGGACCCTTTTGACTTCCAGTCATTTGAGGTATGCGAGTCATGCCTTTTAGGCAAGATGACCAAGTCACCTTTCACAGGACAAAGTCAAAGTGCTATTGAACTATTAGGCACCATCCATAATGATGTATGTGGTCCACTAATGATGTATGTGGTCCACTAATAGTTAAAGCCAGAGGTGGATATTCATGCTTCATCACATTTACTGATGATTTCAGTAGATATGGTTATGTCTATCTCATGAGGCATAAATCTAAAGTCTTTGATAAGTTCAAAGAATTCAGAAATGAAGGACAGAATATGTTGGGCAAAAGTATTAAAGCTTTTCGGTCGGATCGAGGAGGTGAATACTTAAGCTCAGGGTTTTCTGAATACTTGAAGGAATATGGGATAGTATCACAACTCACCCCTCCGTATACACCCCAACACAATGGAGTGTCTAAAAGGAGGAATAGGACCCTACTTGACATGGTTAAGTCCATGATGAGTTTTAGTGATTTACCTGCATCATTCTAAGGTTTTCTCTATAGACTGCGACTCACATTTTGAACTGTGTGCCATCAAAGTCTGTATACAAGACTCCATTTGAACTATGGAATAGGCAAAAGCTCAATTTGTCATATCTAAGGATTTGGGGTTACGAAGCTTATGTCAAGAAATTGATTTCGAACAAGCTGGGCCCAAAATCCTACAAATGTATATTTGTGGGGTATCCTAAAGAGACCAAATGATACTATTTCTACCATCCAGAAGAGCGCAAAATTTTTGTTGCTCATAATGGTGTCTTCATAGAAAAGGAATTTTTTCTAAGAAGTACTAGTGGGAGAAAAGTAGAACTCGATGAAGTTCTAGAGCCACAAGATATACTAGAGGAAGGAAGGGAAGATGTGCCACAAGCAGTGGTTGAACATCAGGAAGAGGTTACTCCATAAATTGTGGATCAAAGTGAACCACCTCAAGTAGCACATGAGCTACATAGGTTTGGGAGAGTACGCCATGAGCCTGAGAGATATGGTTATCTCGTGACTCAACATGGTGACATACTTGTTTACCAAGACGATGAACCCAGAACATATGAACACGCTATATCGGATCCAGATTCTGTTAAATGGCTTGAAGCCATGAAATCTGAGATGGACTCGATGTACCAGAACTAAGTATGGTCTCTGCTGGAACCACCTGAAAGGGTAAAAGCCATAGGGTGTAAATGGGTCTTCAAGAAAAAGACTGGCGTGGATGGCAAGGTGCACACTTATAAAGCACGACTGGTTGCCAAAGGTTTCAAACAAATTCATGGTATTGACTATGAGGAACCTTTTCGCTAGTTGCCATGATTAAATCCATCTGGATTATGCTTGCGATTGTTGCATATCATGATTATGAGATTTGGCAAATGGATGTCAAAACAGCTTTCTTAAACAGAAACCTTGAAGAGGATGTGTATATGACACAACCCGATGGTTTCATTCTTGATGGGCAAACTGAGAAGGTATGCAAGTTGCAGAGATCCATTTATGGACTCAAGTAAGTTTCAAGGAGTTGGAACATTCGTATTGATGACGCCATAAAAGAATTCGGTTTTATCAAGAACGAAGATGAGCCCTGTGCTTACAAGAAAGTGAGTGGGAGCGTAGTGACATTCTTAGTGTTGTATGTTGACAACATACTTCTGATCGAGAATGATATACTAAACTTGCGATCGGTAAAGACTTGGTTATCCAAGTGCTTCTCTATGAAAGACTTAGGAGAAGTGGCCTATATCCTCGGAATAAAGATCTACTAAGATAGATCATATAGGTTGCTTGGCCTAAGTCAGAGTACAAACATTGACAAGGTACTGAAGAGATTCAGTATTGAAGAATCCAAGAAGGGATTTCTTCCGATGTCACATGGTGTTTATCTCTCTAAGGCTATGTGTCCTAAAACACACGATGAGAGAGATAGAATGAAGAGGATCCCATATGTGTCGGCAATTGGATCCATCATGTATGCAATGTTATGTACTCGAATTGATGTCTCATGTGCGTTAAGCACTTGTAGTAGATATCAATCGAATCCAGGTGAGCATCACTGGATAGCTGTCAAGAACATCCTTAAGTACCTGAAGAGGACTAAGGGCATGTTCTTGGTTAATGAAAGGGAAGATGAGCTCACTGTAAGAGGATACAGTGATGCTAGTTTCCAAACGGATAAAGATGATTATCGACCGCAATCAGGGTTTGTATTTTGTCTCCATGGGGGTGCAGTGAGCTGGAAGAGCTCTAAGCAAAGCACTGTAGCAGACTCTACAATGGAGGCTGAATATATTGCATTATCCAATGCAGCTAAGGAGGTAGTCTAGATTAAGAAGTTCGTCACCGAACTTGGTGTGGTTTCCATGATTGTTGATCCGATAGATGTCTATTATGAAAACAATGGAGCAATTGCTCAGGCAAAGGAACCACAATCTTACCAGAAGTCCAGACACATACTCAGACATTTTCATCTCATTAGAGAAATGGTTGAGAGGAAAGATGTACAGATCAGTAAAGTGCATACTGATGACAATCTTGCCTATCCATTGATGAAGACTTAGTCACAGCAGAAGCATGAAAAACACTTACGGTCATTCAGTATTAAATACATGAATGATTGGCTATAGTGCAAGTGGGAGATTGTTAGAGTAGGTGCCCTAGAGCCAATCAATTATTGTAAAATTGACTTTGTAATAAATGTTTATTTATCAATAAAAGGCATATTCTTCTATATCATGTATGTAATGATATATGTCCTTAGGATGATAGAACTGTGACGAATGTATCAAGTGTTCAAATCCTGATAGTGAGAACCCTATGATCACATATGGTGGCCATTCTAGAAATGTCTGTAGTCTCAGTATTATTCTGACCAAGAAGGACACAGATAATACGGTAAGGCTATCATAGTGTTGAATGACCTTGTTGAAAGGCAGTGACTGATCTCACTTGTCAAGGTTGTTTGCCGACAACCTAGCGCAATGCATGGGTGCTTGCTAGAGGCAAGTTCACTGGACAGACCCACGAGAGGATTCCATATGGATGGTAACCTCAACGTCTATGGAATAAATCCTCAAACGAATGGTGGTGCATGTGATCCTTAGACTTGAGATCACCAGAGCGCCTTGTGCACCAATTGGTGTAGTTTGACACTAGTCCAACATAGTTCTATTCGGAGCTATCAATACGGTAGTGATTGGCTACATTAAGAAGTGTATCGAGACTATGGTGGATCGACAAAGGATTCATCACTCCTGGGTACGGGAGAAGTTATCTCACTGGGTAATTCAGTAAATGACAGTGACACTAAATCTGTGGCCACATTGGGATTGAGTTGATGCTCAATCTAATTTAATATTCTTGTCATTGGTCCAGTAACTAAATACAAACATGTCGAGGATATCTGAGGTTGACACTATTTCTATACCTCAGTCTCGATGAGTAATAGTTGATGAAAGGATTTGATTACATGGTAACCATATCGTTGACAGGCTGCGGTGTTGCTGAATCTGAATCTATCGGGTGGCCATAATGCCCTTCTAGGGGCCAATCTTGGTTTATGTATAGTGAGACGATTAATTTCTATTAATCACAATACTATTCACTGCTGATATGATAAGGAGTCTACAAGTCACACACTTAGAAGATAATTTAAGAATTTATTTGTGAGAAGGGTATTTTCGCCTTCTATGACGAAAATGTATTTTGGTAATCTTACAATGCAATTAAATTTGTTGAGGTTATTACTTGTATTTAATTTTAATATTAAAATTAAATTAGTGAGATTATATTTAAATATATCTATGTATATATTTAAATGAATTATTATTATTAATTAAATATTAATATATTATTATATATTAATTTATTTTTATTATAATAATAATAATTAATTAAAATATCATAATGGGTGTGTTTGGTTGTAAGGGTAAACTAGGGTTAGAGCTCATGGCTATTCCTAAGTGGAATACGGTTTTAATTGTTGCACTATATAAGTGCAACTTAAAATTAAAACATGAAGGAATTATTCATTCAATTAAAACCTTAGCCACCCTGTAATACCCAAGATGTCAAAGGTATGTTCCTAACTCAAAATAGTCCTTTAAATGTTTATTTTATGTTAAAAAGCATAAAATCTAACTGAGGGCAAAATAGTCAATTCATTTGGAACGGTATGAATCAATTATCCATAAAGAGGCTTAGGGGCAAAATGGTTATTTTGCCTATGGATAAGCATTGAAAAAGTCAAGGATGAGTAGGCTTCATTGCATTTAATGGCATTAATTAAGTAATAATTATGTCTAGTGTGAAATGACCAAAATGCCCTTATATGAAGAATTAAGGACTTATGAGTTATACAATTAAAATAATTGGGCCAATTGCATAATTTTGGAAAATAAATGAAATATTTTCCTATAAATGAGATGAATTTCGTTCAAGCCAAAGGAGAGAGCCTTTCTTCAACATTTCTTCCATTTTCTCTCAAATCTTCCATGAAACAAGCTTTCTTTCTCTAAGTTTTAAAGGAGTTTTGCTTAATTTTTCAAGGAGAACAAGATAGGAGCCTTGGATCTTCAATTTGAAGGGTTTAAGGTAAGGATTAAAAACTTTAGTTTTGATGTGATTTGAAGATTTGAAGTAGATGTTGAGGTATAATGTTATATATGTAGGATTAAGGTGTAAAAGAAGTCAAAGGCAAAGGATTTGTTGGAGGAAGTCTTTAAAAAGGTAAGGAAGAACCTCCCATGACTTTAGGGTTTATGCTAGGGTTTGTAGATTTTTATGAAACCTTAAATTAAAGCTTTAAGGCATAGAATTAGTTGATGGCAAGTGTAGTTGAACTTATTTATTCTACTTATTGCCTTGAATTCATTATACATGAAGTTATGGCTATTTATGTTTTATGAGTTGTTATGTTTGATTGAAGAAAATGAAGTGTGGATACTGATTGTGGCAAAAATTGTAGTATTGGAGGCCACATGGTGTTGAATGGTTGCTATTAGAAGTGTTGATGTGTTGTTTGCATTAGCTTACAATGTTATAGCAATAATGGATGATTATGGGAATGAGATTTTACACTTCCTTTAAGATGTTAAAGACTATTAAGGGGAGGTTTATTTGATCCATAAGTTAACCTATTGGTTAATGTCAATAGGAATTGATGTGGCATAGTTAATATGAAAATTCGGATTTAGTGGGCTTAGGGGTTTTGTTAACCCTGCTTCAGTATTTCGACCATAACTTGAGTTATAAAAATCGAAATGAGATGATTCTTGAAGCATTAGAAAGCTAAGACACAGACCTATAACTTTTATGTTTATGCCAAGAGCCAATTCGTTTGAGAAAAGGATGGAAAATGGCCTGAAGCATAAACTGGTTATTAAAGTTTAAGATTTAACATAATCAATTCTTATGATTATGAATTGATTATTAATGTATTATTGTAAGTATGCCATGTACTAATGTTTACCCATTAGTTAGATGATATTTGAAAGATATACATGGTCATGATGTTAATACATGATTAATGTTATGAAATGGCATGAAGATGCAATATAATACATGTTTTAAGATGATGTATGTGAGCAAGAGGTAATGTAAATGGATTGATAATCCATAGATGAATTAAAAGTATTAAGCTCACCAAAATATGTATTTACATGCCATAAGATGTTAGAGATGCAAATAGACATGATAGAGATGCATATAGACATGATGGAAAACGCGTAAGCATATCCTCGTATACCGGTTGAGGAAAGATGAATATATGCTTTAGATGCTAAATAACGCGTAAGCACGCCTCCCGATGATATGAGCTCTAGATGAAATTTGAGGCTAGATGATATGAAGTGCTTAAGATGCTAAGAAAGGTCCGATCGGCTAGACGTTAAATGTTTCATATGCATTTAGTTGCATTACATGAGTTATGATGTTATTTACATCATGAGATGATTTATACTCATGTTAGATGATTTTAGATGTTATGTCATGATATGTGATGTGTGTGTACACATTGATGTTTATATAGCCATGGGATAAAATGATGAAAAGCATATGAATTAGTAATAAAAGGGGAAGTATCCCTAGATGTAAAAGATAAGTGATGTGTTAACAGATATGTTTAAATAAAGATCAAATAGTACATTTAGAATGAAACGGATCATTCCTTACTGAGCGATTAGCGCTCACCCTTTCATTGTTGATTGCTTTGCAGGTAGACTAGAAGCGAGGGATGCTAGAGACAGCGAGACTACACGTGAGGGGAGATGATTTATTATCATCTCGACGTTTTTATCTTGATGTAAATATGTAAATGATAAATATTTTTGAAATACATTTGGAAGCTTCCACCCTATAAATATGTTTTGATTGTGTAATTTCTTAAAGTTTGTAAATTATAAGTTTAGATCCTGCGTGATATTTTATATGCATGTTTTGGATATTATTATTATTATCCTTATACAGATGTTTTCTAAATACAACTCGTTCTCCAGACATGTATCCTCGGGATTCTCATTGAGGGATATTCAGAGGATACCTGACTGGAGGGGGGTTTTACACACCCTATCTCTCTCTCTCTCTTTAAAGAAAAAAACTTTTCTTGTTCATCTTTCTTGATTCTTGAAGCCTTTGATTGTTCTAGCAAAAATAATTAAGAGTTCTGCGGATTATCTTCGAGTGGACTTCTGTGAGTTTGATCCTACTTTGGATCGATTGGCAAAAAATCACGTGAACAGTAGACGGTGAATAGTATATGATGAACAGTATCATGAACAGTGTACAGTAAACAGTACTATGAATAGTGTTCCTGTCTAAAATCAGAGATATTCGAAGGAGCCTCCAAATGTACGTAAGTATTTTAATCCTCAAATGGATTTACTTTATACATATTTTTGTTTATAAACATGTAAATGGTATAATCTATACTCGGATCTAGGCAAAGAAAGGTAATTGATTTACCAATTAAATTTTTGTTTTCCACTGCATATGGTAGATCAATTACTTAAAGTTCATTCACATTAGCTCTCCAAGACTAAAACGTAATATATGTCTAATCTTAACACATACAACCCAATAATTCACACTAAGTGTCGTCACACAATAATGAAAATTAAAGATCGAATAAATACCATGAATGAATCAATATTTCCATTAAATTGATTACAATAAATATATGTTTAAACACAAAGCCTTCCAATTAGGCTACATTGGATCCCTAGAGAAGAATTTAGTTACACTTTGACATAAAAGCAAGCAAACCTCAGTTCCCCCTAAATCATGAATAATCCAAACCCTAGGAAGAATCTCCATCTCTTTCTTGCTAAAAAGTAATTCTCAATTTAGGTAAAAAAGAATCCCTAAAATAATTTACAATGGTCTATTTATACTTTTTCTTTACTACGGGTGTTTTTGGGAAAGTACAAGTTCAAGTCGGAGTTGGAAAAGGTAAGATTTTTCCTTTCTTTTGTTATCCACGCCGTGACATGATTTTATGGTGCCATGGCATAGAATTCTCCCGTAATCCACAATCGCTAAAAACCTTGTCATGCCGCGGTGATGAATTCTTCATGCCGCGGCATCAACCTTCTGCCTGGATCACACTTTCGTGCCACAGCGCAGCCAAACCCTGCCATGGTGCCATCCAGTAATTTCACATTTTTCTTCCTCTTGATGTTCTAGTTTCTCCTTCTTAGCACATCCAAGGCCTCCAACCATCGTGCGAGCATAAAATCATCACTTTTCCACCTAAAGACCTAAAACTCATACACATACCCGTGATTCTTGAAAATAGAAATATATAAAGAAACTTTCATAAAAATAATTCATTAAAGTCATTATTTTCCTACACCCTACCCATAAAATCACAGAATATATATATCATTTCACCAATCATCACAACCCCCAACCAGCATCTTACTAGACTCTAGCAATCAAAGCGATCGAGAATATCCTAACCCTACTATAACAAATGTAAACTAAACTCTTTTTGTAGGTTGACACGATTGCATTTAGCGTATGCAATAAATCTTTAAACCCTTAGGTGCCCCTAGTGGACGAGTTTAGTCTCGTGAGGGTTTACAACGATGTTACCCACAAACATCCTACAAGTTCTACCAAGACTCCTAACTAGTAAACCAACAATTCCGGATCAATACATCAAAAAGTCTCAAAAATTTCATAAACATTGAGCAGTGAAAACAACCAAACATTACTTCAATTCTAAGAACATCCTAACATCAATCTCACTTTCATTATCAACTCTCTATCTTTCAATAGTCCACAATCCATCAATTCTAACACCAGGAATAATTATGTATGCAACATCCATAACTAAAATTGATCCCAATCAAAATGAAATAAGAGTAAAACTCTGTAGAGACAAACACCATAGGCCTACTTTTCAAACCACTTTCCACTAATGTAGAAAATGACATAACTTTAGATCATCAGGACCTTATTAAGCTTGTACGTTAGGCTAGGGTATTGGGCTATGAAAGAAATGTAAGGAATCAAAAAATTAAGAGGATCAGTCTTACTTATTTGTTACACACTCGCTCGAAACATATCACCTTCTCTCTAACTCCCCAAAAACTTTGTTGCGTCTCTCTTCCCAATCACATTCGCATTTACATGCTTTCCATACTTCTCTGATTCAATTTTCATTTTTTTTTCTTTTTACTATGAATGAATCAAATGAATGGAAGCATGGATATTGATATTACATTATTTCCCTCTCCACCTTGCTATTTTCAAAACCCCATAGCCCCCAACCCATTCTTTTAAATACTCTCAAAATACACAATTTTGAAGAACACGCTCTCAGCCACACATTCCCACTTTCACTTTGAATAATGTTTAAATTCAATCCTCTTAAAATCATAGGTGGAGTGATGTGTTTAGGGTTAAAAAGGGTATGTTATTGTGGGGTCAATAAAAAAATTCAAGGCTAACTTAAATTCAATATTGGCTCAAAGGCCTAGTGATAATCATAAAATACAGGGTTGACTTGAAAGGCTCAAACGGTCCAAATATGGCCTAAGTCATTTCTTTAGTCATGTATTATCTAGGATTTCGCATCAAGTGGTCATCAAATAGGTTCTACAGTTTGGAGATCTCAATTATGCCTTAGGATATGCACATACCAATCATTCCTAAATGCTAAAACTAACCCACCAGACAAACCACATTCATAAGAGTATGATGAGTGCTTGGAAGTGCACTTATACTTAGTGATATTAAGGGTATTTTGTGTGTGAATTAGGTTTAATTAGTTTATTTTACTTAATTTCTGTATCTCTTTTGTTTTCTAGAATCATAGGTATGTTTTATGAATTTTCAGGTATTTAAGTGCTGAGAAATGAGGATCTAAAGTATGCAAGTTGAAGAGTAAAGAATCAAAATCATGTGGGAACAAACAATTTGAGAATCGGAGCTCAAACGAAGAAGTTTTGAAGATTGTTCGCCACAGTAGAACTATTCCCATGCCGCAGTGTAAAGAGGTTGCAAAGTGGACAAAAACTTCATGCCACAGCACAACTATTCCTGTGCTGCAATGTGATTAGATTTTTAGCGGAGGAGATTTTGTGGAAAATTGGCGCTATGGCGCCACAAAATTATGTCACGGCGCAATGCGTGAATTTTATGTTCAGGAATTTTTTCTGCCAGAACATGCTGCACTAAAATAGGCATAACTTGATCTACACAACTCCGGTTGACCTGATTTTGGTGGCGTTGTAAAGCTAAGATACAGGGATAAAAATTACTGTTTTATCGTGATCCCATTCAACCTAGAGAATGACTAAAAATGGAGACAAAAGTTACATCAGTGCATGAAGATGAGCAGATTTGTTATTATGCAAGTGCAACATTTTACCACAATACCTTAACATTAAGGGGTCCTCTGTGGCTATGCCAAGGAATGAAGATAACATCTAAAAGTGAATGTTCTTCAACTTCTAATTCCTTGCAACACCATTCAGAGCTATGCAAGATGGTGACGTTCTTATAGTAGGACGTGCATACTCTTTCATAGGACAAGGTAATTTAGCCATTATCTCTAGTTCTGAGCTTGAATCTGATAAATTTTTGGAATTTCTAGTTCCATCCTCTTTCTACTGATCAAATCTACTCTATCCACGTAAGGAACTAATTCTTTATCCAGTGATCGACGACCTTGCATTCAAAAACTAACACACCAAAGAAGAATACAAACAAGAAAAAATAACCCAAATAAAAATAATACAAATTAAATTAAATAACAAAAATAACAGTAATTAAAGCACACGTTATCAAGAAAACTAAATAACTTAAGTCAAATCCCTGGCAACATTGCCAAAAACTTGATGAACAATTTTACAACCTCGCAAGTGCATGAATTGCTATCGTAGTCTAGTGTGCAAAAGCAAGGGTCGATCCAACAGAGATTTGTAAGCAATTTACTAATCCTAATAACTTTGCTTCAACTAAAACTAACAACTAGAATTAATATAAAAGACTTATGGAAAATCACTTGAAAAGTAACAACTGATTAAAGCTAAAATTAGACCACTATAAAAATTATCCCAATTGACCAAAACTTAGGGTTCCAATTTCACCATAACTATCCAGCTTTATGTCAACCATCTATCTATTGTTTATCAATACACTCTCTAAGGTTTGCACTTACTAAATCAAGGTATTACCATAAGGCTTTTGGGATTAACCTAGTATCTTTAACACGAGACAAGCTCTGGCGTATAGTTTAGCCTATGAATTAAAAATCCATTAAACACAAGAGCACTTACAATCAAGAGTAGAGGCGCATCTATAAGGGCGTATGAACAAACACTAATCATTCAAGAAATCATGAACCAACTAATAGTCTGTCAGGGCATATGCACAGAATTCTAATCATCCATTCACATGAGCTCTTCAAAACTAAAACATAATATGTCTAATCTCAATACATACAACCTAATAATTCACACTAAGTGTCATCACACAATAATGAAAATTAAAGATCTAATAAATACCATGAATGAATCAAGATTTCCATTAAAGTGATAACAATAAATATATGCTTAAACATAGAGCCTTCCAATTAGGCTACATTGGATCGCTAGAGAAGAATTTAGTTACACATTGACATAAAAGAAAGCAAACCTCAATTCCCCCAAAACCATGAATAATCCAAACCCTAGGAAGATTGTCCTTCTCTTTTTTCCTAAAAAGTAACTCTCAATTTAGGTAAAAAAGAATCCCTCAAATAATTTACAATGACCTATTTATACTTTTTCTTTGCTAGGGGTTTTTTTGGGAATGTACAAGTTCATGTCGGAGTTGGAAAAGGTAAATGTTTTTCCTTTCTTTGCAATCCATGCCATGGCATGATTGTATGGCGCTGCAGCACATAATTCTCCCATAATCCACAATCGCTAAAAACCCTGTCACGCCGCGACATCAACCTTTTACCCAAATCACACTTTCGCGTTGTGACGCCATCCATCAATTTCACATTTTTCCTCCTCTTGACAATCTGGTTTCTCTTTCTCAGCATGTCCAAGGCCTCCAACCATCGTGCGAGCATAAAATCATCACTTTTCTGCCTAAAAACCCGAAACTCATACACATACCCGTGATTCTTGAAAATAGAAATATATAAAGAAACTTACATAAAAAGAATCTATTAAAGTTGTGAATTCCCTACAATCTACCAATAAAATCACGGAATATATATATCATTTCACCACTCATCAGGTACTTTGCAAATTTGTGTCACCTTTCTTCATAATTTCTATGATCAGATGGTATCGTCTGAGTATATGTTTGGATGGCTGGTGAGATCATGGCTCCTTAGCCTGAGCTATGACACCATTGTTGTCATGGTAAAGCCCAACTGGATCAACAATGCTCAGAACCACATCAAGTTCTAATATGAACTTTTTGATCCAAATTGCCTCTTTGGCTGCATCATTCAATGCTATGTACTCAGTTTCTATTGTAGAATCTACTACAATGCTCTATTTAGAACTCTTCCAACTCACTGCAACCCTATTTAGACAAAACACATATCCTAACTGTGATCGATAATCATCTTTGTCAGTTTGAAAACTAGCATCACTGTATCCTCTTCCAGTGAGTTCATCTTCCCTTCCATAAACCAAGAACATATCCTTAGTCTTTTTAAGGTACTTAAGGATATTCTTGACTGTCGTCCACTATTGTTCACCTAGATCCGATTGATATCTACTACAAATACTCAAGGTGCATGAGACATCAATCCTAGTACATAACATGATGGATCCTATTGCCGAGGCATAAGGAGTATGACCTATCTTATCTCTCTCTTCTTGTGTCCGTAGACACATATGCTTTGAGAGATGTATGCCATGTTACATTAGAAGAAATCCTTTCTTGGATTCTTTCGTACTGAATCTTTTTAGTACTTTGTCTATGCATATACTTTGACTTAGGCCTAGCAACCTATAAGATCTATCACGATAGATCTTTACACCGAGGATGTAGGTTACTTCTCCTAAGTCCTTCACGGAGAAGCACTTGGATAACCAAGTCTTTATCGTATACAAGTTGGGTATGTCATTCCCAACGATTAGTATGTCATTGACATACAATACTAGGAATGCTACTGTGCTCCTACTGAATTTCTTATATACACAAGACTCATCTTTGTTTTTTTATAAAAACGAATTCCTTTATGGATTTATCAAAATGAATATTCCAGCTACTTGATGCTTGCTTGAGTCCATAAATGGATCTCTTCAACTTGCATACTCTTTGTGTTTGTCCATCAAGAACAAAACCATCGGATTGCATCATGTAGACGTCCTCTTCAAGGTTTTCATTTAGGAAAGCAGTTTTGACATCCATCTGCCAAATTTCATAATCATGGTATGCAATAATTGCTAGCATAATCCAGATGGACTTCAACATCGTTACTGGAGAAAAGGTTTCGTCATAGTCAATGCCATGCTTTTGTTTGAAACCTTTAGCAACCGGTCATGCTTTATAGGATTGCACGTTACCATTCATGTCAGTCTTTTTCTTGAAGACCCATTTATACCTTATAGGTTTTACCCCTTCGGGTGGATCCACCAGATCCCATACTTGGTTCTGGTACATGGAGTCCATCTCATATTTCATGGCTTCTAACCATTTTGTAGAATCTGGATCCGACAAAGCATCATTGTAGGTTCTAGGCTCATTGTCTTGATAGACTAATATGTTGTCGTCCTGAGTCATGAGAAAACCATATCTCTCGGGCTCACAACGTATTCGCCTAGGCCTACGTGGCTCTTGTGTTGTTTGAGGTCGTTCACTTTGTTCCACTCTCTGTAGAGTGACTTTATAATGATGTCCAACCATTTTTTTTGGCCCATCATCCTGTCCGTCTTTTAATCTATCTTGAACTTCTTTAAGTTCTACCTTTGTTATACCATCTCCTTTTAGAAGGAAATTCTTCTCCAAGAAAAATCAAGTTCATCCAACGAAAAGTTTTCACTGAACTGGATTTTAGAAATAGTATCCTATAGTTTCTTTTGGATACCCCACAAAATTACATTTTTCAGACTTTGAGGCCAACTTGTTTGAAGTTAATTTCTTGACATAAGCATTGCAATCCAAAACTCTTAGATGAGACAAAACAGGTTTTGCCCATTCCATAGTTTATATGGAGTCTTATCTACTAATTTAGATGATACACGATTCAGTGTATAAGTCGCAACTTCTAGGGCATATCCCCAGAACGGTGTGGGTAGATCTGTAAAACTCATCATAGACTGAACCATATCCAACAAGGTGTGGTTTCTCCTTTCAGACACTCCATTATGTTAAGGTGTATAAGGAAGTGTAAGTTAAGATACTAGCCCATAGTCCTTTAGGTATGCATCAAACTCTGAGCTGAAGTATTCTCCTCCCCTGTCGGATCAGAGAACCTTGATATTCTTGCCTAGTTGATTTTGTACTTCATTCTTGAATTCTTTGAACTTTTCAAAGGATTCTGATTTATGTCTCATTAAATAGACATAACCAAATTTACAGAAATCATCAGAAAATGTCATGAAGTAAGAATAATCACCTCTGGCTTGTACTATTAGAGGTCCACATACATCATTATAGATGATGCCTAAACTTTATCCTTGTGAAGTTTTGCAATGCGAGTCTGGTTCACATGACCAAGCCTACAATGCCAAAGATATTTCGATTAAAGCCATCAATTTTGGCTTTCTTATTCTCAAGATTGAAAATTTCATTATTATTTAAATCTAGAATATACAAACCATTATGTAAGCTTGCAGTTCCATAATGAATACCATATAAACTAATAGTCATCAATACTTTAGTTATTATAAATTGATATCCACTATTGTCTAAAGCGGACACATAAATAATATTCTTTGAAACTGAAGGAACATAAAAACAATTAGCAAGTTCCAAAACAAGTCCCGAAGGTAAAGACAAATAATAATTTCCTACGGCGCTCCATTTCCAACTTGTAGGTCTACCTCTCCTCGACTGAGTAATCTACTCTGGCGCAACCCTTGTATAGAAGTGCAAATATGATAACCACATCTAGTGTCAATGACCTAAGATGTAATAGGAGAAATATTTATTTCAATCATATACATACCTTTAGAAGATGCATATTTCTTCTTCTTACTCGCTAGGAAGGTCTTGCAATGTTTCTTCCAGTGGCAAGGTTTTGTAACACCCACATTAAGGTATGTAATTTTATTTATGCCCTAATACCCTTAGTTGCATTTCTTTGAAGTTACCTTAGACAAATGTGAAGAAAATTCCTTAAAACTTCATTAAGGGTAAAATCGTCTTTTCACTCATAATTACATGAAAAAGTGGGAAGTGAAAGGAAGCAAAATAATGTGAAGAAGATGATAAAAAAGATGGTATTTTAGTAATTGATTAAAGGACATAGATGGAATTTCATAGAAAGTGCAAGGGCAAAATGGGAATACATGCTTATATTATTTGATATAAGGCTTCATTTGAAGAAACCCTAACATACCTTCAGCCCTTGTTCATGCCACCTTTACCCCATTTTCTCTCAATTTTCTTCACTAAATTTCAAAGGGAAATCATAGGATTGGGCTTGGATTTCTGGAGATTTTCAATCCTAAAGCATCCTAAGGTAAGATTCTAGCAAAAAGAGTGTGATTAAACATTAAAGTTTTAAATTCTTATGGTTTTTATATGATCTAAGTCCCAGAGGAAGAGAGTTTTTAGCAAAAGGAACACACATTCAAGGTGAGTAAACTGATAAGTGCGAGATTAAAGAAGGCTTGGAGAAGAAGAATTGGAGGAGATCATCATCAACTTCATTAATCCAACCAAGTTTCACTAAGTTTTTCTTCTTCTTTGTTATTATTATTTGTTATGAATAATACAATGATGTTCTCATATTTATTCATGAAGAACTAATTCTTTTGTTATTGAGGGTGATTTCAAAACCCTGGACATGTCTTGTGATTAATAAAATCTGCATCTTTTTATCTTTTGATCCCTCTTGGTTATGTGATTATTAATCTGAAAATAGGGTCTAACTAGATTTTTCTAATTGTTTAAGTTGCCAATTAAATCGTTAGGATTAATCTATTAATGCCAATTTAGGTTGTTTAGTACGGAATCGCTTTATTAACCTAAATAACTAGTGGTAAAGTGTATGCCTGCATACATGGGGGTAATCACTCAAGATAACTAAACCGACCATATGAGTTTAGCCTTGATTTAGTAGGTCTCTCGCAACTTAATGCTTTTATTACTTTGAATCTAGCGATCGTATCCTAGGTTATTTAATAAATAAGGAATTGGGTTATGACCGTGTCTAGTCCAACGACTCAGTAAGGAGAGGTGGGACTTATCAACGTTTGGTATTTTCTGAGCTGATGTGATCAAGAGGGTAGAAAGTTAAAGAGTGCTTTTATTATATGCAATCCCGTGTCTAGTGGTGGTGAATAAACCTTCAATCTCATTTATCTCATTGATTTCTCTATCGTCATTAATTGCTTGATTTACATTGTTTGCTTTGAGTTCTTTTTAGTTTTTGTTGAGATTTTATAATTCGTGACAAACCCCGTTAGAAGTAAATAATTAATTAAGTTTAAAAATCCTATGCGGGAAAGACCTTTACTTGCTCTTTGCTACTACACGACTTTGCATATTTAGTGAGGTAAAATTAGGTGTTGCATTTGCACGCATCAATTTTTGGCGTCGTGTCGCCGAGGATTTTATTAACTTAATTATTTGTTTACTTCTTGTTTATTTTTCAATCTTATTTGTTCTTTGTTTTTGAGTTGTAGGTGTTTTTGGTGAATGAGCTCGCGATACAATTTGAGATCGAATCCGCATTCTGATCGAATTCCACCTATTACTCATTCAAAACAACCTTTGCATAGATCAACTCTCGATCAAGCAATCCATACAGATCTTCCACTCCCAAGTGATTCTTCTGATTTTTCTGATCAAGAGGAGATGGCTAATCTAACTCTCAAAGAGATCAACTCTCGATACAATGATACGGTAGGGGGAGCTTTTGAGCTTAAATCCATGCTAATTAATCTTCTACCAAATTTTTAGAGGTTTAGCGGGAGAGGATCCAAACAAGCACCTTAAGGAGTTCCATGTGGTGTGCTCGAGTATGAAACCAAATGGAACAATGGAGGAACAAGCGAAGTTAAGGGCGTTCCCATTTTCTTTAGCAGATAGCGCTAAGGAATGGCTTTATTACCTACCATCCGGGACCATAACTACTTGGAATGAGATGAAGAGGTTGTTCTTGAAGAAGTATTTTCCAGCATCTTGAGCCACACTCATTAGGAAAGAAATTTGTGGGATTCGGCAATACAATGGGGAAAACTTATATGAATATTGGGAAAGGTTTAAGAAATTGTGTGCTAGCTGTCCGCATCATCAAATAAGTGAGCAATTACTTCTCCAATATTTTTATGAGGGATTGATGCCAATGGAGAGGAGTATGATAGATGTAGCAAGTGGAGGAGAGTTAGTTGATAAAACTCCTACAGAAGCAAGGAACTTAATTGTAACCATGGTGGCAAACTCTCAACAATTTGGTACTTAATCCGATCCACCACCAAGGAAGGTAAATGAAGTGGGGATATCCAATGATCTTGAGCAACAATTGAATAATTTGACTGCACTTGTGCAACAAATTGCAATTGGACAAGTGAAGACATGTGGAATTTGCTCCAATGTGCGACATCCTACCGATATGTGTCCTACCTTTCAAGAGACAAATGCAAAACAAGTAAATGCCATGGGAGGATACCAAGGACAACAAAGGCAAAGGTATGATCCATTTTCTAATACCTATAATCTAGGATGGAGGGATCACCCTAATCTTAGCTATGGAGGAAATCAACAAGTTGCTATCACTAATAATCCACCTGGTTTCCTTTACCCACGAGCTCTACAACCGTACCAAGCAAGACCCCAAAATGTTTCCCAACCTCAAGGTAAGTCTTTGGAGGACTTGGTAAACTCATTAATAACTAGCTCTCTTCAATTTCAGCAAGAGAATCTCAAGTTCCAACAAGAAACAAAAATGTCAATCAAGAATTTGGAAAGCCAAGTTAGTCAATTGGCTACTACTCTTGGAAGATTAGAGGCACATGGGTCCGGAAAACTTCCTTCCTAACCTTTGGTTAACCCTAGGGAGAATGCTAGTGCCATTACTTTGAGAAGTGGTAGACAACTTGAGAAGACTCACAAGAAGCCACATGATGAGAAAGAAGTTGGAGATGAGTTGATTCATGGTAGAACAAAGCAGCCCAAAAGTGCAAAAAATTCGCCAACTGATTCTTCCAATGCAAAACATCCACCTAAGGTACAATCTAAAGTTCCTATTAATACCTACGAACCTCCTTTGTCTTTTGCTAGCAGGTTTTCCACATCAAAGAAGGAGGAACATGAACAAGAAATTTTGGACACTTTTAGAAAAGTACAAGTCAACATTCCTTTGTTGGATGCAATAAAGCAAGTGCTGCGTTATGCGAAATTTCTAAAAGAACTATGCACCAACAAGAGAAAACTTAAGGGAAACGAGTGGTGAGCGTGGGATAAGATGTCTCAGCGGTTTTGCAAAGGAAGCTTCCAACAAAGTGCAAAGATCCGGGCAGTTTCACCATACCATGCGTCATAGGCAACACAAGGTTTGAGAAAGCAATGTTAGACTTAGGTGCTTCTATTAATGTCATGCCTTATTCAATTTATCTTGATTTGAATCTTGGTACTCTTAAAGAGACCAACGTAGTTATTCAACTCGCTGATTGATCTAATGCCTATCCAAAGGGAGTTATGGAAGATGTTTTGGTGCAAGTAAACGAGCTTGTTTTTCCAATGGATTTCTATGTGCTTGACATGAAAGATGAAACAATTGTGAAAACAACACCATTGCTTTTGAGGAGACCATTCATGAAAACAGCCCGTACGAAAATAGATGTGCATAATGGGACGTTGATAATGGAGTTTGATGGGGAAGTCATTCAATTTAACATCTTTGACGCAATGAGGTATCCTAATGATGACAATGATTGCTTTTCCATTGATGTACTTGACTCTTTAACGCAGCAAATGTTCAAGCTTAAGAGTAAAGATCCATTGGAAGTGGCAATATGGAATAGGTTGTCAACTAAGGAACCTCAAAGTTTTAATGAAGACGTAGAGTTGGGAGAAGAGCTAAATGAAACTATAGCAATGTTGGATGAGCTTCCAAAGAAAAACCCAAGGTATGAAATCTCCTATATTTCTCTTCCCATATCTAATGAGAAACGTTTACCTTCCATTGTGTAGGCCCCTACCTTGGAGCTTAAGCCTTTACCAAGTCATCTCAAGTATTTATACTTAAGAGAAGGAGACACATTACCCGTGATTGTAGCGGCCAAACTTTCAAAGGGGCAAGAAGAGAAACTTGTTTGTGTGTTGAGAGAGTACAAAATGGCAATTGGTTGGACAATTGCTGACATTAAAGGAATAAGTCCTTCCATGTGCATGCACCGCATATTATTAGAGGAAGGATCAAAGCCTACAAGAGAAACGCAAAAATGGTTGAATCCACCAATGATGGAAGTAGTGAAGAAGGAAATAATCAAGCTGTTAGATGTTTGTAACAACTACTGTAAACTAAGACAATGCATGCATAATAACAATAGAAAATTGGGCCCAAAAACTTTCTTTTCATTATAAGTCATACATCTTTTATACACAAAGAACGTCATTTACAAAAATGCCATTTTAAAGGACAAAACAGGAAAAACAGTGTAGCTATTGCTCCTCGCTTGCCGACGCCCTCCAACTGCATCATCACCTAGATCCTGCATCCACAAAGGAAAATAACGGGGTGAGCACAAAATAATGCTCAGTAAGTAAAACCCTCTATCTGTCTATCCCCGTATGTATTACTCTTAATTCTTTGCTCACACTTTCTGTTGTTTCTTACTAAACTTCATGGCGTCATCTTACTGGAGGTACGGCCGGATGGCGTTCACACAGCACCATCTCACTCTTTATGACTATCGGGTGGAATTCACACAGCACCAACCCATTCTTAGTGACTACCGACNAAAATCATTCAATCAATTAACCCATGAAATTCCGAACTACAATCAAAACCCTAACCCAAATTAGGTTAGTTCATGTCTAAATCAATAATACAATTAAAAGAAAAAAATTCCAAGTTCAACATCATGGAAACAAGAGAAAAGGAAAAGAATCTCCCCAATTGACGAATCCACTGGTTTCACCTCGAATCTTCACACTTTGTTTAATCCAAAATCACTCAAAAATGAATCTCAGAAAATGTACATAGCTCAAAACCCTACTTGAAGACGAACCCTGACAAAAAGACTAAGTTTTTCTTTTATACCTCGTCCAAAATCCTAAGAAAACACTAAAAAGTAAAACTGTGTGTTTTACAAAAATTGGAAAATGCAGACTTCACCGCGGCGAAGAAGGAATCTTGCCGCAGCGACAAATGAGCTGAATCTGGTGCGTGATTGGCTCATTTCGCCACGGCGAAGAACAACCTTCGCCGCAACGAAGCTTCCAGAAGAATTCTAAAATTACAGAATCACCCTCCGCTTGCTTCTGAGTCCAGAAACTCCAAATCTGTCTTTATTCGATCAAAATATCCATTTTAACCTGAAACACGAAATGTAAGGAATTAAGTAGCAATTCAAGCATAAATAAACTAAGAAGTATCTAAAATCTGGCCTAAAAGCTTAAATAAACTAGTATAATCCTCGGATTATCAGACATGCAGGATTTTATAGGAGATTTATCAAGGATTTCTCCAAGATCGCAAGGCCTTTATGCTGTTTGTTACAAAAAGAAGTAGCGTTTGAGTTCAATGAAGAGTGTATAAAGGCGTTTGAGAAACTAAAGGAACTCCTAACCACAGCCCCAATTATTCAGCCACCCGATTGGAGTCTTCCATTCGAGTTGATGTGCGACGCAAGCGATTATGCCATTGGAGCCGTGTTAGGACAATGAGTTGGAAAGTTACCACATGCCATTTATTACGCTTCAAGAACATTGAATGACGCTCAACTTAACTACTCCACAACTGAGAAAGAACTTTTGGCGGTTATTTTTGCATTAGAAAAGTTTCGTTCCTATCTAATTGGCACTAAAGTTACTATTTTTTCTGACCATGCAGCTTTTCGATATTTGCTTACGAAGAAGGAGGCTAAACCAAGGCTTATACGGTGGATTCTATTGCTACAAGAGTTCAACCTAACAATCAAAGACAAAAGAGGGAGTGAGAATGTTGTAGCAGACCATTTAAGTAGGTTGATAAACCAAGAAGATGCTCTTCCATTGAAAGATGATTTTCCGGATGAACAATTACTTGCAATGACATCCTCGGGACCATGGTATGCAGATATAGTAAATTACATAGTAACCAAGAGAACCCCACCCAACATGCCGCGTGCTAGCAAGGACAAACTGAAGAAGATTGCCAAGCAATACGTGTAGGATGATCCATATCTTTGGAAATATAGCCCTGACCAAATCATAAGAAGGTGCGTTTCCAATAGTGAATTTAATTCAATTTTAACTTTTTGCCATTCCTATGCATGTGGAGGACACTTCGGAGCAAAGAGGACAGCTCTCAAGGTTCTTGAGAGTGGATTCTATTGGCCTACACTCTTTAAAGACGCATATTGTTTTTGCAAAACATGTGATAGATGTCAACACTTAGGTAATTTAGGCCCAAGAAATCAAATGCCCCAAAATCTGATTTTATTTGTTGAGATTTTTGATGTATGGGGTATTGATTTCATGGGACCCTTTTCGTCTTCTTATGGTTACTTTTATATCTTACTTGCTGTTGATTATGTGTCTAAATGGGTAGAAGCAAAGGCCACCCGGACTAATGATTCTAAAGTTGTTGTAGATTTTGTAAAATCTAACATTTTTGCAAGGTTTGGAACACCTAGAGCCATAATTAGTGACGGGGGCACTCATTTTTGCAACCGTACATTTTGGGCTACCTTGAAGAAATACAACGTCACCCATAAGATCTCTTACGCCATACCACCCACAACGAGTGGACAAGCCGAAGTCTCTAATCGGGAAATCAGTCCATCTTAGAGAAAACCGTGAATCCAAATAGGAAGAATTGGAGCTTGCGACTTGACAACGCATTGTGGGCGTATAGGACAACATATAAGACACCAATTAGAAGTCCCCATTTAGAATGGTTTATGGTAAACCATGTCACCTTCCCGTTGAATTAGAGCATAGAGCCTATTGGGAAATTAAGCAATGCAATATGAAACTAGATGCAGCGGGAGAACAACGAAAATTGCAATTGAATGAACTTGAGGAGATACAGAATGAAGCTTATGAAAGTTCACGCATTTACAAGGACAAAACAAAGGCCTTCCATGATAGAATGATCCAGCGAAAGCATTTTGAAGCTGGATAAAAGTTATCTATTCCATTCACATCTTAAACTTTTTCTAGTAAGTTACGTTCCCGTTGGGTTGGTCCTTTTGTGATTATAAGTGTTTTTCCCAATGGTGTAGTGGAAATTAAGAGCATGAAGACTGGGAAGACTTCAAGGTCAATGACCATCGTCTAAAGCCATACTATGAGCTATTCATGGAACAATGTGAAGTACCTCTCCATGAACCAACGGACATGGATGGTTAAGCAAAGAACAATGTCAAGCTAACGACGTTAAACAAAGCGCTACATGGGAGGAACCCATTGGTGTGTTAGTTTTCGTTTTTCCTACTTATTTTTTTAATACCGATTAATAGAGCAATGAGGACATTGCCCAATTTAGGTGGGGGTGGGACATAGAAATATTAATTCTTTGGTATGTCTAAGTATGTGTTTACATTTGTGTGTTTGCATTGTTGTTGCTGTAGTTTTTTTTTTTTTGTGTTTGCATGTTTTTAGGATTAATTTTTTTTTTTTTTTTAGTTTTTGGATTAATTTATGTGTCAATGATATGATTATAATTGTGATACCATGTGAGTTTTAGAAGATGTTAAATGTTGCTTAGGTTTAGGGGTAATTTTGAATAATTAGTTTCATCTAGTTTGAGACTCTCATGCTATGTGGTATGATTTGGTTGGTTAGTCTTAAGGCTTAGTGATGTTCGTTTGAATGAATTTCATAGACATTTTTGCGATCTCAACAAATTCTAGAACTCACTTAATAACTACTTGAGGCGAAATCCTGGAATGCACATTACTTAGGATATGATTTAGGCTATCTTTGGATATTTGAGCCTTTCAAGCCAACCCTTTATTTAATTATCGCTAGTTACCCCTTTGAGCCATTATTAAATACATTTAGCCTTGATTTTCTTTCATGAACCTACATTAACCCACCATTATTGTGAGCCAAAAACACATTCCTACCCTTTAATTTTTAAGAGACTTAATCTAAGTACAAGATTGGTGAGAGCAATTAAGAAGTGAGGATGAAGGTTTGTGAAAATTGTCAATTTATTCCAAATGTGCTCAAAAGAATAGGTTGGGGATTGTGGAGTGCTTTTTAATCAAGAGTTGGGGTAGCATTTTTAGCTTTCTTTTCTTTCTTCTGAATGAAAAAAAAAAAAAAATTGAAAAAAAAAAAGAAGAAAAGAAAAATAGAGAAGAAAGAAAGAAAGAAAAACGAAATTTATTGAGAAACATTGCAAAGTATAAATGATGCAATTAAATTATTTTGATAAGGGTGGAAAAAGTGGGGTGTAAAGAAGAATGGTGGTGCTTGAATGAAAGTGTTTGAAAGAAAGGATTGAGTCTCTTATTTTTGCTTATCTTTTCCATTCTTTCATAACCTTATAACCTAGCCTAACGTAACAAGTTAATATAGACCTATTGATCCGAGATAGTGTGATCATTCTACATTAGCGGAGAGTAGTTTGAAAAGTGAGCCTATGGAATTTGATTCTATACATTATATTATATTTTTAAAATTTTGAGATCAATTCTTGTTTGTGAAGTTTGTACATGTGATCATCCGGGTTTTGAGATTAACGGGTTTGTGGAATGATTGATGTGTGAGAGTTGATAATGAAAATGAAATTGATTTTTGAGTTACCTTTGGGCTTGGGTGATGTTTAACTATTCTTTATGTTATGTGTTGTATGCAATTTTTGAGACGAATGTATATCCAGAGACTAATGTTTTGTTTGTTTGTTTTTAATTTTCGAGTCTAGGTTAGGTTTAGTATGGATGTTTGTGGTTATCATCGCTGGAAACCCTCACGAGACTACAACTCATCCAACTAGGGCCACCTAGGGGTTTAAAGGCTTGTTGCATACGCTAAATGCAACCGTGACAATCTACGGAAGTGATTTGGGGTAGATTAGATTTATGTTTATTTTATTTTAATTTTCAAGCTAGAAGACATATTTTTATCGCTTAGCTTGCTAGGGACTAGCAAGAAGTTGGTTGGGGGTTGTGATAAGTGCTTGAAAATACACTTATACTTAGTGGTTTATAGGTATCATTTGTGGGAAATTAGGATTAATTCGCATGAATTAACTTAATTGTTTCATAAACGCACTTTTCGGGATCACGGGTATTTTTGTTGTGTTTTCAGGAAATAAGGCTCAAAAATTATATTCGGATGAGAGATAATGTTGGCGAGATAATTTATGACGACTGGAAACAAACGGATCTAGAATCGGAGTTGAATTGAAGAAGTTATGGAAATTGAAGTAAAGAGAAGATTCTAGATTACATTCCAGCTTGAGCATACCTCGATATTTTGATAATATCTTGGGCTGTAGAACTTGGATTAAGACTATTCTTAAACTGTTGGAAAGCTGATTCAAAGGGCTACATTTCATATGTTTATCACTTTTCCAAATTTCATCGTTATCAAGTTCAAAAATCACCATCTTTGAAGAATAGTGGAATGATGCGGGAAGAAGACTAGTAGCTACTATGCCGCGACACACTTTTTCCAGTAGCTACTGTGCTGCAGCACAGTGCCGCGGCACAGTCACAACAGCTGGGAACTTTTTCTCCATTTTTGACTAGGAAAATAAGGTTTTAAGAGTCCTAAACTGACTAGAATTAAGGAAAACAAAACCCTAACCCTTGTGGAATATAAATAGAAGTCTTTTAGCATTATTTGAGGGGAATTATTTTAGAGAAAGAAAAAGAGAGAACAAAGATTATTCAAGAACTGAAGAAAAAGGGAGATTAAAGAAGGCTTGGAAAAGAAGAATTGGAGGAGATCATCATCAACTTCATTAATCCAACCAAGTTTCACTAAGTTTTTCTTCTTCTTTGTTATTATTATTTGTTATGAATAATACAATGATATTCTCATATTTATTCATGAAGAACTAATTCTTTTGTGATACCCTAGACATGTCTTGTGATTAATAAAGTCTGCATCTTTTTATCTTTTGATCCTTCTTGGTTATGTGATTATTTCTCTGAAAATAGGGTCTAACTAGATTTTTCTAATTGTTTAAGTGGCCAATTAAATCATTAGGATTAATCTATTAATGCCAATTTAGGTTGTTTAGTACGGAATCTCTTTATTAACCAAAATAACTAGTGGTAAAGCGTATGCCTGCATACATGGGGGGTAATCACTCAAGATAACTAAACTGACCATATGAGTTTAGCCTTGATTCAGTAGGTCTCTTGCAACTTAATGCTTTTATTACTTTGAATCTAGAGATCGTATCCTAGGTTATTTAATAAATAGGGAATTGGGTTATGACCATGTCTAGTCCAACGACTCAATAAGGAGAGATGAGACTCATCAATGTTTGGTATTTTCTGAGCTGATGTGATCAACAGGGTAGAAAGTTAAAGAATGCTTTTATTATATGCAATCCGTGTCTAGTGGTGGCGAATAAACCTTCGATCTCATTTATCTCATTGATTTCTCTATCGTCATTAATTGCTTGATTTACTTTGTTTGCTTTGAGTTCTTTTTAGCTTTTGTTGAGATTTTATAATTCGTGACAAACTCCATTAGAAGTACATAATTAATTAAGTTCAAAAATCCTCTGCGGGAAAGACCCTTACTTGCTCTTTGCTACTACACGACTTTGCACTAGAATTTAGTGAGGTAAAATTAGGTGTTGCATTGCATGCATCAGACATGATGGTCGATGCGACAACAGGACATGAGCGCTTGAGCTTTATGAATGCCCTCTTGGGCTACAACCAGATTCTGATGCATCTAGGAGACCAAGAGATAACAACCTTTGATTTGATTGTATTAAGTGTGAGTGAGTCAAGCTAGTTCAAATCAACCAACACAAAAACATCTCCACCCACGGTTCTACACAACAATCATTATCAAACTTCAAGTCCAAACTCCAGCAAAAAATCAACACAAAACAAGCAAGAACAAGTTCATTCGAGCCTCAATAATTCATAACAACAATAAATTAACAAAGAAAGCAAATAGCCAACCTCAAGGCTTAAAGGCAAAGCCACCCGCTAAGAGATCCAAATGTAAAGGCAAAGCCACCGGTTTGGATATTCCACCACTAAGTTCGGCCAAAGCTTGGATAAAGGATATGGGAAGACTCGTCAAGAGTTCAATTTTCATTCATCAAAAGCTCCCATTACAATGCAAAGTTGGCTTTAAATAGCCTTACAAATTGTGCTCACAATAAAAACTAAAAGACATAAAATAATAAAATAAAGGCTACATGTGACGTCCCAAGAAAAGAGAATCATTCACATGTTTACAAGAGCACATGGGTGCTTTAAATGCTAGTCTAAGTCTTCCTTAAACAAAACAAAAGTTGATTTGAGAAAATCTTTGACTTTCCAAATGAGGAAGGGGGACAAGGAGCCAACGCTTGTCATGGATTGTCCTTTCTCGAAAGGGAAAGTCTTGAGTTGCCTTTGTCATAGGTTGTCTCCTTGAATTCTTGACCCCATGTACTTGAACTTTCTCCCAAGTTTGAATTTTCCCCTTATTTTGACTCATTGGTTCCCATGATAGAATATTATACCCAAAGGTTGGATTAGGGTTTAGGAATTGGACTAGGCTTGCCTTGGACCACGCAGGCCCACCTTGAGTGGTCAATTTGAGTTGGGTCGAATGGTTTAACTCTTTTTGTAGGTTTTTATCAATGTGGGACGCAATGCGGGTTGTTCCCTTGGCTTGGGCCGAACCTACATCACAAGTTTGGGTTAATTTCTCCTTGGACTTGACTTGGCTTGTATTGGTGGGCATATTTGCATCAGCCTTCGTCGTAGAGAAGGGAACCTATTGTTACAAAGTGATGGCCTTTGGTCTTAAGAATGCCGGAGCCACTTACAAGTGGCTGGTCAACAAAATGTTTGTTGAACACCTAGGAAATACCATGGAAGTGTATATTGATGACATCCTCGTCAAATCTCTCATAGCCGAGCAGTACCTCGATCACCTCAGCCAAGCTTTTGTTGTCCTCAGAAAATACAACAAGAAACTTAACCCGGCCAAGTGTTCGGTCGAGGTCTAATCCGATAAATTCTTGGGATAAATGGTGACTCAATACGGGATAGAAGTCAATCCTGATCAGATCTGGGTGGTCCTGAATATACCATCATCGACTTGCATCAAAGATGTCCAGCGTCGAGTGGTTGCCCTGAGCCATTTCATCTCTCAATCTATTAACAAGTGCCACCTCTTATTCGTCGCACTCAGGAAATCCAAGAAGTTTGAGTGAACCCCAACCTGCAAAGAAGCCCTACAGCAACTGAAGAGGCATTTGACATCTCCCCACTTATCTTCAAGCCTTTAAATGGAGAAAAGCTTTACACCTATTTGGTAGTCTCGGAGATGACCATCTTAGTAATGTTAGTCCGAGAAGATAATACGAAGTAGCTACCAGTATATTATGTAAGTAAATCACTCTTTGACATTGAGACTTGGTACAGCCAGTTGGAGAAATTGACACTCGCTCTCATTTATGCATCCAGGAAGCTCAGGCCTTATTTCCAGTGCCATTCCATAGTCATCCTCACCTCCTTCCTGCTCAAAAAGATACTGCATAAGCCAGAATTATATGGACGACTCACGCAATGGACAGTGGAGCTTAGTGAGTTCGATGTATCCTTCCAACCACGCACCGTCATCAAGTCTCAAGTGTTAGCAGACTTCATCATAGACTTCACTCCTAACACTTCCATTTAGGCGGAGAGAGAGCTACTCTGCATGACTAGCGGGACATCTTCGAAGTGGACTCTCTCGGTGGATAGCTCAAGCAATGTGAATGGAAGTGGATTGGCTATCGTACTGATCACACTAAAAGGGGATATTATCAAGCGGGCCATTAGGTGTGGGTTCAAGTGCACAAACAACGAAGCTGAATTTGAAGCCTTGATTGCTAGTCTATCCTTGGCCAAGGAGATTGGAGTAAAAATGTTAGAGGTGAAATTTGATTCTCAACTTGTAGTCAACCAACTACAAGGTATTTACTAGGCTTGAGACTAAAAAATGACAACTTACCTAAACCTGGTCAAAGAACTCCAGTAAGCCTTCAAAGAATTCTCAATCACCCAAGTTCCAAGAACAAAAAACACTCATGCCGATGCACTTGCCAACATTGGCTTAGCCCTTCAAGGCTCCTTCGAGTTATCCATCCCACTCTTGTTCCTCCAATGGCTAGCCGACCAGAAAGAATCCGCAACCAACGAGTCGCCCAATCCTCAAGAACCTATATAAGTAATGGATGTTGAACTAGACGATTCATGGATGACCCCCATAATCAGGTACTGGGAACAAGATGAGCTCTTAGCCGACAAGAATGAAACACGTTGTCTAAGGGCCAAAGCTGCAAGATTCACCATCTACGAAGGCCAACTCTTGAAGAAGTCATTCTCCGACCCCTACCTCAAATGTATAACTCCAAAGGAAGCCACGTATGTTTCTCGTCGAACTTTATGAAGGCGAATGTGGGAACTATGTAGGGGACATAGCCTTGGCCACCGGGTGATCACCGTTGGATACTATTGGCCCACAATATGCTTTGACTCAACATCCTATGTAAAGAAATGTGATAGTCGTTAAAGGTTTGCCTATGTCTCACACCTCCCGCTGGAACGACTCAATTCCATCCTCACACCTTGGCCATTCATGAAGTGGGGGATGAACATAGTTGAAAAACTCCCAATCGCACTCGGGTAGTGAGTCTACATGTTGGCAGTCATCGACTATTTTACTAAGTGGATTGAAGCCGAGGCACTCACCTAAGTCAGAGACAGAGAGGTAAAAGCCTTCATTTGGAAACATGTTATCTATCGATTTGGAATACCGAAGGAAATAGTCATCGGCAATGGGTCTTAGTTTATTAGCTCAGGTTTCAGAGACTTCTGTGACATGTGGGGAATCAAGCTCAGCTTCTTTACCCCTCGCAACCCTAAGTCGAATGGTCAGGTTGAATTATCCAACAAAACGATCATGTAGACTTTAAAGAAGCGTCTACAGCAAGCTAAGGGCGCAAGAGCACATGGGCAGATGAACTATCAGGGGTCCTTTGGTCTTATCGAACAACAACCCGCTCATCCATTGGCCAAACTCCTTTCTCCCTTACATACGGATCTGAGGTAGTCATCCCAGCCGAAGTATCAATCCATTCCATAAGACTTCAATGGTTAGATGAAGCCAACAACCAAAACCTTTGCCGCAACCTGGACACAGTCGATGATCTCCATGAGCAAGCCAACATATGTAATGCCATCTACCAACAGTAGGCCTCTCGACACTATAATCATAATGTTAGAATGAGAACTTTCAAAGAAGGTGACTGGGTCTTCCGCAAAGTCTTTCAAAACACCAAGGAGATCAACTCTTATAAACTTGGCCCTACTAGGGAGGGGCTTTACAAGATCACAAAAGAGGTAGGAAATGGTGCTTACAAACTCCAATCCCCTGAAGCCAAGGACATCAGTAATAGTTGGAATGCAATCCACCTCAAACGCTACTACTTCTAGTAAGATTTGTCTCAGTTTCATTTTTGTTTTTGTTCAAAAAGGATGAGTGGGCTTGTCCTCTTCCTTCACCTTCAGTCGGCCTCATGGCCTGGATTCAATAAAAGTACTATTCAGCAAAAAGATTGCATTCACTTTCTGTTTACATCGACTTGGCCACATGGCCACTCAATTCACCTTTAGTCGGCCTCATGACCTGGTTCAATTAAAGAAATATTCAACAAGAAGTTACTTTCACCTTCAGTCGGCTCATATCGACTCGGCACATATGCTTTCACCTTCAAATGAGTCAAACTAACTTGATCACCAGACCACAACATTCTAAGGCTTCTATGATCACCTTCAAATGACATTGTCAACTCAGCTATTTGGCTTTTACTCTATAAAAACACAATTAGTCGGCTCAGATCGACTCAGCAAGGCATACACTCGGTCAACCTACACCTACTCAGCTGCAATGACTTATCCAAACAAATTACATCTACAAAGCAATATAAAGAAAAGAGGGTCAAACCCTCAAACATCAACTATCAATCAACTTAGTCGCCCACAATGAAGGAAACAAAATGGAAACACATGTTGAATCACATAAAGCCTCAAATGGCCAAGTAGAGTAACTAGGACCAATTCAGTCACGTTTTCATGTTCCAATTGAACACTTTCCAACTCAGGCCTCCAAATACAAAAAAGAAAAAACAAATACAAGTCTAAGGAGCATCACGCCCCATGTCATCAGTACGAGTCATCTCATCCATCACTAACTCGGTCTGAGTGTCATCTCCCCTGGAAGTCGCTCCTCTAGCTTGGTCATTGCCATAAGCTCCATCCTTGGACTCGGTAGTCGTCTGCCCTAACTGACTAGCAAAATCAAGGATCTAGTCCTCGACCTGCTATTCCGTATGATCGCCTTGCCCAGCCGCCTCCTCCTCCTCCTCCATCTCGGGCCAGAGTTGGATGTCCTCATCCGGATTCCAATGGGTACTGTTTTTGGATTTGTAATCCAACATCAACTCTCCTCTGGCCCTGATGATTGCTTCATCGACAAGGGTGAGGCATTGACCCTTTAGCGAGTCAATCTTTACATCCTTCTTGGCCAACTCGTTTTTCAGTCGCTCCAACTTAGCTTCGAATTCCTTTACTCGCTGTTGGCTCTCCCTCTCGGCCTTTTGGACCATCGCCTCTCTCATTCACAGGTTGGTGTTCGACTTGGAGATTTCTTGTATCTTCTTCTCCTGCACCATAGCGGACTTCCTAAGATGCAAACTGCTTATGAAAGCCTACACAAAATCACTTAATCAGTGTTAAGTCACATAGCAAACATAATCAAATAAAAAGCCCGGTTCATACCTGGAAGGCACAAGAAACCCCCTAATTAGTAGTTGCGGCCACCCCTATCTGATTCAACCGACTCTCGTCCCCAGGAAACATGAATGAGTTAGCCAACTTACTTATCGAAGCTATATCAGAATATGTTGATGCTGAAGCGGGGACACTGAAGGTCAACATCTCACTCTCCTTGTCCAAGACTACCATCTTAGACGACCTGGCCTCAATCACAACCGGTCGGCTGGGAGGAGTCAAAACCACATCCTTCACCCTCTTCTCTTCCCTAGATAAAGAGTCCCTCTTCCTCTTCTCGCGACGCCTCGCGATGGACTCACTTGTACTCGAGATAGTTAGCTTCTTCATAAGTCTTGAAATCGTAAATTCCTCAATAGTTAGCGGGTTCAGTTGTGACTTATCAAACAAAATATGATTGTAGTAGCAAGTGAGCAGCATGTGCCACGTCTGCTTCAATAAAGGAAAGGGGATACCTCGCTAAATCGCCCCAATACTAGCCCACAGGTGACTTGCCCTCAAATTGGCTGCAACACCACTTGCCAGTCTCTTTGCTCATTCGTATGGTAAGAACCTCTCTAGTCGGCACTTCTAAGTTGTATCCACTATGACCAGCTTAGTTGGCATCAGGATCTGCAAAGGAAAAACAGAATAAGACTTTAGTAATCAAAGTACTAGTAAAGAATAAGTTTCTCACCGGTTGCTCGCCAAGTATAGGGGATCTCGCCTTGGCTTCTCTCTCCAATGACTGCTTCGCCCCTTAAGAAGAAGCACTCCTTCCAGTTTTTATCCCCTTAAGAAGAAGCGCTCCTTCAAGTTTTTATCACTGGATCGTAGGTTGGTTACAAGGTGGATTCGATCGTGCTTGAGAGTCACCGTGTATCTACCCTTATCCTTCTCCCACTCCTTCAAAAAATACGAGTGCAACAACTCATGCAACCCAAACATGACTTGGTTCTACACACAAAGAACTTCCAAAGCCACCAGCAGCGTCCACCCGTTTGACATAATTTGGGTTGGCGCAATCATAAAGTGGTTCAACACTTCCCAGTCAAGATGGGGTATTGGAAGTCTCGGCTCGTCATGGAACCACTTCTCATAAACACTAACCTAGCATTTTGCTTCCCAATTGACCCTCTCGTATGACTAAGGTACCTTATTTCGACCGACTTAGGAATATGATACAGTGTCCTGATTCTAAGCACATCATTCTCCTTTAGTAAAGGCGGATAATCTATATTAAGTATCCTGTTACCGGCCGATTCGGCTCGTCCTCTGAACCACCACTGGTAGAGTGATAATTTGAGGATTATACTATTTTATTTAGGCTTTTAGGCCGGATTTTAGATACTTCTTTGTTCATTTATGCCTGAATTACTACTTAATTCTTTACATTTTGTGTTTCAAGCCAAAATGGACATTTTGAGCAAATAATGAGCGAATTGGAGTTTCTGGACTCAGAAGTAAGCGGATCTTAGAAGTTGGGAGAGTTCTGAAGTAGAGTGAAGCACTATGAAGCTTGTTCCCATGGGAGAGTATCGAAGATCGAAGATTCAAGGAAAGAAGAAAGCGGAGGGTAATTTTGTAATTTCAAAATTCTTCATGAAGATTCATCGCGGTGAAGTTTGTTCTTCGCCGCAGTGAAAGGATTTACGCACAAGAGTCAATTATTACTTCGTCGTCGCAGTGAGATTCCTAATTTGCCGCAACGAAGTTTGCGAATTCCAGTTTTCTCTAAAACGCACAGTTTCATATTAGGTAAAGTCTTAGGTTTTTGGGCGAACTATAAAAGCAAAACTTTGCCATTTTGAGAGGGTTGGTCGTTTTTAGTCTAGAGCAACTTATTCTTATTTTCCTTAGTTTTAGATTTGACGAATTTTGGGTTGAAAAGTGAGAAGATTTGGGGCTGAATCTTGTGGATTCTTCAACTAGGGGAGATCTCTTGTTTTTTCTCTCATTTCAATATGTTGATTGAAGGGTTATTCAATTTTCTTGCTTCTTGTGTCGATTTAGCTATGAACTAACCCATTTTGGGTTAGGGTTTTGATGTAATTCAGATTTCCATGGATTGAGTAATTGATTTTTGTTATTTTCATATGCTATTGCATGGATTGTGTGGTTGTTCTGATTTTATTGCTTTTATTTGATGAACATGACGAGATTGAGAAATGAGTCATGTTAAGCTTCTTAGATAATCACCATTGTAGTACTGAATGCTAGAGATAGATTTGAGAATCAATGAAATCAATCTAGGATTCCATGTGCTTAATGAGCTTAGAACTATTAATCTTCAAATTGTTGGGTGCGGAAGTGTAATAGGGAAAAGTAGGAAAACATAGTCTGAGAAGGTATGTTTCACAACTTAGAGAATTCGATTTACAATCAATGCATGCGAATATGGAAACAACATAATCCGTAGGTTTAATCTATAGAGTCCAAATGAAGTCAAAACCCTACCCGTTTGTTTGAATTGATTTTACCCTTGTTTTTAATCTTGCTTTCACAATTTAGTTTTGAATACTTAGCAAATTTTGTTTAGTTTTAGTTTAATTTTCTCCCATTAATCCAAACGATTTCGATTGCTCCAACTTGAAAACAATAGAAAACTTACTGCTTAGCAACCAATCCTCGTGGGAACGATACTCACTCATCACTTTATTACTTTATGCGACTAGTGCACTTGCTATACATTGCATGTTGTAGTTACAACGCATCTAGTTTTTGGTGCCGTTGCCAGGGATTGAGTTTTGTGTTAACATTAAATTTTTCTTGTGTTAGCTAGATTGGAGCTTTCTTTTCGCTTAATTGTTGTTTGTTTAATTTTTGTATTCTTTTAGGTTGGTTTGTGATCTCACTCTTTCTATTTTTCTGTGTAGTTTATACGAAGACTAAGACGTCAGCCAGTGGTTCCTGTTGATCCTGAGATTGAAAGAACCACTAGCAGACTTAACAAAGAAAGAAGAGAAAGAGAGGCTATAGTGGAACCAAAGGTTATAGTTGTTGAGATGGTAGAAAATAGAACACTAAGGGAGTTTTCAGTTCCCTCAGTTGATGGTAGTGGGTCGACTATTACTAGACCAGCAGTACAAGCCAACAACTTTGAGATAAAGCTGGCAATCATCTAGATGATCCAGTAGTCGGTACAGTTTAGGGGAGATTTGAAAGAAGACCCAAATCTACACATTGCCAATTTTTTGGAGATTTGTGATACTTTCAAGTCAAACGGAGTGTCAGATGACGCCATTAGATTGAGACTGTTTCTGTTTTCATTGAAGGATAAGGCTAAGGGATGGTTAATGGCATTACCAACAGGAACGATTACAACATAGAACGATTTAGCACAAAAGTTCCTGACCAAATTCTTTCCTCCAACAAAGTTGGCAAAGCTAAGAAATGATATCACATCATTTCTACAGGAAGAGTCGGAATCATTGTATGAGGCTTGGGAGAGATACAAAGAATTACTGAGAAGGTGTCCACATCATGGGTTGCCAGTTTGGATGCAAGTTCAAACATTTTATAACGAATTGATGGTGAATGTGCAAACTATGGTGGATGCAGCATCAGGAGGAGCACTGCAAAATAAGACTCCGGAAGAAGCTCATGGGTTGCTTGAAGTTCTGGCAAGCAACAATTATCAAAGACCTAATGAAAGGGCGCAACTGAAGAAATCTATGGGTCTTCATGAAGTTGATGCATATACAACCATTTTAGCCCAACTGACAACACTTTAGAAATAGTTGGGAAGTATGTAGGTAAATTCCATTCAAGCACCTCAACTAACTTGTGAATTTTTTGCAGGTAATCACGTGAGCAGGAAATGTCAAGTAGGGAACACTTTTGCTTCAGCATCATCATCGGAGCAGGTTAACTACTTGGTAGAAAATCAAAGGCAACCGAACAATCTGTACTCCAACACATATAATCCTGGTTGGAGGAATCATCCTAACCTGTCTTGGGGCAATCAGAATCAACAGAATCAGCAGAACAATCAATGGAACCAAAAAGCATTGCCAAACAACCAAACAGGGGTGAACAATCAATCAGGAGAGCAAAGAGTGACAAAATTGGAGGACATGTTTGGAAAGTTTATCCAAGAGACCACAGGTTTTATGAATGAGACGAGAACGAATTTCAGAAATCAAGGGGTGTCCATTCGGAACTTTGAGGTACAAGTGGGTCAATTGGCTAATAAGTTAAATGAGAGACCATAGGGCTCACTACCAAGCAATACAGTGACTAACCCACGTGAGCAAGCGAATACGATAACCTTGAGAAGTGGGACAGTGTTGGAAGAGGTGGAAAAATCAAGAGAAGAAGAAATCCATCAAAGGGTGAGAAAAAGAAAGACTTTGATGAGGAGGTTGATGAAGAGATAGTTGCTGAAGAGAAACCATCTAGTTCTAGGGAAGAAGAACAAAAACGGGAAGTGAGGCAAAGACAATGAAAAGAGAAATTGCTATTTCCCGAGATACCACTGGAATTGGCACATCACACTCCTCCTGTGCTGTTTCTTTAGAGACTAGAGAAAAAGAATCAGGATAAGTAGTTTTCCAAATTCATTGAAATATTTAGAAAATTGCATATTAACATTCCTTTTGCAGATGCATTGTAACAGATGTTGAGCTACGCGAAATTTCTCAAGGAGATTTTATCCAACAAAAGGAAGTTAGAGGATGAGAAAACAGTGATGCTCATGGAGGAGTGCAGCGCCATTCTCCAGAAGAAGCTACCCCCGAAACTCAAAGATCCAAGGAGTTTTACTATTCCTTACATTATAGGAGACATTACCTTTGATCGAGTTTTATGTGATTTAGGTGCTAGCATCAATTTAATGCCTTTTTTTGTTTTCAGGAGATTGGGAATTGGTGAAGTTAAGCCAACGACCATGTCGTTGCAACTTGCAGATAGATCTATCAAACATCCAAGGGGTATAGTCGAAGATGTGTTGGTGAAGGTGGAAAAGATTATCTTTCCGGTAGATTTTGTTGTATTGGACATGGAGGAGGATAAGGAAATGCCTCTTATTTTGGGCCGACCATTTTTGGCCACAGGGAAGAGCACTCATTGATGTGCAAGAAGGAAAGTTATTGTTAAGAGTTCAAGATGAAACAGTAACGTTCAATGTGTTTGAAGCTATGAAGTTTCCATCCGAGTCGGATTCGTGCTTTAGTGTTGATGTGGTGGATAAACAAGTAGCGGAGATCATTGAAGAGAACACCCCACAACTACCTTTAGAAGCGTGTATTGCCCAATCAAGAACAATAGAGATAGATGAGTCGGCAAGGAACGAATATGCTAGATTGTTGGAAGCACTTCAATCGATTGATAAGAGCCAAGATCTAAAATTTGAGGAATTTGATTTTGAAAAGGAGAAGGAAAAGGAAAGAAAGGAAGAACCTCCAAAGCTTGAGCTAAAACCTTTACCTTCCCACTCAAATATGTGTATCTTAGGGAATCAGAAACCTTCTTAGTAATAATCAGTTCAAGGTTGAGCAAAATGGAAGAAGAGCGGTTAATTCGGGTGTTAAAGGAACACAGATCGGCAATTGGATGGACTATTTTGGATATTAGGGGCATCTCTCCATCTTTTTGCATGCATAAAATACTCATGGAGGATGATATCAAGCCTAGAGTTCAACCACAACGAAGATTGAATCCTTCGATGAAGGAAGTGGTGAGAAATGAGGTGGTGAAACTTCTAGATGCGGGAATAATTTACCCATTTTTTATAGTCCATGGGTGAGTCCGGTGCAAGTGGTTCTGAAAAAGGGAGGTATCACAGTGGTAAAGAATGAGAGCAATGAATTGATACCAACTAGGACGGTCACAAGCTAGAGAGTGTGCATTGACTAACGGAAATTAAATGAAGCGACAAGGAAGGATCATTTTCCACTTCCTTTCATTGATCAGATGTTGGAGAGATTAGCAGAGCATGCTTATTACTGTTTCTTGGATGGTTATTTAGGATATAATCAGATTGCTATCACTCCTAAAGATCAAGAGAAGATGACCTTCACTTGTCCCTATGGCACTTTTGCTTACCGAAGGATGCCCTTTGGGTTGTGTAATGCACCAGCCACATTTCAGAGATGTATGATGTCGATCTTTGGAGATATGATGGAGCGGTTTATAGAAGTCTTCATGGATGACTTCTCTGTTTTTGGTTCGTCCTTTGATAATTGCTTATCTAATCTCTCTTTTGTTTTGCAGCGATGTCAGGAGACGAACTTGGTGCTCAATTGGGAGAAGTGCCACTTCATGGTCCAGAAAGGAATAGTGCTTGGTCATAGAATTTCAAAGGATGGAATAGAAATGGATCGAGCAAAGACGGACGTGATTGAGAAGCTGCCACCACCCTCCAATGTTAAAGCAGTTCGAAGTTTCTTGGGGCATGCGGGGTTTTATAGATGGTTCATTAAGGATTTTTCTAAGATCTCTAAACCCCTTTGAAATTTATTGATTAAAGATGTTGCTTTTGATTTTAATGATGAATGCATGCATGCCTTTCAAACTCTAAAAAAATTATTAGTGTCTGCACCTATTATTGCAGTTCCCGATTGGGGACTACCATTTGAATTGATGTGTGATGCTAGTGATTTTACACTAGAGGTAGTGTTAGGACAGAGGAAAAACAAAGTGTTGCATGTAATTCAGTATGCGAGCAAAACACTCACTAATGCACAATTGAATTACACCACCATTGAAAAAGAATTGTTGGCTGTAGTTTTTGCTTTTGATAAATTTTGTTCATATTTGCTAGGTGCCAAGGTGATAGTCTACACCCTAAACCCTAAGATGGATCCTATTGCTACAAGAGTTTGAGTTGGAGATACGAGATAGGAAAGGGATGAAAAATGTGGTGGCGGACCATCTGTCAAGGATTGAACGACCAATTCAGGGAAATGAAGAAGAAACCCAAATCAGAGAAACTTTCCCTGATGAGAAATTGATGAGAGTGGAGGAAGCACCGTGGTATGCAGATTTTGCAAACTACTTGTCAGCAAGAGTGCTCCCCATCGGCATGACCTTCTAACAAAAGAGGAAGTTTTTCTCAGATTTGAAATACTACTTCTGGGAAGAGCCATTTCTTTATAAACAATGTGCTGATAAGATGATACGTAGGTGCGTTCCAGAAGAGGAAATGGAGAGTATTCTAAGACACTGTCATGAGAGGGAAGTAGGTGGCCATTTTAGAGGAGCTAGGACAACAGCCAAGGTTCTTCAATCTGGGTTTTACTGGCCAACCCTTTTCAAGGATTCTTTCCGGATGGTTCAGGAATGCGACCAATGCCAACGAAGTGGGAATATTTCAAAGTGAGATGAGATGCCACTGAACAATATCCTAGTTGTTGAGCTGTTCGATGTATGGGGAATTGACTTCATGGGTCCTTTCTCAAATTCTTATGGGAATATGTACATTTTGGTAGCGGTGGACTACGTATCAAAATGGGTGGAAGCAGTTGCATTGCCATCCAATGATGTTCGGGTGGTGGTTAATTTTGTGAGAAAGAACATTTTCTCAAGGTTTAGAGTACCACGGGCAATCATTAGTGATGGAGGATTGCATTTTTGCAACAGGCAATTGGATGCACTGTTGGGGAAATATGGGGTGAAACATAGAGTTGTGACACCTTACCATTTACAGACTAGCAGACAAGTGGAATTGTCAAATAGAGAACTAATGGGAATCTTAGAGAAGACAGTCAATGCATTGAGGAAGGATTGGTCACGGAAGTTGGATGATGCATTATGGGCCTACCACACTGCATTTAAGACTCCGATTGGTATGTCTCCATTTAGGATGGTCTATGGGAAGGCATGTCATTTGCTGGTAGAACTCGAGCATAAGGCCTATTGGGCAGTGAAACAGCTCAACATGGATTTACGAGCTGCTGGGGAAGAAAGGATGCTGACTTTGAATGAACTCGATGAGTTCCATCACGAAGCTTATGAGAATGCTAGGATGTACAAGGAAAAGACCAAGAAGTGGCATGACAAGCATAGCAGGAAGAAGAACTTTGAAGTGGGTCAGAAAGTGTTGTTGTTTAATTCTAGACTTAGGCTTTTCCCTGGAAAACTTAGGTCTGGATGGTCCGGACCCTTCATAGTTACAAGAGTTTACCCATTCGGAGCGATGGAGGTGTCACATGAAGAAAAAGGCACATTTAAGGTCAATGGCCAGATGTTGAAGCCATACATCGATGAAGTGATGAGTTGCAAGTCAATTCCCCTCCGGCTTGACATTCCGACATGAGAATTGGAGAAAGTCGAGCTTTCTGACTATAAACAAGCGCTCATTGGGAGGCAACCCAAGTGTTTCCATTTGTTGTTGTTTAATTACTATTTTGAAGTTGTTAGTTTTCTTATGATTTTTAGATGAAATCTAATTTGTGTGTTTTTGGTGTTTCAGGTGAATTATTGAATCTAGGAAAAAAAAAATGGAATTCTTCTAGTTTTCGCCGTGACGAAGAAGTTTATTCGCCTTGGTGAAGCACATTTTGCAAAAATTGGAAGTCGGAAAGTCCCAGAGTTTGCCGTGGCGAAGAAACTTTTTTCACCAAGGCGATGAGCCTCTGTATTTTTCCATCGCAGTGAAGAAAGTTGGGCGAAATTCACTAAGGAAAATTCGCCGCGGTGAAGATTGTTCTTCGCTGAGGCAATGAGCTTCTATAATTTTTCACCGCGGCGAAGAATTTGTCTTCGCCGCGGCATCGACTGGGTTAAAAATTAGGGTTTTTGAATTGAAGAACTTCGCTGCGATGAAGCTTGTTCTTCGCGGCGGCGAAGTCTGCTTTTTATAAATACCCACGCAACTTTTCATATTCAACGCAAAAACTTCAAACACTTTTGAGAGCAAATTTTCCCACCTTCAATCTTGAGCCTTTCCAGTGAACTTCAATCACTTGTTCTAACTCCTAAACTCACCCAAACACAAAATCAACTCATTTTAGCAAGGATTTCTGCGAAAAATTGTGAATTTTTTTTGGAAACCCTTGGTTTACAAAATTTGGGGATCTAGCGATCTAGGCTGAAATCGGTGAAATTGGTGATGAAAGCATCTTGGGATTGGTAAGATTTCAAGCCCTCCAAACTTTAACTTAACCAATTTCGATTTTTAGAGTTGAATCTGAGATTTGATTGTTGAGTTGAGTTTTGGGATTTTCGTGAAGTTTTTGTTTTGATTGTGATTAAGGAAGTGTGGATCGTGAATTGTGTGATATTGAGGAGTTTGGGTTTTGAATTTTGGAGTGTTTGGTTGAGTTTGGAAGAATCAAAGTTTGGGGGTCTAGTTGCAAAATTTTGGAAGCATTGTTTTATTGCAGGATTGATTGTGGTTGTTTGTAAGGCGTTTAGGGTTGAAATTTTGGGTTGAAATTTTGGGTTGAATTGTTAAGTTGATTGGTAGTTTGAGAATGCTCAAAGTGTTGTCCAAGGGGAAAGGAAAAGGAAAAAAAGTGCACAACCGATTTGTGAATGACAAGGCTCGGAAACGATATGAAGGGGCAATCCAAAGGAAAGATAAAGGATTTATTCCTGAGCATGGATTGACCGCGAGCCAGGCTATGGATTGGAGTCGAGGGAGACGTTGGGAATTATTTATGAGTGTACCTACACATGCGATTGTAGAGCCAATATTGTGAGAGTTTTATGCCAACCTCCCGGAGTGTGAATCTAGTGCTGTGTTTGTGAGGGGTACTGATGTGGCATTTAATGCGAAGGTCATCAATGATTTTTATAACCTGCCTAAAATTGATCGTAATGATTATGAGGATTTTAGGAAGACACAGTTTAAGGATGATATTATTCTTCCGATCATTACAAAACCGGATACCACTTGGGAGATTTCAAAAAAGGGCAGGGGAGCATCAAGGGAACTAATTTGACACCGGTAGCTCGATTGTGGCAGTACTTTATTTCTGCGAGGATGATGCTGGAGATGCACTATAACGCGGTGACTTATGAGAAGGCATTATTGCTCTATTCTATTGCCACAGGAAAGAGAATGGATGTGGGACAAATCATCCTGAACAACATTCAGCATGCAGCCAAACCAGGGCGAGGGAGTTACCTTTTCCCACATCTTATTACAGAGTTGTGCACTTGAGCAGGCGTCGAGGCAGCTGATGATGAGCCACTTATCCATGCTGCCCCAGTTCTCGACCCAGACTATTATCACAAGGATCTTGAACGTCCAAATAGTGAGCAACCCAGCGTTGGGACAAAACGACAGAGAACCACACAAGGCACTGCCACATCATCCAGTTCCACATCCACTATGAGGGAAATGATGCAGCAGATGATGGGTCAGATGAAACGGATGGCAAAACGTCAGGATTGGCTGGCAGAGCAGACCCAGATGATGGATGACATGCAAAACAGTTGCTTCACCAAGCTCAACGTTGATACTTTGGAATTCCAATGGGCTGACTGGGATTCAGATGAATGGATGGGTTCAGACTTAGAAGAGGACAACACCAAGGGAGACGAGGATGCCGAAGAATGAACCTGAACAGCTATTTTGTATTTTACTTTTGTTTGTTTTAGTTGTTTTTGTATTTTCATTTCGAACAGTGAACTAATTTGCTTTTTGTTTTGGATTGTTTAAATTTTGTTTTAGTTTCCTAGCAGTTGAAAAGGCGAGATTAGGGTTATAATATTTTCACATTAGTCAATGAACTTTTCTAGCATAGTGGCCACCATAGTTTTTCAATTGTTTTTACAGGATTTTGGTGATGAAAAAGTCAAGGACCGGGTGTGCATGCTATTGAGCGGAACTTCAACTTCACGGATTAATAAGGGAACTATCTCGTACCTTTGTAGATTTCTATTTTTCTATTCTTAAATTGCGCATAATGTGACATTGGGGACAATGTCATCTTTAGTTTGGGGGTAGGAAAAATTTCAAATTTTTTTATTTGTGTTTATTTTATTTTCATGTTTTGTTGTGTATGCCAATGATTAATTGTATAAATCGATGATGAGAATAGGGTTACTGGGATTTTATTGTTGAAAAATGCTAAGCATTGCTTCAAGTTTATGTTGATTGACTAAATTTTGATTGAGGTTTGTTGAGTGGTACAACCACCATTTTCATTTATTTCGGCATGCTTAGATTCATTTTATGTGGTTAGGTAAAGTTTTGACAATGTTGGTGGACTCTAGAACCTAGTAAAGAAATGCTTGAGGCGAAATTCTAGGAATAGACATTGTTGAGGAAATGATTTAGGCATTTTTTGGAACGTTTGAGCCTTTCCAGCTGACCTATGAATGAATCTTTCCCTAGTCACCCATTTGAGCCTTATGAGATCATCACTGCTTTATTTTCCTTGCAAACCAAAAATTGTCCAACCCAATTACCCTAAACACTTTATCATACCCTTTAGGAGAATCTTGGACCTAATGCAAACACAAAGAAAAGAGTTGTGTGAATGAACTAAAAGAATAGTTTGGGGGTAGTGAGAAGGGCAANGTAGCCTTTATTTAATTTATTAGAAAAATTAAATAAGTGAAATTACGTTTAAATATGTGTTCGCATATATTTAATTAAATCATCATTATTGTTAAATGTTAATATATAGATTAAATATATATTAATTGAGTTTAATTGAGATAATGATGAAATAAATAAAATATCTAATTTCGGAGTGTTTGGTAACATGGGGTGTTTGGGTTGGAGCCCAAGGCTATTCCATATAGGAATAGGGCATTAAAGTTTTACTATAAAAGAAAATGATTATTTGTAAAAGATAAGAGATTTCGTTAGTTATTTTTCTTTGAAAAAGAACAAACACAGTAGCCCCTTAAACACTCTCTCATGCCAGATTTGGTTTTTGCCAAACTCAAAATTCCTTTGATTTCTTCTTCTTGATTCTTAAGGCTAAGGAGGATCTAGCAAATCCCTCCTTAGTTCCTTGTGATTGTCTTCGTGGGTTCGATCTTACACTTGGATCGGTAGCAAAACACGATCAGAGACAAAATTGGAGGAGCCTCCAACGTGGTATGGTTTCTAAATCCAGATTTATTTTTTGCAGATTCTTGTATTTTATAAACTGTAAAATTTATACCTTTGATCTTGGCTCAATGGGAACGATCCTGGAAATTATTGTTTTGTTTTCCGCTGCGTTAACGGGTCGTTTACTAACATCGTCCCGGCGAAGTTCTTTCTTTGCAGCAGTGATAAACTCTTGGGAATTCATTGTCGCGGCGAAGCTTTTTCTTCGCCGCTGCAAAGTCTTCGATTTTCTGTTTTTCATTAAAACACAGTTTTATTTTAGGAAAGTTTTTAGGTTTTTGGACGGACTAAATAAGAAAAACTTAGACATTTCGAGAGGGGTTCTGATAATTCAAGAATTATACTGTTTTTATTAGGCGTTTTGGCCGGATTTTAGATACTTCTTAGTTCATTTTTGCCTGAATTGCTACTTAATTCTTTACATTTTGTGTTTTAGGCCAAAATGGACATTTTGAGCAAATAATGAGCGAATTGGAGTTTCTAGACCCAGAAGTGAGCGAATTTCAGAATTTGGAGGAGTTCTGAAGCAAATTGAAGCACTATGAAGCTTGTTCCAATGAGAAAGCATCGGAGATCGAAGATTCAAGCAAAGAAGCAAGCGGAGGGCAATTTTGTAATTTTAGAATTCTTCATGAAGGTTTGCCGCGGCGAAGTTCTGTTCTTCGCCACGGCGAAGGAAGTGAAACACGAGATTCTAACTTACCTCATCACTGCAGCGAAAGTCTTTCTTCGCCGCGGCGAAGTCTGCGAATTTTAGTTTCTCCAAAACGCACAGTATTTTTTTTAGGAAAGTTTTAGGTCTTTGGGCGAGATATAAAAGAAAAACTTTACCATTGTCGTGGGGGGTCATCCAGTTTTCGTTTGTTCTCATTGAGTTTTGAATAGATTTGATATTTAGAGAGAAGATTTGAGCTTGAATCTTGTGGATTCTTCAACTAGGGGAGATCTCTACTCTTTTCTCTGCATTTCAATATGTTGAACATTGTGTTTATTGTTTTTCTTGGTGTGTATTTTGATTTAGTTATGAACTAACCCATTTTGGGTTAGGGTTTTGATTAAGTTCGGATTTCTATGGGTTAATGAATTGATTATTGCTATTTCCATATTCTAGTGCATAGATTGTGTGGTTATTCTGTTTTTAATGGAATTTATTTGATGAATATGATGAGATTGAGAAAGGAATCATGTTGAGCTTCTTGGGTAATCACCATTGTAGTATTGAATGCTAGAGATAGATTTGAGAATCAATGAAATCAATCTAGGATTCTATTAGCTTAATGAACTTGGATCTATTATTCTTCAATTTGTTGGGTGCAGAAGTTTAATAGGAAAAAGTAGGAATTCATAGCCTGAGAAGGTATGTTTGACAACTTAGAGAATTCGATTTACAATCTGTGCATGTGAGTGTGGAATTAACATAGTCCGTAGAATTCATCCATAAAGTCTGAATGAAGTCAAAACCCTAACCTTTTGTTAAATTGATATTACTCTTGCGTTTTAATTCTTGCCTTTATTAATTAGTTTTTAATACTTAGTAAGTTTTGTTTTAGTTTTAGTTTTAATCTCTCCCATTAATCCAAACAAATTCAGTTCCTCCAACTTGAAAAACACTTAGGAAAATCAGTGCTTAGCAACCAATCCTTGTGGGAACGATACTCACTCATCACTTTATTACTTTGTGCGACTAGTGCACTTGCAATCATTGCATGTTGTAGTAACAACGCATTATGTTCATCTTGTTTGAGAGAGCTTTGACATCTTGGGAGAAAAGAAGAGAAGATTGGAAATTTAACCTTGTGGATTCATCAATTAGGGGAGATCTTTTTACTCTTTTCTCTTTGTTTCAACATGTTGATTGCTGTGTTTACTGTTTTTCTTGCTATTTGCGTTAATTTCATTATGAACTAACTCACTTTGGGTTAGGGTTTTGATGTAATTCGGATTTCTATGGGTAATCAATAGATTATTGTTACTTTTACATTATATTGCATGGATTGTGTGATTATTCTGATTTTTATTGATTTTAATTGTTGAACATGATGAGATTGAGAAATGAATCATGTTGAGCTTCTTGGGTAATCACCATTGTTGTATTGAAAGTTAGAGATAGGTTTGAGAATCAATGAATTCAATCTAAGATTTCATTAGCTTAATGAACTTGGATCTATTAATCTTTAAATTGTTGGGTGTGGAAGCTTAATAGGGAAAAGTAGGAATTCATAGCCTGAGAAGGTATGTTTTACAATTTAGGGAATTCGAGTTACAATCCGTGCATGTGAGTGTAGAAGTAGCATAATTCGTGGAATTAATTCATAGAGTCCTAATGAAGTCAAAACCCCACCCGTTTGCTTAAATTGATATTACTCTTACTTTAATATTGCTTTCATTAATTAGCTTTTTAATTACATAGTAAATTTTGCTTTCAATTTAGTTTAGAGTCTCCCATAAATCCAAACACTTTCGGTTTCTCCAACTTGAAAACAAATAGGAAAATCAGTGCTTAGCAACCAATCCTCGTGGGAACGATACTCACTCATCACTTTATTACTTTGTGTGACTAGTGCACTTGTTATATTGCATGTTATAGTAACAACGCATCAAGTTTTTGGCGTCATTGCCGAGGATTGACTTTTGTGTTAACATTGAAATTTTCTTGAGTTAGCTAGATTGGAGTTTTATTTTTGTTTTAATTGTTTATTAGTTAATTTTTGTATTTCTTTTCTGTTAGCTAATGATCTGACATTTTCTCTCGTTCTGTGTAGTTTATGCGAAGTGCGAGACGTCAGCTAGTGGTTCTTGTAGATCTAGAGATTGAAAGAACCGTAAGAAGACTTAACAGAGAGAGAAGAGAAGGAGAGGCCATAGCTGTTGAGATGGCAGAAAATAGAACATTGAGGGAATTCTCAGTTCCCACGGTTGATGGCAGTGGGTCAAGTATAACTAGACCAGCAGTACAAGCCAACATCTTTGAAATAAAGCCGGCAATCATCCAGATGATCCAGCAGTCGGTACAGTTTAAGGGAGATTTGAAGGAAGATCCAAATCAGCATATTGCAAACTTTTTAGAGATTTGTGATACTTTCAAGTCAAACGGAGTGTCAGATGACGCCATCAGATTGAGATTGTTCCCTTTTTCATTAAAGGATAAAGCAAAGGGATGGTTAATGGTACTACCACCAGGAACAATCACTACATGGAATGAATTAGCATAGAAGTTCCTGACCAAATTCTTTCCTCCAGCTAAATCTGCGAAGATGAGAAATGATATCATATTGTTTCTCCAAGAAGAGTCTGAATCATTATATGAGGCTTGGGAAAGATATAAGGAACTACTAAGGAGGTGTCCACACCATGGTTTGCTAGTTTGGATGCAAGTCCAAACGTTTTATAATGGATTGATGGTTAATGTGCAAACAATGGTGGATGCAACATCGGGAGGAGCATTGCAAAATAAGACACTTGAAGAAGCTCATGAGTTGCTTGAGGTTTTGGCAAGTAACAACTATCAAAGACCTAATGAGAGGATACAATCAAAGAAATCTATGGGTCTTCATGAAGTTGATGCATACACGACTATTTCAGCCCAACTTACAGTACTTCAGAAATAGTTGGGAAGTATACAAGTAAATTCTATTCAAGCACCTCAACTAACTTGTGATCTTTGCGCAGGTATTCATGTGAGCAATGAATGTCAAGTGGTGAACACGTTTGCTTCAACGTTTTCATCATTAGAACAAGTTAAATACTTGGTAGGAAATCAGAGGCAACAGAATAATCCGTACTCCAACACGTATAATCCTAGTTGGAGGAATCATCCGAACTTGTCTTGGGGCAATCAGAATTAACATAATCAGCAGAACAACCAATGGGACCAAAGAGCGATGCCGAACAACCAAGCAGGGATGAACAATCAACTATGGGAGCAAAGATTGACAAAATTGAAAGATATGTTCGAAAAATTTATGCAAGAGACCACAGGTGTAAAACCCCTCCCTAGCCGGGTATTTCCTAAGTATCCCTTGGCCATTGAGAACCTAGAAAACGCACGCCTAGGAAAGAAGTTTATTTTAAAATCCTATTTAAAGAATAAACTTGTAGTTTAAAACATATATATAGATATATGTGTTTAAATTTTTTTTTAACTATAATAAGTTCATTGTATAATCAAAAAATATAATTTCCTTTCTTGGAGTAAATTATGAAATCCATAGTAATACTTACTAGAACATACACACTTTTATAAAATTTACTAGCAATTTGATTTCCTTTATTAATACAACATATTTACTCCATTATAGAACATGGACATAATTACTACATTATGAGGTATGAACATAATTACTACACTAAATATTAGCAAAACCATTCAATAGTCATCATTAAAGCATCCCCTCATGCTCATAGCGTCCCTTGGAATCCTCTCCCAGCTTCATGCCTTAATCCGTACCTGCAAAACATTTTAAAACATTTCGTGGGGTGAGCGCTAATCGCTCAGTAAGGAATATGGCCATTTATAAACTATTAAGGTTCATTAAACAAGTAAATTACTTAGGACTTTACCTACCTACAAAACATGACCTTCATTCTTTGACATAACAAGTTCATAAAACATATCATACATTTTGGACTTTTCTCATAAACATAAGTCATAACATAATCATACATAATATAACATAGAACATATATGACTTATGAAATATTCATGTACATGGCATGCTTATTTCTTTTGTCTTTATACTTGATGGTTTCATTAGTCTTTGTTATCCGATCGGATTCATTTGAACCATTACCTTGTTCTTGGTCGTCACCTCAAAGGACTCATGGTTTCCATAAGAATTCCATTCCTCTGATCTTGGTTTATACCTCAAGAGACTCATGGAATTCATTCTTTAACATTTCATAAATTTTTCATAAGACAACTAAATAAGCTATATGCATTACCATTATGAATGCAAACATATGGACTAACATATTCCATGCTCAATCATACTATATTCTCCTACTAAACTTCTTAACTTAATTCATTCAATTTCTCATACAATACAAGGAATTTCAGTAGTAAGATTATTCAGGGGTTTATTAGAATTAGAAACAAATGGGAATTTCCATTAAGAAGGTGGATGCCATACAGTTCGTTACTTTCAAGCAATTTTTCCATTATCTTCTAATTCGAATTTATTTTTGGCTAAAACATAAACGTTTTAGGTCTGTTTCTCAACTTTTTAACACTTCAAGAATCAACTCAATCAGACTTCTATAACTTCAGTTATGACTGATTCAGTGAAGCATGTACAGTATAAGTCTCAAAAAGCCAAATCCGAATTCTATTCATTTTAACCATGTCACCTTCATTTGCACATTCATATCATTTGCCATATCATTCTTAGTATAAAAGGCCATAAAAACCTCCCTTTTTACAGAACCAAAAAGTGCCAAAACATCGTCCAACTACAAATCTCTTAATTGGCATAATCATCCTCCACATGCACACATACACCAATCAACACACCCATTTAAACAATCCATAACCAAAACATAGCATCACACTCATATTAACATAAATAAATGTAAGTTTCATAAACCCTAGGTGTTATCAATTGTAGTCATAAGGGAGATTTTTTCCTTACCTTAGTATTCAAAGCACAAAGGTACTCCTCCTTGGCTCCAAAGTTTCACCTTTCTACCTTACACACACAACCACTTATGAATTTCTCTTTTAACTAAAAAATTCAGAAAAACTAGGGTTTTGAAACTCACCTTTAACCCTGAAATTGAAGTTCTTTAAGGGTGGATGGTGATCTCCTTTGAAAATCAACTTGAAATCCTAAGAAAATTTGAGAATAAAAGCTTGGATTAGTGGCTTTTATGGTGGATTTGAGAGATGAAGAAGAAGATGATATATTTGGGGTCTCCAAGGCCGACTACTCTCTCTTTAAACCTTGTAAATATTCATTCCATTGATACTCTAATGTGATTGGTCAATAAAAGTTAGATATAAAGGTCATTTGGCATAAATTTTTCATATAAGGGCGTTTTGGTCATTTCTACCACAACATAAAGATAAGTACTCATTTAATGCCATTTGACTTCTTTAAAACACTTAACCATTAAGCAATCCCATTAGGTGAATGACTAATTTACCCTTGGTGCACTTTTATGGACACTTAATCATATGGTTTTGTATGAAAAGACCATTATACCCTTGGTTACCGTTTATGCCATTTAACCTTATCAGTCAACTTTATGACCATTCTATCCTCATTTCTCTTCAATGACATCACCCTTTACACTTTATAATGGCCACATCTCGAAATACATGTAAATTGACCATTTTACCCTTCCATTCAAAAAAGAAAATTACTTAAAAAGGTAAATTTCATACCTTAGGACATCGGAATAATAACGCGGGGTTTACAGTGCAAACTATGGTGGATGCAGCATTGGGAGGAGCACTGCAAATGCTTGAAGTTTTGGCAAGCAACAATTATCAAAGACCTAATGAGAGGGTGCAACATAATAAATCTATGGGCCTTCATGTAGTTGATGCATATATAGCCATTTCAGCCCAACTAACAGCATTTCAGAAGCAGTTCGGAAGTATGCAAGTAAATTCCATTTAAGCACCTCAACTAACTTGTGCATTTTGTGCAGGTGGTCATGTGAGCAGTGAATGTCAAGTGGAGAACACGTTTGCTTCAGCATCTTCATCATTGGAGCAGGTTAACTACTTGGTAGGAAATCAAAGGCAACCGAACAATTCATACTCTAACACATATAATCCTGGTTGGAGGAATCATCCGAACCTATCTTAGGGCAATCAGAATCAACAGAATCAGTAGAACAATCAATGGAACCAAAGAGCTTTGCCAAACAACCAAACAGGGGTGAACAATCAATCAGGAGAGCAAAGAGTGACAAAATTGGAGGACATGTTTGGAAAGTTTATGCAAGAGACCACAAGTTTTATGAATGAGACGAGGACGAATTTCAAAAATCAAAGGGCATCCATTCAGAACTTGGAGGTACAGGTGGGGCAATTGGTTGAAAAGCTAAATGAGAGACCACTGGGTTCCCTGCCAAGCAACATGGTAACTAACCCATGTGAGCAAGTGAATGCAATAACTTTGAGAAGTGGAACAGTTTTAGAAAAGGTGGAACAATCAGGGAAAGAAGGGAACCCACCAAAAGAAAAGGAAGATTCCGATGAGGAACTAGATGAAAAGATAATTGTTGAAGAGAAACCAACTAGTTTTAAGGAAGATGAACCAAAGAGGAAAAAGAAGCGAAGGCAAAAGAAGGAGAAATTGCCATTTCCCAAGATACCACCAGAGTTGGCACATCACACACCTCTGGTGCCTTTCCCTCAGAGGCTCAGAAAGGAAAAACAGGATAAGCAGTTCATTAAATTTCTTGATGTATTTAAAAAACTGCACATTAATATTCCTTTCGTAGATGCTTTGCAACAGATGCCAAGTTACGCAAAATTCCCCAAGGACATTCTGTCGAATAAAAGAAAGTTGGATGAAGAGGAAACAGTGATGCTCACCTAGGAATGCAGTGCCATTCTATAGAAGAAGTTGCCATCAAAACTTAAAGATCCAAGGAGTTTCACTATCCCTGTGTCATAAGGAACATTACATTTGATAAGGTTTTGTGTGATTTGGGTGCAAGCATAAACCTTATGCCTTTTTCTGTTTTCGAGAAATTAGGAATTAGTGAAGTGAAGCCGACAACCATATGTTTGCAGCTTGCAGATAGATCCATAAAGCATCCGAGGGGCATTGTTGAAGATGTGCTAATCAAGGTGGACAAATTTATTTTTTCGGAAGATTTCTTTGTGTTGGATATGGAAGAAGATAAAGAGATTCCTCTCATCCTGGGACGACCATTTCTGGCTACCGAAAGAGCTTTAATTAATGTTCAAGAGGGGAAGTTGATCATGAGGATACAAGATGAGGAAGTGACATTCAATGTCCTCAAGTCTCTGAAAGTTCCACCTAAGCGAGAGTCGTGTTTCAAAATTGACTCGGTGGGTCAATCAACAATTGAACCTTCCCAACTGAATGATCCTAATTCGTCAATTGAAAGATGCACGGTCAAGTCAAGGCAATTCAAGGATGAGGACCACAACCCAGAATTGTTTACACCATTCCGAGACGGACCACAACCGAGCATGTGTCTTCACAAGGGATGGATTCCTTAACTCAAAAAGGGTGAGGGAAAGTCAAGAAAGCGGAAAGCTGTCGATGAGAATGTTTGAGCCATGAAAGGAATGACCAAGGAATGGGAATGGGTGGCTAAGCTCTCAACAAAGGCCCCATGTAACAAAAATCATCAACAATTGAAGCCTCGATGCAAGGACAATGCTCGGGAGTTGATGTATCTAGATAGTCCGGATTAACATAAAGACTTGAGAAAGCCAAGCTTTCGACTATAAACAAGCGCTCCTTGGGAGGCAACCCAAGTGTTTTCATTTGTTGTTGTTTATTTATTGTTTTGAAGTTGTTTAGTTTTCTTATGATTTTTAGATGAAGTTTAATTTGTGTGTTTTGGGTGTTTCAAGTGAATTATCGAATCAGGCGAAAAATGGAAATTTTCCAATTTTCACCGTGGCGAACTACATTTTGCAAGAATTGGAAGTCGAAAAGTCCCAAACTTTGCCGCATGCTGTTGAGCGAAACTTCAACTTCACGAATTAATCAGGGAACTAGCTCGTACCTTTGTAGATTTCTGTTTTTCTATTCTTAAATTGTGCATAATGTGACATTGGAGACAATGTCATCTTTAGTTTGGGGGTAGGAAAAATTTGAAATTTTTTTATTTGTGTTTATTTTATTTTCATGTTTTGTTGTGTATGCCAATGATGAATTGTATAAGTCTATGATGAGAATAGGGTTGTTGGGATTTTATTATTGAGAAATGTTAAACATTGCTTCAAGTTTATGTTGATTGACTGAATTTTGCTTAAGGTTCTTTGAGTGGTTCAACCACCATTTTCATTTATTTCGGCATGCTTAGATTCATTTTATGTGGTTAGGTAAAGTCTTGATAATGTTGGTAGACTCTAGAACCTAGTTTAGAAATGCTTGAGGCGAAATTCTAGGAATAGACATTATTGAGGAAGTGATTTAGGCGATTTTTCGGAACGTTAGAGCCTTTCCAGCCGACCATGAATTCTATCCCTAGTTACCCATTTGAACCTTATGAAATCATCGTTGTCCCTTTTTGTGTTCTTGTGCAACCAATAATGCCCAAACCTTTCACCCTAAACACGTCCGCAACCTTTAAGAGAATTCTAAACCTAATGCAAACATAAAGAGCTTGGAGAGTTGTGTGAATGAACTAAAAGATTAGTTTGGGGGTTGTGAGAAGGGCAAGAAGAATAAAAGGGGTAATTAACCTCAATAAAATGATTATTGTCTTTTCCAAAACAAAAAAAAAAACAAAATTTGAGAATTAAGAATTGCAATGCAGTTGAAAAAAAAAAAAATGAGAAATGCACATGCTTGAGGATTATAAATTGGTTGACTTTGTAGTGGTGGTTGAGGAAGAAAGTGGAAGTTGATTTGAGTCTTGATGTTTGCTTAAAGAAAATTGAGTTCTCTTGCTTTGTTAATCCTGTTCATTTCTTTGAAGCCCACTAACCAAGCCTAACGGTACAAGCCTGTAAAGACCTTCTGATATTTAGTAATGTCTAATCCTCATTAGTGGAGAGTAGTTTGATATTTAGGCCTATGGAGTCTGCCGCCATTTGATAAACTTTGTTTTTCTGCATAAAAATAATCCGGGAAGTCGGAATGTGGATTGAAGTGGGGATCACTTACTCGGGGGACCAATAGAGAAGATAGTCGATGCAACTTATAACTTCTTGGAGTGTTGAACATTTTTCTAGTAATAATTTTTCAACGATCTATGAGACTTGTTTAAATTCTAGGCATTTCATTGTGTTGAGTTGAGTCTAATGTTTTTATTATATTTTATTTTCAGTTTTGCAGTTTTGAGTTGTTTTGGGCATTTGTTGTTTTTCTTTCTTTGTGTTTTGTACCTGATGCTCGAGGATGAGCATGTCTTTAGTTTGGGGGTATTTGATAATCCGAGAATTATACTGTTTTTATTAGGCTTTTTGGTCGGATTTTAGATACTTCTTAGTTCATTTTTGCCTGAATTGCTGCTTAATTCTTTACATTTTGTGTTTCAGGCCAAAATGGACATTTTGAGCAAATAATGAGCGAATTGGAGTTTCTGGACCTAGAAGTGAGCGGATTTTAGAATTTGGAGGAGTTCTGAAGCAGATTGAAGCACTATAGAGCTTGTTCCAATGAGAAAGCATCGGAGATCAAAGATTCAAGCAAAGAAGCAAGCGGAAGGCAATTATGTAATTTCAGAATTCTTCATGAAGGTTTGCTGTGGCGAAAGAAGTGAAGCACGAGATTCTAACTTACCTCGTCGCCGCAACGAAAGTCTTTCTTTGCCATGGCGAAGTCTGCGAATTTTAGTTTCTCCAAAACACACATTATTTTTTTAGGAAAGTTTTAGGTCTTTGGGCGAGGTATGAAAGAAAAACTTTACCATTTTCATGGGGGTCGTCCAGTTTTCATCAGTTCTCATTGAGTTTTGAATAGATTTGATATTTAGAGAGAAGATGTGAGCTTGAATCTTGTGGATTCTTCAACTAGGGGAGATCTCTACTCTTTTCTATGCATTTCAATATGTTGAACTTTGTGTTTATTGTTTTTCTTGGTGTGTATTTTGATTTAGTTATGAAATAACTCATTTTGGGTTAGGGTTTTGATTAAGTTCGGATTTCTATGGGTTAATGAATTGATTATTGCTATTTCCATATTCTAGTGCATAGATTGTGTGGTTATTCTGTTTTTAATGGAATTTATTTGATGAATATGATGAGATTGAGAAATGAATCATGTTGAGCTTCTTGGGTAATCACCATTGTAGTATTGAATGCTAGAGATAGATTTGAGAATCAATGAAATCAATCTAGGATTCCATTAGCTTAATGAACTTGGATCTATTATTCTTCAATTTGTTGGGTGCGAAAGTTTAATAGGGAAAAGTAGGAATTCATAGCCTGAGAAGGTATGTTTGACAACTTAGAGAATTCGATTTACAATCTGTGCATGTGAGTGTGGAATTAACATAGTCCGTAGAATTCATCCATAAAGTCTGAATGAAGTCAAAACCCTAACCTTTTGTTAAATTGATATTACTCTTGCGTTTTAATTCTTGCCTTTATTAATTAGTTTTTAATACTTAGTAAGTTTTGTTTTAGTTTTAGTTTTAATCTCTCCCATTAATCCAAACAAATTCAGTTCCTCCAACTTGAAAAACACTTAGGAAAATCAGTGCTTAGCAACCAATCCTTGTGGGAACGATACTCACTCATCACTTTATTACTTTGTGCGACTAGTGCACTTGCAATCATTGCATGTTGTAGTAACAACGCATTATGTTCATCTTGTTTGAGAGAGCTTTGACATCTTGGGAGAAAAGAAGAGAAGATTGGAAATTTAACCTTGTGGATTCATCAATTAGGGGAGATCTTTTTACTCTTTTCTCTTTGTTTCAACATGTTGATTGCTGTGTTTACTGTTTTTCTTGCTATTTGCGTTAATTTCATTATGAACTAACTCACTTTGGGTTAGGGTTTTGATGTAATTCGGATTTCTATGGGTAATCAATAGATTATTGTTACTTTTACATTATATTGCATGGATTGTGTGATTATTCTGATTTTTATTGATTTTAATTGTTGAACATGATGAGATTGAGAAATGAATCATGTTGAGCTTCTTGGGTAATCACCATTGTTGTATTGAAAGTTAGAGATAGGTTTGAGAATCAATGAATTCAATCTAAGATTTCATTAGCTTAATGAACTTGGATCTATTAATCTTTAAATTGTTGGGTGTGGAAGCTTAATAGGGAAAAGTAGGAATTCATAGCCTGAGAAGGTATGTTTTACAATTTAGGGAATTCGAGTTACAATCCGTGCATGTGAGTGTAGAAGTAGCATAATTCGTGGAATTAATTCATAGAGTCCTAATGAAGTCAAAACCCCACCCGTTTGCTTAAATTGATATTACTCTTACTTTAATATTGCTTTCATTAATTAGCTTTTTAATTACATAGTAAATTTTGCTTTCAATTTAGTTTAGAGTCTCCCATAAATCCAAACACTTTCGGTTTCTCCAACTTGAAAACAAATAGGAAAATCAGTGCTTAGCAACCAATCCTCGTGGGAACGATACTCACTCATCACTTTATTACTTTGTGTGACTAGTGCACTTGTTATATTGCATGTTATAGTAACAACGCATCAAGTTTTTGGCGTCATTGCCGAGGATTGACTTTTGTGTTAACATTGAAATTTTCTTGAGTTAGCTAGATTGGAGTTTTATTTTTGTTTTAATTGTTTATTAGTTAATTTTTGTATTTCTTTTCTGTTAGCTAATGATCTGACATTTTCTCTCGTTCTGTGTAGTTTATGCGAAGTGCGAGACGTCAGCTAGTGGTTCTTGTAGATCTAGAGATTGAAAGAACCGTAAGAAGACTTAACAGAGAGAGAAGAGAAGGAGAGGCCATAGCTGTTGAGATGGCAGAAAATAGAACATTGAGGGAATTCTCAGTTCCCACGGTTGATGGCAGTGGGTCAAGTATAACTAGACCAGCAGTACAAGCCAACATCTTTGAAATAAAGCCGGCAATCATCCAGATGATCCAGCAGTCGGTACAGTTTAAGGGAGATTTGAAGGAAGATCCAAATCAGCATATTGCAAACTTTTTAGAGATTTGTGATACTTTCAAGTCAAACGGAGTGTCAGATGACGCCATCAGATTGAGATTGTTCCCTTTTTCATTAAAGGATAAAGCAAAGGGATGGTTAATGGTACTACCACCAGGAACAATCACTACATGGAATGAATTAGCATAGAAGTTCCTGACCAAATTCTTTCCTCCAGCTAAATCTGCGAAGATGAGAAATGATATCATATTGTTTCTCCAAGAAGAGTCTGAATCATTATATGAGGCTTGGGAAAGATATAAGGAACTACTAAGGAGGTGTCCACACCATGGTTTGCTAGTTTGGATGCAAGTCCAAACGTTTTATAATGGATTGATGGTTAATGTGCAAACAATGGTGGATGCAACATCGGGAGGAGCATTGCAAAATAAGACACTTGAAGAAGCTCATGAGTTGCTTGAGGTTTTGGCAAGTAACAACTATCAAAGACCTAATGAGAGGATACAATCAAAGAAATCTATGGGTCTTCATGAAGTTGATGCATACACGACTATTTCAGCCCAACTTACAGTACTTCAGAAATAGTTGGGAAGTATACAAGTAAATTCTATTCAAGCACCTCAACTAACTTGTGATCTTTGCGCAGGTATTCATGTGAGCAATGAATGTCAAGTGGTGAACACGTTTGCTTCAACGTTTTCATCATTAGAACAAGTTAAATACTTGGTAGGAAATCAGAGGCAACAGAATAATCCGTACTCCAACACGTATAATCCTAGTTGGAGGAATCATCCGAACTTGTCTTGGGGCAATCAGAATTAACATAATCAGCAGAACAACCAATGGGACCAAAGAGCGATGCCGAACAACCAAGCAGGGATGAACAATCAACTATGGGAGCAAAGATTGACAAAATTGAAAGATATGTTCGAAAAATTTATGCAAGAGACCACAGGTGTAAAACCCCTCCCTAGCCGGGTATTTCCTAAGTATCCCTTGGCCATTGAGAACCTAGAAAACGCACGCCTAGGAAAGAAGTTTATTTTAAAATCCTATTTAAAGAATAAACTTGTAGTTTAAAACATATATATAGATATATGTGTTTAAATTTTTTTTTTTTTTTTTATAATAAGTTCATTGTATAATCAAAAAATATAATTTCCTTTCTTGGAGTAAATTATGAAATCCATAGTAATACTTACTAGAACATACACACTTTTATAAAATTTACTAGCAATTTGATTTCCTTTATTAATACAACATATTTACTCCATTATAGAACATGGACATAATTACTACATTATGAGATATGAACATAATTACTACACTAAATATTAGCAAAACCATTCAATAGTCATCATTAAAGCATCCCCTCATGCTCATAGCGTCCCTTGGAATCCTCTCCCAGCTTCATGCCTTAATCCGTACCTGCAAAACATTTTAAAACATTTCGTGGGGTGAGCGCTAATCGCTCAGTAAGGAATATGGCCATTTATAAACTATTAAGGTTCATTATACAAGTAAATTACTTAGGACTTTACCTACCTACAAAACATGACCTTCATTCTTTGACATAACAAGTTCATAAAACATATCATACATTTTGGACTTTTCTCATAAACATAAGTCATAACATAACCATACATAATATAACATAGAACATAAATGACTTATGAAATATTCATGTACATGGCATGCTTATTTGTTTTGTCTATATACTTGACGATTTCATTAGTCTTTGTTATCCGATCGGATTCATTTGAACCATTACCTTGTTCTTGGTCGTCACCTCAAAGGACTCATGGTTTCCATAAGAATTCCATTCCTCTGATCTTGGTTTATACCTCAAGAGACTCATGGAATTCATTCTTTAACATTTTATAAATTTTTCATAAGACAACTAAATAAGCTATATGCATTACCATTATGAATGCAAACATATGGACTAACATATTCCATGCTCAATCATACTATATTCTCCTACTAAACTTCTTAACTTAATTCATTCAATTTCTCATACAATACAAAGAATTTCAGTAGTAAGATTATTCAGGGGTTTACTAGAATTAGAAACAAATGGGAATTTCCATTAAGAAGGTGGATGCCATACAGTTCGTTACTTTCAAGCAATTTTTCCATTATCTTCTAATTCGAATTTATTTTTGGCTAAAACATAAACGTTTTAGGTCTGTTTCTCAACTTTTTAACACTTCAAGAATCAACTCAATCGGACTTCTATAACTTCAGTTATGACTGATTCAGTGAAGCATGTACAGTATAAGTCTTAAAACAGCCAAATCCGAATTCTATTCATTTTAACCATGTCACCTTCATTTGCACATTCATATTATTTGCCATATCATTCTAAGTATAAAAGGCCATAAAAACCTCCCTTTTTACAGAACCAAAAAGTGCCAAAACATCGTCCAACTACAAATCTCTTAATTGGCATAATCATCCTCCATATGCACACATACACCAATCAACACACCCATTTAAACAATCCATAACCAAAACATAGCATCACACTCATATTAACATAAATAAATGTAAGTTTCATAAACCCTAGGTGTTATCAATTGTAGTCATAAGGGAGATTTTTTCCTTACCTTAGTATTCAAAGCACAAAGGTACTCCTCCTTGGCTCCAAAGTTTCACCTTTCTACCTTACACACATAACCACTTATGAATTTCTCTTTTAACTAAAAAATTCAGAAAAACTAGGGTTTTGAAACTCACCTTTAACCCTGAAATTGAAGTTCTTTAAGGGTGGATGGTGATCTCCTTTGAAAATCAACTTGAAATCCTAAGAAAATTTGAGAATAAAAGCTTGGATTAGTGGCTTTTATGGTGGATTTGAGAGATGAAGAAGAAGATGATATATTTGGGGTCTCCAAGGCCGACTACTCTCTCTTTAAACCTTGTAAATATTCATTCCATTGATACTCTAATGTGATTGGTCAATAAAAGTTAGATATAAAGGTCATTTGGCATAAATTTTTCATATAAGGGCGTTTTGGTCATTTCTACCACAACATAAAGATAAGTACTCATTTAATGCCATTTGACTTCTTTAAAACACTTAACCATTAAGTAATTCTACTAGGTAAATGACTAATTTACCCTTGGTGCACTTTTATGGACACTTAAATCATATGGTTTTGTATGAAAAGACCATTATACCCTTGGTTACCGTTTATGCCATTTAACCTTATCAATCAACTTTATAACCATTCTACCCTCATTTCTCTTCAATGACATCATCCTTTACACTTTATAATGGCCACATCTCGAAATACATGTAAATTGACCATTTTACCCTTCCATTCAAAAAAGAAAATTACTTGAAAAGGTAAATTTCATACCTTAAGGCATTGGAATAATAACGCGGGGTTGGCTTCGTGAATGAGACGAGATCGAATTTCAGAAACCAAGGGGCATCCATTCGAAACTTGGAGGTACATGTAGGTTAATTGGCCAATAAGCTCAATGAGAGACCACAGGGTTCCCTACCAAGCAATATAGTGCCAAACCCTAGTGAACAAGCAAATGCAATAACACTACGGAATGGGACAGTCTTGGAAGAGGTGGAACAATCAAGGAAATAAGGAAGCCCACCAAAAGAAAAGGAAGAGTCCAATGAGGAAGTTAATGAAGAGATAATTGCTGAAGAGAAACCAACCAGTCTTAGGGAAGATAAACAAAAGCGGGAAGAGAGGCAAAGGCAAAAGAAAGAGAAATTGCCATTTCCCGAGATACCACCAGAGTTGGTATACCACACCCCTCATGTGCCTTTTCCTCAGAGACTAGAGAAGAAAAATCAGGATAAACAGTTTACCAAATTCATTGAAATATTTAAAAAACTGCATATTAAAATTCCTTTTGCAGATGCATTGCAACAAATGCCGAGCTACGCGAAATTTCTCAAGGAGATTTTATCAAACAAAAGGAAGTTAGAAGATGAGGAAACCGTGATGCTTACAGAGGAGTGCAGTGCCATTCTACAGAAGAAGCTACCCCCGAAACTTAAAGACCTAGGGAGTTTTACTATTCCTTGTGTTATAGGAGACATTACTTTTGATAGAGTTTTATGTGATTTAGATGCAAGCATAAATCTAATGCCTTTTTCTGTTTTCAGGAGATTAGGGATTGGTGAAGTGAAGCCAACAACCATATCTTTGCAGCTTGCAGATAGATCCATCAAGCATCCGAGGGGCATAGTTAAAGATGTTTTGGTGAAGGTGGACAAAGTTATCTTTCCTATGGACTTTATTGTGTTGGACATGGAAGAGGACAAGGAAATGCCTCTCATCTTGGGGCAACCATTTTTGGCCACTGGAAGAGCTCTCATTGATGTGCAAGAGGGAAAGTTGCTGCTAAGGGTTCAAGATGAAACAGTCACGTTCAATGTTTTTGAAGCCATGAAATTTCTATCAGAGTCGGATTCGTGTTTTAGTGTAGATGTGGTGGATAAACTAGTAGTAGAGGCTATTGAAGAGAACACCCCTTAACTACCTCTAGAAGCATGTATTACCTAATAAAAAATAATAGAAGTAGATGAACCGGTGAAGAATGAGTGTGCTAGATTTTTGGAAGCACTTGAGCCGATAAATGCAAGCCAAGATCCATAATTTGAAGAGTTTGATATTGAGATAGAGAAGGAAAAGGTAAGAAAGGAAGAACCTCCAAAACTTGAACTGAAACCTTTACCTTCTCATCTCAAATATGTGTATCTTGGTGAATTAGAAACCTTTCCAGTGATCATCTATTCAAGGTTAAGTAAATTGGAAGAAGAGAGGTTGATTCGGGTGTTAAGGGAGCATAAGTCAGCAATTGGATGGACTATTTCGGACATTAGAGGCATCTCTCCATTATTTTGTATGCATAAGATACTCATGGAAGATGATGTCAAGCCTAGGGTACAACCACAATGGAGATTGAATCCTTCGATGAAGGAAGTGGTGAAACTCCTAGATGCGAGCATAATTTATCCTATTTCTGATAGTTCATGGGTGAGCCCTGTGTAAGTGGTTCCAAAGAAAGGAGGTATCACTGTGATAAAGAATGAAAGCAATGAATTAATACCAACTGGGACAGTCACAGGTTGGAGAGTGTGCATTGACTACTGGAAATTGAATGAAACGATAAGGAAGGATCATTTTCCACTTTCTTTCATCGATCAAATGTTGGAGAGATTGGTAGGGCATGCTTACTATTGTTTCTTGGATGGTTTTTCAGGATATAATCAAATTGCCATTGCGCCTGAAGATTAAGAAAAGACAACATTCACTTGTCCCTGTGGCACATTTGCGTATAAAAGGATGCCTTTCGGGTTATGCAATGCACCAGCCACATTTCAACGATGCATGATGTCGATCTTTGGTGACATGGTGGAGTGGTTTATAGAAGTCTTCATGGATGACTTCTCTATTTTTGGTTCGTCTTTTGACAATTGCTTATCTAATCTTTCATTAGTTTTGTAACGATGTCAGGAGACGAATTTGGTGCTCAACTGGGAGAAATGCCACTTCATGGTATAGGAAGGAATAATGCTCGGTCACAGAATTTCAAAGAACGGCATCGAAGTGGATCGAGCGAAAACAAAAGTGATGAGAAGCTGCCACCACCTGCAAATGTTAAGGCAGTTCGAAGTTTCTTGGGGCATGCGGGGTTCTATAGACGGTTTATCAAGGATTTCTCTAAAATCTCTAAACCCCTTTGCAATTTACTGATTAAGGATGTTCCTTTTGATTTTAATGATGAATGCATGCATGCTTTTCAAACTCTTAAGAAATTGTTAGTGTCTGCACCTATTATTGCAGTTCTCGATTAGGGACTACCGTTTGAATTGATGTGTGATGCTAGTGATTTTGCACTAGGAGTAGTTCTAAGACAAAGAAAGAACAAAGTGTTACATGTAATTCAGTATGCTAGCAAAACACTCACTGATGCACAGTTGAATTACACCACTACTGAAAAAGAGTTGTTAGCTGTGGCTTTTGCATTTGACAAATTTCGTTCTTATTTGCTAGGTGCTAAGGTGATAGTCTACACGGATCATTCGGCACTCAAGCACCTGTTGGCAAAGCAAGAAGCGATACCTCGGTTGATTAGATGGATCCTATTACTACAAGAGTTTGAGTTGGAGATCTAAGATAAAAATGGGTTAGAAAATGTGGTGGCGGATCATTTGTCAAGGATTGAACGACCAACCCAAGGAAGTGAAGAGGAAACCCAAATCAAGGAAACCTTCCCGGATAAGAAATTGATGAGAATTGAGGAAGCACCTTGGTATGCAGATATTACAAACTACTTGTCATCGAGAGTGCTCCCAATTGGCATGACATTCCAGCAAAAGAGGAAGTTTTTCTCAGACTTGAAGTATTATTTATGGGAAGAGCTATTTCTGTATAAACACTGTGTTGATCAGATGATACGTAGGTGTGTCCTGGAAGAGGAAATGGAAAGTATTCTACGACATTGCCATGAGAAGGAAGTGGGTGGTCATTTTGGAGGAATTAGGATAGCAGCCAAGGTCCTTCAATCTGGATTTTATTGGACAACCCTATTCAAGGATGCCTTCCGAGTAGTTCAGGAATGTGATCAATGTCAACGGAGTGGAAATATTTCAAAGAGAGATGAGATGTCGTTGAAGAACATCCTAGTTGTTGAGCTGCTTGATGTGTGGGGAATTGACTTCATGGCCAAATTCTTTTGGAAATGTGTACATTTTGGTAACGGTGGATTATGTTTCGAAATGGGTGAAAGCAGTTGCATTGCCATCCAATGATGTCAGGGTGGTTGTTAACTTTGTGAGAAAGAACATTTTCTCAAGATTTGGGGTACCACGGGCAATCATCAGTGATGGGGGGTCTCATTTTTGTAATAGGCAATTAGATGCCCTGTTGGGAAAATATGGAGTGAAACATAGAATGGCTACACCATACCATCCTCAGACTAGCGGGCAAGTGGAACTGTCGAATAGAGAACTTAAGGGAATTTTAGTGAAGATAGTCAATGCATCTAGGAAGGATTGGTCACGGAAGTTAGATGATGCATTATGGGCATACCACACTGTATTCAAGACTCCAATTGGTATGTCTCCATTTAGGTTAGTGTATGGGAAAGCATGCCACTTGCTAGTAGAACTTGAGCATAAGGCATATTGGGCAGTCAAGCAGCTAAACTTGGATTTACAAGCTGTTGGGGAGAAAAGGATGCTGAAATTGAATGAACTCGACAAGTTTCGTCATGAAACATATGAGAATTCTTGGATTTACAAAGAAAAGACCAAGAAGTGGCATGACAAGCATATCAGGAAGAAGAACTTTGAAGTGGATCAGAAAGTGTTGTTGTATAATTCTAGACTTAGGGTTTTCCCTGGAAAACTGAAGTCTAGATGGTCTGAACCCTTCATAGTAACAAGAGTATACCCATACGGGGCGTTGGAGGTGTCACATGAAGAAAAGGGAACATTTAAGGTCAATGGATAGAGATTGAAGCCATACATTGATGGAGTGATGAGTTGCAAGTCATTCCCCATCCAATTTGACATCCTGACATGAGGACTTGAGAAAGTCGAGCTTTCGACTATAAACAAGCGCTTCTTGGGAGCCAACGCAAGTGTTTTAATTTGTTGTCATTTGTTTCTTGTGTTGAATTTGTTTAATTGTTTTATGATTTAGAATAGTTTTAATTTCATGTGTTTTTAGGTGTTTCAGGTGAATTATCAAATTAAGGTGAAAAAGGGAATTTTCCAGTTTTTATGTATGCTTTGCACAAAATGGAAGTCAACAAGTCCAGACTTCGCCGCGGCGAAACAAGTTCTTCACTAGGGCATTGTTTTCTCTGGAATTTTTTGCCGCGGTGAGACAACTTTCTTCGCCGTGGCATAGAAGGTATTGCGGAATTGTGCTAGGGAATTTTCGTTGTGACGAAGTTTGTTCTTCGCCACAGTGACATTTCTCTCTAGAATTTTTTTCCGCGGCGAGAATTTTTCTTCGCCATGGCATCGATAGGAATTAAGAACTTCGCCGCGGCAAAAACTGTTTTATATAAAAACCCACGCAACTCTTCATTTTTCACGAAAAACTTCAAAACACATCCAAGATCCAAACACTTCCACTTTCGATCCAGAGTCTCTCCAGTGAATTTACATCCCTTTACCTCACTTCTTACCCTCACAAACACCAAACCAACTCATTTGAGCAAAAAATTAAAGAAAATTTTGGAAACCCTTAGTTTTCAAAAATTGGTGATTTTGCAATCTAAGCCGAAATTGGTGAAATTGGTGGTGCAATCATCTTGGGTTTGGTAAGATTTCGAGTTCTCCAACATCTAAATTGCTTAATTTTGATTGTAATGCTTTAAGTTTGAAATATAGTTTGAATGTGTTGAGTTGTTGATTTTTGGTGAAATTTGTGATTTGATATTGATTAAAGGAGTGTAGATTTTGCTTTGTATTGTGTTGAAGAAGTTGGGTTTGCGATTTAGGAGTGTTTTGTTGAGTTTGGAAGAATAGTGAGTTTGGGGGTCTAGGTGCAATTTTTTGAAACTTTGGTGTTTTTGCAGGAGAGATTGTGGTAGTAGTAAGGGTACTTAGCGTTGAATTGTCTGGTTGAATCCTTAGTTTGGGGGTATATTTGGGTATTCATAGTGAAAACCGAACATACCGATCAAAATAGCTTTCAAGGGTAAGGGAAAAGGGAAACAAGTAGACAATAGGTTCATTAGTGATAAGACTCGGCAATGGTATGAAGGAGCAATCAAAAGAAAAGATAAGAGGTTTATTGCCGAGCGTGGATTGACCATTGTCCATGCAAAAAAGTGGAGTCGAGGGAGAAGGTGGGACAGATTCATGAGTGACCTTGAACTTTTAGCCATAGAACCGATAATGACAGAGTTCTACGCCAACTTTCTTGAGTGTAATCCTAGGCATGTATTTGTCAAGGGTATCAATGTGCCAATCAATGCAAAGGTGATCAATGATTTCTACGAACTGCCTCACATTGACCGTGATAAGTATCTGGAATTTAATAAGGTACAGTTTGAGGAGGATGAGATTCTGAAGGTAATAGCAAAGCCAGATACCCCTTGGGAGATTTCGAAGAAAGGAAGGAAGAGCATTAAGGGAACTAATTATTTGATACCCATGGCTAGGTTGTGGCAGTACTTTGTGTGTACAAGGATGATGACGGAGACGCATTATAGTATAGTGACGTTTGAGAAGGCATTGTTGCTTTACTCCATTGCCACTAGAAAGAAAATGGATGTGGGGAGCATTATCATGACGAGTATACAGAATGCAGCCAAACTGGGAGCTTCCCCTTCCCACATCTCATCATCGAGCTATGCACTCAAGCGAGAGTCGAGAAGGCAGATGATGAACCTCTTATCCATCATGCCCCAGTCCTCAACACCAACTACTTTAACAAGTATCTTGAGCGTCCACCCAGAGAAGGACCTAGATCCGGAACAAAAGGACAAAGAACCACAAAAGCTGCCACATCAACCAGTTCAACATCCACAACAAAGGAGTTGCTACAGCAGATTTTAGGTAACATGAAATGGATGGAACGACGTCAAGGTTGGCTAGCAGAGCAGACCTGGATGCTGTATGATATGCAACACAGTTGCTGCACCAAGCTAGACATTGATACTTCGAGCTTCCAATGGGAAGACTGGGATTTTGAGGAATGGATGGGCTCCAAAACAGAAGATGACAACACCGAATGAGAGAAGGAGGCCGAAGGAAGAAACCTGAGCACCTGTTTTGTAGTTTATTTTTTGTTTTAATTTTCATTGTCTTTTATTTGTACATTGAACCTAATTTTCTTTTTGTTTTAGATTGTTAATTTTTGTTTGAACTTCCTAGTCATTGTAAGGGCGAGATTAGGTTGTAATATTTTCATATCAGTCAGTGACATTTTCTAACACAGTGAACACCACAGAACTTTAATTATTTTACAGATTATGGTGATGAGAAAGCTAAGGAACAGGTGTGCGTGCTGTTGAACGAAACTCAGACTTCACGGATTAATCAGGGAACTATCTCCTACCTTTGTAAATTCTATTTTTCTATTCCTAAATTGTGCATAATGTGACATTGGGGAAATGTCATGTTTAGTTTGGCGGTAGGAAAATTTCGAAAAAAAATTTTGAATTGTGTTTAGTGTTTTGATGTTTTGTTTTGTTGCGCCAATGATGAATTGCATAAGTCCATGATAAGAATAGGATTGTTGGGATTTTATTGTTGAAAAATGTTAAGCATTGCTTCAAGTTTAGGTTTGGTGACTTGACTTAGCTTGAGGTTTGTTGAGTCGTTCAACAACCATTTTCATTATTTTGGCATGCTCTGATTCATTTTATGTGGTTAGGTGAAGTCTTGATAATGTTGGTGGACTCTAGAACCTAGTTGAGAAAGGCTTGAGGCGAAATTCTAGGAATAGACATTATTGAGGAAGTGATTTAGGTAGTTTTTCAAAACGTTTGAGCCTTTCCAACCGACCATAAAAATTTATCCCTAGTCATCCATTTGTGCCTTATGAAATCATCATTGTCCTAATTTGTTTTCTTGTACAACCAATAAAACCCTTTACCCTAAACACGTTTCACAACCCTTAAGAGAATTTTGAACCTAATGCAAACACAAAGAGCTTGGACAGTTGTGTGAGATGCTAATGAACTAAAAGATTAGTTTGGGGGTCGTGAGAAGGGCAAGAAGAATAAAGGGGAAATTAACCTCAATAAGTTTATTGTTACTAAAAAAAAAAAAAATAGAATTTGAGAGTTGCATTTTGTTAGAGTAGATGCCCTAGAGCCAATCAATTATTGTAGAATTGAATCTTTGTAATAATGTTCATTAATCAATAAAAGGCATTTTATTCTATATCGCGTAAATCATTATTATTGCAATATGTATTTATATATGTCCTTAGAATGGTAGAACCGTGACGAGGGTATCAAGTGTTTCAAATCTTGATAGTGAGAACCCTATGAGCACATATGGTGGCCATTCTAGAAACGTCCATAGCCCCAGTATTATTCTGAAGTAAGGGCACAGATAATACGGTAAGGCTATCATAGTATTGAACGACCCTGTCGAAAGGCAGTGACTGATCTCACTTGTCAAGGTTGTTTGGTGACAAGTTGGTACAACACATGGGTGCTTGCTGTAGGCGATTACACCGCAGCAAATTCACTGGACTGACCTACCAGAGGATTCCATATGGATGGTAACCCCAGTGTCTATGGAACAAATCCTCTAACGAATGGTGGTGCATGTGATCCTTAGACTTGAGATCACCGGAGCGCCTTGTGCACCGATTGGTGTAGTTTGACACTAGCCTAACGCAGTTCTTTTCAGAGCTGTCAATACGGTGGTGATTGGCTGCATCAAGGAGTGTATCAAGACTATGGTGGATTGACAGAGGATTTATCACTCCCGGGTACGGGAGAAAGTTATCTCACGGCGCAATTCAGTATATGGCAATGACACTAAAACTGTGGCCACAGTGGGATTGAGTTGTTGCTCTATCCAGTTTATAATACGGGTCATTGGTCCAGAAACTGAATAAATAATATCGAGAGTAACCGAAGGTTGACACTATTTCTATGCCTTCGTCTCGTCGAGATAACGTATGATGAAAGGATCGAATTGCACGGTAACCATATCGTTGACAGGTAGCTACTTTGCTGAATCCGAATCTATCGGGTGGCCATGATGCCTTGCTAGGGGCCAATCTTGGTCTGTGTATTAGTGAGACGATTAATTGGTGTTAATCGCAATACTATACACTGCCGATATGATGAGGAGCCTAAGGGTCACACACATAGAAGACAATTTAAGATGCAAGAAGAAAGAAGGGCGTTTTCGTCTTTTAAGGCGAAAGGGTATTTTGGTAATTTCACAGTGCAATTAAATTTGCTGAGGTCGTAGCCTTTATTTAATTTGTTAGAAAAATTAAATAAGTGAAATTACGTTTAAATGTGTGTTCGCACATATTTAAATATATTATCATTATTGTTAAATGTTAATATATATTTAAATATATATATTAATTGATTTTAATTGAGATAATGATGGAAATTAAAATAAATCAAATTGGGAGTGTTTGGCAACATGGGGCGTTTGGGTTGGAGCCCAAGCCTATTCCGTATGGGATTAGGGCAAATTGTTTTTTAAGTATAAAAGGAAAAGTGTGTGTGATTTTAAAAAAGAGTTTTTTTTCTTTGTAAAACAAAATACACACAGCAGCCCTTTTGCTTCTCCCACGGCAGTAACATCTTAAGCCTAAAAATCAATTCAATTGATTTTTGTTTTCTTCTTAATCTTGAAGCCAAAGAGGATCTAGCAAATCCCTCTTTGGTTCTTTTAAGATTGTCTTCGTGTGGACTACGCAGGTTCGATCCTACACTTGGATCGGTAGCAAAACGTTCGACGACAAATTTGGAGGAGCCTTCAACGTGCGTTTGTTTCTCTTAACTCATGTTGTATATTTATGCAGATTTTATTTAATATAAATTGTTAAAATCATACCCTTGATCTTGGCTCATGTTTCTCTTAACTCATGTTGAATATTTATGCAGATTTTATTTAATATAAATTGTTAAAATCATACCCTTGATCTTGGCTCATGTAAACGATCCTATTATTTTATTTTTCGTTTCCGCTGCGTATACGGGACCGTTTACTAACATCACACACATAGAAGATAATTTAAGATCCAAGAAGAAAGAAGGGCGTTTTCGTCTTTTAAGGCGAAAGGGTATTTTGGTAATTTCACAGTGCAATTAAATTTGCTGAGGTCGTAGCCTTTATTTAATTTGTTAAAAAAATTAAATAAGTGAAATTACGTTTAAATGTGTGTTCGCACAAATTTAAATATATTATCATTATTGTTAAATGTTAATATATATTTAATATATATTAATTGATTTTAATTGAGATAATGATGGAAAATAAAATAAATCAAATTGGGAGTGTTTGGCAACATGGGGCATTTGGGTTGGAGCCCAAGCCTATTCCGTATGGGATTAGGGAAAATTGATTAACTATAAAAAGAAAAGTGTGTGTGTGTGTGTGTTAATTAAGATTTTAATTAATTTTTCTTTGAAATTAACACACAGCAGCCCCTTTTGAATAGACTCCCACGGCAGAAACTTTTTGGCCTAAAATCAATTCAATTGATTTGTTTTTCTTCTTAATCTTGAAGCCCAAGAGGATCTAGCAAATCCCTCTTTGGTTCTCTTGAGATTTTCTTCGTGTGGACTATGCAGGTTCGATCCTACACTTGGATCGGTAGCAAAACATTCGTCGACAATTTTGGAGGAGCCTCCAACGTGCGTTTGTTTCTCTTAACTCATGTTTAATATTTTTGCAGATTATTATTATGATAAAATTGTAAAATTATACCCTTGATCTTGGCTCATGTAAACGATCCTGTTATATTATGATTTGTTGTTTCCGCTGTGTATACGGGACCGTTTACTAACACATTTCAGAAGCAAAAATAAGAAGTGCACATGTTTGGGGGTTATAAAATGGTTGACACCTTGAGCGGTGGTTGAGAAAGAAAGTTGAAGTTGATGTAGTTCTTCGTGTTTGCTTAAAGGAAACCGAGTTCTCTTGTTTTGTTTATCTTTTCCTTTTCTTTAGAGCCCACTAACCGAGCCTAACATTACAAGCCTGTAAAGACCTTTTGATCCTTAGTGATGTCTAATCCTCATTAGTGGAGAGTAGGTCGATACTTAGGCTTATGGAGTCTGCCACCGTTTGATAAACTTTGCATTTCTGCATAAAATAATTCGGGAAGTTGGGATGTGGACTGAAGTGTGGATCACCTACTCAGGGGACCAATAGAGAAAGATAGTCAATGCAACTTATAACTTCTTTGAGTGTTGAACATTTTCCAGTAATGATTTTTCAACAATTTTTTAGACTTGTATAAATTTTAGACAGTTCTTTGTGTGTGATTTTTTTATTTTAAGTTTTCTCATTTCATTTTCAATTTTGTTGTTTTCTGTTTTTTTTTTTTTTTTTGGTTTGGTGTTTTTCTTTTTGCTGTGTTTTGTACTTGATGCTCGGGGATGAGCATGTCTTTAGTTTGGGGGTATTTGATAATCCGAAGATTATACTATTTTATTTAGGCTTTTTGGCCGGATTTTAAATACTTCTTATGTCGTTTTTGCCTGAATTGCAACGTAATTTCATATGTTTTATGTTTCAAGCCAAAACGTGCACTTTGAGCAAATAATGAGCGGAATCGAGTTCCTGGACCCAGAAGCGGGCGAATCTCAGAATTCGGAGAAGTTCTGAAGCGGATTTGAAGCATTATGAAGCTTGTTCCCATTGGAAAGTATCAAAGATCGAAGATTCAAGCAAGGAAGCAAGCGGAGGGCAATTTCGTAATTTCAGAATTGTTCAGCAAGGTTCGCCGCAAAGAAGTTCTTCACCGCGGTGATAAACTCTCGGGAATTCGTTGTCGCGGCGAAGCTTTTTCTTCGCCGCGGCGAAGTCTGTGATTTTCTATTTTTCATTAAAACGCACAATTTTATTTTAGAAAAGTTTTTAGGTTTTTGGACGGACTATGTAAGAAAAACTTAGACATTTTGAGAGGGATTCGTCTTGTTTGAGAGAGCTTTGACATTTTGGGAGAAAAGAAGAGAAGATTGGAGATTTAACCTTGTGGATTCATCAATTAAGGGAGATCTTTTTACTCTTTCCTCTTTGTTTCAACATGTTGACTACTGTGTTTACTATTTTTCTTGTTTTTTGTGTTAATTTCGTTATGAACTAACTCACTTTGGGTTAGGGTTTTGATGTAATTCGGATTTCTATGGGTAATCAATAGATTATTGTTACTTTTACATTCTATTGCATGGATTGTGTGATTATTCTGATTTTTATTGATTTTAATTGTTGAACATGATGAGATTGAGAAATGCATCATGTTGAGCTTCTTGGGTAATCACCATTGTTGTATTGAACGCTAGAGATAGGTTTGAGAATCAATGAATTCAATCTAGGATTCCATTAGCTTAATGAACTTGGGTCTATTAATCTTTAAATTGTTGGGTGTGGAAGCATAATAGGGAAAAGGAGGAATTCATAGCCTGAAAGGGTATGTTTTACAATTTAGGGAATTCGAGTTACAATCCGTGCATGTGAGTGTAGAAGTAGCATAATTCATAGAATTAATCCATAGAGTCCTAATGAAGTCAAAACCCTACCCATTTGCTTAAATTGATATTACTCTTACTTTAATATTGCTTTCATTAATTAGCTTTTTAATTACATAGTAAATTTTGCTTTCAATTTAGTTTAGATTCTCCCATAAATCCAAACACTTTTGGTTTCTTCAACTTGAAAACAAATAGGAAAATCAATGCTTAGCAAACAATCCTCATGGGAACGATACTCACTCATCACTTTATTACTTTGTGCGACTAGTGCACTTGTTATATTGCATATTGTAGTAACAACGCATCATATATTTGCTCTAAACGAAGAATTGACTCAGATCGGATAACAGATTGAAAAGGTCAATTCTACACTTCAAAAGGTCAAGACACTGGAACACATCCTAACTATTTTACTAAGTCAATAAAATAGGAGAAGTCCTTGGTTCTAAGTGACGTTGAACAAGTGTGGCCTATTGAAGGGCATACAGAACAAGAGGTTAAACAAGTCTTGTTAGACCTCTGTAACAAAAACCTAGATATTCGAGAAGAGTATCTGACTTGGCTAGGAGTAAAGCAACTTTTGGATGTTATCCAAAAGGCCTTTAGTCAAGGGTGCACAAAGATTTTATGCTTTATCTGCCGAATTTCAACCATTGAAGTTGCCGAGCTGGAACTTCGGAATAAGTGGTTAGAAAAGGCTGAGGCGGTAATTTCTTATTGGTACGCCGAATCCCAGCCAAATCCGAATCCTGAACCATATAAAGAGTCAAACTTTGCAACTAGCTTAAGGATTGATTCATATTAACCATGGGTGGTTAGGACGTTCTGGATCAGTTTGCGGCAAGTCTACAGGAAAATATCCTGGATTACCTCCAGGGTATGCCTAGTTCGTTGCCATAAAAACCCAAGGTGATTGGAAAAAAACAGAAAAGCTTTTTATGAAAGGAGTAAAGGAAGAAGACTTTGTTTCTAAAGCCGATGGCAAACGGAAGGTTGATATTCCGAAAATTTCTACCTCTGATGCTGAAAGAATCAGCAAGTATTATGAGGAAGAAATGAAGAAACAAAGGAAAGGGGAAGAAACTGGAGGTTTGAAAATTACTCGAGGAACTAAAAAGGCGGAGCTCGATGAGATAATCTCTAGACCCAAGGGATCTAAGTTTAAAGATGACCCGCTTGAAGGAATTCGTAACCCTTTAAATTATTTCGAAGGATTCCTTAAGGAAATCTCCAAACCCGAATATGAACAAACTTATCCCACAAAGATAAGGTCGGAGTTTATACCTAGGGGAATACCTAGAATGGTAAAGATACCATCTAGTGGTAGTTTCCTAAACATCGATTGCATCACAAATGTTACTGATGCAATTGAAGTATGGGAAACTGTTAACTGGATTCATGTGCAAAATAAGGCTTTTGGACTTAATAATACTTATAGATTTCCATGATCCACTCTGCAGGGAGCTATAGGAAGCTTCTAAAGAAGTTTAGAAGCTGGTACGGGTCTTTTAGACACTGTAAGGGACTTGAAGAATGCAGAGGCTATTTTTGCACTCTTCAAGGAAAAGCTTAGGGTTTGTGACATGTGTCTGTTTGAAAATTTCATCTGCGAATATAGACGATATTTCTATCAGTTGCCTGGTGGCACATAGGAAGTCATGAAGAATACTTTTTTTCCTAAGCTTCCCCAAGGATGGGATAAGGCAGCAAATAAGGCGTTTAAGCTTCTAGTAGAAAAGAATCAGGTTGTTGATTCTTTGGGAGGAAAGATAGAAGCTGTTAGACAACTCGTGAGAACAAGATGTTTGAATGCCAAATTGGATAAAGGGGCCAAAATACTTGAGTTCAATGAATCTTGTTGTCAAACTTTGATGGAGTGCCAGGACAATATGGCTATGAGTCGAGAAATTCGACTAAACATCAAAGTTGGAAAAACCATATGAAACGGAAATGATCATTTAGTAAAAAGAATTTTAAGTCGAAACATTTCCATACTATGGTAAAAAGACCTGTTACCAATAAATGGAATCTTCTAGATCATGGAAGGTTTATTCAGCGAACAGAGAAGGGTAGACTCAATGCTAAGGACCGAGGAGCGCGTAAGTATTATGCTACCTGCTCATCTGGCAAAAATGCAAAAGATTGTAATTGTTGCTGGATTTGTGGTGACAAAAATCATTTTGCGGATAAATGCCCTCATAAGGGAAAGAATAAGGCAGCGATAAGATTTTTGGAAGTCAACGCTGAAAGCCAAACTTCTGAATATGAGCCAGTTTAAGGATACAAAATTAATTCAGATGACAAGGTTTATGAATTAATTTCAGATTACTCTGAAGATTCGGATTCTTCGAAGGATGATTCAAAGGGTATGACTTTTGAGGAAAATCTTCAAATCTTCAACACATAGGTATATTCATGCAAAGGACTAGAAATCTTAGTGAATATCCTAGGAATAATGGAATTGGTGATGAGGATGATCTTATCCCAATTAGAAATGAAGATGAAAATCCTAACTCAGTAATTAGTTCGTCATCTAATTATGAGGATCACTCGGGTAACCCAAATAATTGGGTAATTCCGAGGTTAACACCTAGAGAAGTTTTCGAGAAACACTCTAAATGGTTATTTAAAGCTGAAGGCTTAGAAGATGTACACAAAAAACCTGTTCGTGTAGCTTTATCTCAGTCTCGAGAAGGTGAATTGGTACTCTCGAGCGATGAGTGGCTACGAAAAGTTAGAAATCTTGCCAAACGGGCAAATGGCAAGTATAATTATGTGCAACTTGGTGCTGTACAAATACGTGTACAAGGATTATTCCGTGGAGGAATGAATGTACCTGTTCAAGTTGCTTTGTTGGATAGGCGATGGATTACGTTTGGAAAAGCCTTAGTTGGTGGTTTTCACGCTAACCTAGCCTTAGGAGATGCCTACAAGACTGTTAAACCAAGATATATGGTTAGTCTCCAGGGTCCAAATCTTAAACGAATTATGGTTCTTCGAATTCATACTTCAGAACTAGAAGACTTAATGACTTTTAGTGACGGAATCACAATCCAATATTGGTTGATAAATTCTGTTAATCCTATATGAATGAACTCCAGTGCACATACTGAGGTTCATGGCCTGGGACAGGATTCTGTAATTCCAATTCGACCTATGGTAGTCAATGCTAAGGCTCTTACATGGCTAAAACGATGGGATTTAGAATATTCGCCGCAGCCTAGAGTGGTGGAATTAAACCCAAATCGAAGAATTCAAATCCAGGAACTTGATAATGAGGTTGAGGTTACTCTTCCTATGCCTAGAAACTCGGTGTCTTTGGAACGGAATAAGGGATTTCAACCTATCATATCAAGGAAAAATATACCGAAAACAGATGACACTGCTAGTGATGTTGGGAGTAGCAGTAGCAAGAAAATAGTTGGATATAAATATGTACAAATTCCAGTAGATGAAGACAAAACTCCAAGCATGAAAATGATGATGAGTTATGAAATGCATTGTCATGCGCTAGTTCAAGGAACTATTGACACTTGCATACGTGCTAAACTGTGTTTTCCAAAATATGAGGAATATACTCTAGACGTTCTTGTAGACACAGGAGTAACCAAATGTATTGCAAGAAAGCAATGTTTTCCAAAAAGCTTTGGAAATCATTGGAAAGACCAATCCTAAATACGGTTGCAGATGGAGGTCAAAGTATGATCACGAATGTGGTTGAAAATGGGGTTGTACTGTTAAACGAGAAAAAAATTACTCTATGGGAAGTCCTAATAGTGGATTACTTAGAAGTAGATTTTATTCTCGAAAATAGCTTTTTGCGAGGGCAAGCAGAAGTTAGACCATTTACTCAAGATAACGACCACATTATCCTTGGAGGTCATAAAATCCCTATTCTTGCTAAGCCTGAAGATTCGAAAGTTAGAAATGATTTTAGACTGGTGAAACTAAGGCAAGAAGTAGATCACATTGTTTTCCAAATTTTGGAAAAAGAAAAATGGTGGTTGAAAGCTTCTGAAGCAGAAGGAATGGATAGGGCTTGTAATGTTTTCTTTCAGAGGTTGTATCCTATCATCATATAAATCGGATCGCACGAGGTATATCGCATGAGGTTGGTCCCTCTGGTGCATGCCTTGAGAGCACGGATAAATCAACAGATAAGGAGATAATCTTGAAGGTTGAAAACAAGAGCCAAAAACACTCTTTAAGGATTGAGGAGCTTGTAAAATCCTTTAAAGAGGAACTTTCTCCATGCTTTGATGATCAACAGCTAAAGCTATGGGAAAGGAACGGTATATATGCTTAGCTTAAATTAAAGAAGGATAATGGTACAATAACTACCAAATCCTATTCTTATACTCCTGATGCAGAGGAGGAATTTAGCAAGCAAATACCGGAATTGCTAGAAAAGCAATTAATATGCGCTAGTGAAAGCCCACACTCTTCGCTGGCATTCATGGTCATGAATAGAGCTGAGCGAGAAAGAGGCAAGGCGCGGATGGTTATCGATTATAGGCAATTAAATGATAAAACCATTGATGATGCCTATAGGATACCAAACAAATTAACTTATTTGAATAAAGCTGGATTTGGAAAAATCTTCTCAAAATTCGATCTAAAGTCAGGTTTCTGGCAGATCAGAATGGAGGAGTCAAGCATTCCTTTGACGACTTTCACATATTCGAAATGATTGTTTGAATGGATGGTTCTGCCTTTTGGGCTTAAGCAAGCACCATCAATATTCTAGAGGAAAATGGATAAAGTCTTTGGAGACTTATCTAACTTTTGTGTAGTCTATATTGATGATGTTCTGGTTTTTAGTAAGACCAAAGAAGAGCATGTAAATCATCTTAAACTGGTGATCAAAAGGTTCCTTGATAATGGAATGATTCTATCTAAAAGAAAGGTAGAATGGTTTAAGAACAAGGTGAAGTTCTTAGGTGTTGAGATAGGTAAAGGAGGTATTCAACTCCAAGAACATATCTCGAAGAAGTTACTGGAATTCCCAGATGTGTTGGAAGATAAGCACATGTTATGGCAATTTCTTGGATTAGCCAATTATATGCGCGAGTATGTTCCTAATCTCGCTAATGTAATCAATGGCTTGACGCTTAAGATTAGTGATAAAGTGCCCTGGGATTGGACACTTGAAGATACTAACTGTGTTAAGAGGACCAAAGCCTTGACAAAGCAATTAAAACCTTTAAAACTCCCGGAAGATGAGGATGCGCTTATTATAGAGAGTGATGCGTCCCATTTATACTGGGGAGGTGTGCTTAAGGCTAAGAGTACTAATAATATTGAATGGATTGTTCGATATGCATCAGGAAAATTCTCTCCTGCTGAGATAAACTATCATGTTCATGAAAAGGAAGTTTTAGCAGCGAAAGAATGTATTGACCGATTTTGATTATTCGTAATCAGTCAGGAATTTACTTTAAGGACATACTCTAAATATTTAAAAACTTTTATGAAACTGTCTTTAAAGGATGACAAAGCTAGACTAATCAAATGGCAAATTTGGTTTGGAAATTATAGAATCAAATTTGAATATATTTATGGTAAATTTAACTTGTTTGCTGACTTTTTGTCCAGACATTTCTCTGAAGAATTACAAGATAATGGCAGACAAGAAGGAAACTAGAAATCACTTCTCATGTTCCAAGTGCAAACAATGAGGACACTTGAGAAGGAATTGTCCCTTGAAGATAACTTTGGCTCCAAGGGTTATTGCTAAAAAGGTGAAGACTGCGGATAAGCAGGTGATCTCTACTCCTAAGCAGGTTACTGCAGCAAAGCAGGTTAAAGAAGGAAAGAGTCGAGACTATGACTCTGATACTTCGGAAAGAAGAAAATAGGTTAAAGAAGGAAAGAGTCAAGACTATGACTCTAATACTTTGGAAAGAAGAAACCCAAAATTTCAACGCTTGAAAGGTAGTTCTACGAAGGAAGTTACTTCTGAAAATGAGGTTAATCCTAAGAAGGAAAAACAGAAAACTCAAAAGAAAGCAATGGTTTGCTGGTCTTGTAAACAAGAAGGACATGAACGGGCTTATTGTCCACTGCCAAAGACAAAACCTTTTGAGGATTCATCATCAGGCGCTGCAAGCGTGGTGATTCCACACATTCCACACACTCCACAAAAGCGGTTAATTAATGCGGATATTTGTGAGAGGTTTAGCTTTCCAGAAGGCTTAAGATTAACTCTTGCTAGTCAAACACTCTGGGAGGATTTGGATGTTAGAGTAGATGCCCTAGAGCCAATCAATTATTGTAGAATTGACTCTTTGTAATAATGTTCATTAATCAATAAAAGGCATTTTATTCTATATCGCGTAAATCATTATTATTGCAATGTGTATTGATATATGTCCTTAGAATGGTAGAACCATGACGAGGGTATCAAGTGTTTCAAATCTTGATAGTGAGAACCCTATGAGCACATATGGTGGCCATTCTAGAAACGTCCATAGCCCCAGTATTATTTTGAAGTAAGGGCACAGATNGACTACGTGGGTTCGATCCTACACTTGGATCGGTAGCAAAACGTTCAAAGACAATCGTGGTGGAGCCTCCAAATGTGCGTATGGTTTCTAAACATAGATTATTAATTTCTGCAGATTTTTGCTTTAATATGAATTGTAAAATTATACCCTTGATCTTGGCTCATGTAAACGATCCTGTTATATTAATTTTTGTTTCTGCTACGTATATGGGACCGTTTACTAACATTGGAAACCCAAATTAGAATCGTATTGGCGACAAGTCAAAGGGAAGTATGGCTGTAGAAGTGTTTAGAGAAGTTAGCAAGAAGGATAGCTTGGCTGGAAGCTGACAAACTGTTTTATGAAGATGAGGAATTTAGAGGAACTAATGTGCTTTATGAAGCAGGAATTCAAAAAATCAAGGTAATGAAAAAATGTCATTTGTTTGACATGATAGATCTTAAACTCGAGAATTTAAATGATCTAATAGTGAAATTAGGAAAAACTGACTTGACAGATTTGGTCCAAGGATTAGCAGTTTATCCTAATGGCGCTATGGAATTGTATGTTCCATGGAAAACCTTTAGAAAATGTTATTGCATAAATCTTTTTAATAGAGGATGGATCGATACAGTGGAAATTGATGTACAAGAAGCAATGGTGGACCCGAATATGCCAGACGTGGTTAAATAAACGCTTTGTGTATTGAATAGAAAGGTCAACACTTTCACTTGCATGATTACTTCCTTATTGCAGGAGAACTATGATGTTCAACCTATACAGATATGGGAATTTCTTGTAGGAGAACCATGGTACTGAATTATGTTAGATAACGAGGTAAGAATGGGTTCTTATGCACTAGAAGAAATTCAAAGGAAAGAAGAGGAAGATTGGACCAGGTTGCATATTACAAAACTGCTACTGGTTAAATCCAAGCTGGAAGAGCTTGTTAAAGCAAATGCTACTATCCATATCCATAATGGGATAGTGGTAGTTTTACCAAATAGGTATGCAACAATCCAGGATACACTCTTTAAACATAACCAAGCCCAGTTAAGAACGCTACTAGAAGGGTTTGATCTAGCCCATCTATCAAAGTAGGCTTTAATGGAAGGTACTATTGATCTTCTGAGGATGGTCTTAGCACACAACCAGGAAGCCCAAGAAGATGAGACTCTAAAAGATTTTATTGATCTTATAGAAGTGGATAACTTTAAAGATTGATAAAAATCTAGAGGATGGAGATTTGGAAAACCGAAAATGTCCAACACATAATACGCTGATGTGTATCAAACAAACGGAAGATAATGCGTGGACATCCAGGATTTTGCCAACAGAATTCAACGATCCAAGTTAAAAAAAAGGCATTGGATGTTGTGTATTGTCGTTTGTAATAATTATATTTTGATATGTAAAACGTGTAATGTAATAATTATATCTTTGTAAGACACGTGGGAGACATGTGGANTCTAACATCCAAACCTTAAAATCTTCTAAAACGTAAGACCAAACTAGTTCATGTTCTACTTTCAGTCGAAACAAACATGTCTGTCTCTCTTAACACAAATTTTCCCCAGCCTTCTCTCAGGTTCTCTCATTGCAATTTCATCATAGTGGTTTATTTTATTTTATTTTTTTTCCCATTTCAGTTGTAATTGATACTTTTTAGGTATCTGGGATTTATCTTTTTGCAGGGTTGGAACCAAGCTTCACTCGGGATTAAGACTTCAATCACCAAGTTCGTTTATTACCGTTCTCCATTTTTTCAAAGATAAATAAAAATAAAATCTTCTCTATCTAACTCTGTTATTATTATTCTTTTTCTCAATTCTTCTTTTAGGTTTTTTGGCAACTGGGACACCTAACCTGACTGCAGAATTTTATAGCAGGATTCACAAGAGCCTCCAATGCGGGTAATTAGTTTAATGGGTTTCGTTAAAATTCTGCTTTTAATCTATGGGTGTAAAAGGATAGAATTTTATTCATATTTGGTTTATTTCTTGTAATGATAAAAAATGTGATTTTTTGTTTGTTGAACTAAAAGTGAACTTGTATTGATGGTGTCTGATTAGTTTGATTCAAATTCTGCTGCTTTGAGCTCTGCAGGAGCGTTATGATATCTGTTGACGGGAGGTTTTTGTTTCTTTCTTTGGTAGTAAAATGGTATATGTCGGTACAGCTTGCTTATTGTGAGTTATCAAATCAGCATTCTTATTTGTTTCATTTACTGTAATAGATTATGTTAAATGTTCGAAATGAAGTGGAATCTCGGTCAAATTGGGTTGGGTGCATTAAACAGTTGTTGCCATTCTTCAATGAAATACTTGATAAAGTTTCGTTAAGAGATCTTAGGTCTTTGTGGTGAAAGGTTATGAGGTAGAATTTATAGTTATAATACACAATACAGAATCAGATAATGTAATCTGGTTTAGTCTTCTTGAATCAGAAAAATCTATCACTGTTTCCTCGCAAGATTCTTAACTAAGAGTGGTGTTCATATGCAAGTGTTAGTGTACTACCCTCTGCATGACGCAGTTCTGTTTCAGGACTCGGACTCATAAACCTATAAGGGGGCGCATCGCAATGATGCCTATAGGGACGCCAAGAGTTCCATATCGGACGCCTGGTGAGGGAACTTGGCAATGGGTTGATCTATGGAATGCCCTGGTAAGTTATTGCATTTGGTTTTACTTTAAGATAATACCCAACCAGAGTTCATGACCTAAAAGGGTGTAGGTCTGTAATGTTAATATGGGCATAACACACATTATAGGTTCAGTTCTTTCTCCCTGTATCACCCAGAAAGGAGTCTTTTAGGCTCCTAAAGGATTATAGTTGCCTGCCTTTAAACTGTCTCTCATGAGGCAATGTCGTCAATTATCAAAAATCATTTTCTTCTCCTTAAATTTTCATCAAGGCGTCTTTGTTTAATCGGATTGATAGTCTGTATTTCTTAATGTAGTTTTCGATTGATTTTAATATTTTGATATATCACTCAAAAGAAACTAAATAAATATTTTCTGTGCAGTACCGGGAGCGTGTTATTTTCATTGGCCAAAATATAGATGAAGAATTTAGCAACCAAATATTGGCAACAATGTTGTATCTTGACAGTATCGATGATTCCAAAAGGCTCTATATGTACATTAATGGTCCTGGTGGAGATGTGAGTTCTTTTCAATCAAGATTTGCGGTTGACTCCCTACTTCTTTGTACTATTGTTGCTGATATCATGTTACTTTGCTGCTGGGAACTCACTTTACTTGCAGCTTACTCCCAGCTTGGCAATTTACGACACCATGCAGAGCTTGAAGAGTCCTGTTGGCACACATTGTGTTGGCTACGCCTATAATTTAGCAGCATTTCTTCTTGCAGCTGGAGAAAAAGTAATGTTTGCTTTACTGCCACTGGAATCTGAAGTGATAGCGATAAAACTAAATTTGCTGTAATTAGATGTGGCATAGTGCATCTTATCAAAGAAATTGTGGTGCAGTACAGGAGCTATCTTGCAAAACTCAGAAATTTAATTAATACAATCAACAATGACTGAAAGTAAATAGTTTGTTGACCATTATGAACATGTTGTATACCTCTTTGTGATCTTAAATCTTAACAACCTAAAGAGCAGATTGACTAAAGAATATGGTTATTAAGTAAAAGATGGTTCCATGGTGTATTCTAAATGTGTTTATATGCATCTCAAGAGCACAGTACTGCATGGGTCGTTGTTCTACTCATGTTATATGTTCATCTTATTGATTTCATCATTTTATAAGATAGCTGGAATCCAAAGTTTGACTGACATTTTTCTTTATGATTTTTGGCTGTATGAAGAATAACCGCTTTGCTATGCCTCTTTCAAGAATTGCTTTACAGTCTCCAGCTGGTGCAGCTCGTGGTCAGGTATGACTGCATACCATGATGTTAGGAACAGCCATACTTGATATTTTCTGATGCAGGTTTTCATTGTTCTTTGTGATGATATTAAAATTATGGAAAATTTTTGACAGGCTGATGACATTCGTAATGAAGCTGATGAGCTTCTTAGAGTCAGGGATTACCTTTATAATGAGTTGTCTAAGAAAACAGGCCAGCCTGTTGAGAAGGTTAGCTTGCTAAGCTGAGTTCTACAATTTATCCAGTTAACTCATTTCATTAGCTAAATGAGAATGCATATTGGTCGCTTTTTGATTGTGGACTGTAAACAAGCTTGATCTTTTCTATGTTAAAATATGACTTACTTTTAAGCACTACCACAAAAAAGATGTGCATGTGAATTTTCTTCACTTTTATTTATTTTAGTACTATGGGAATAATACATCATTTATTATTCATTATGTTATTTGTTACCTTTATGTGTGTATGCAGATTAACAAGGATTTAAGTAGGATGAAACGCTTCAATGCCCAGGAGGCTCTCGAATATGGGCTCATTGATCGTATAGTGAGGCCCCCACGAATTAAGGCTGATGCACCTCGTAAAGATGCTGGAACAGGTCTTGGTTAGTTTATCTTTTATTTTCCACCGGTTAGGCTATAATCCTTAATATAATATGTTTCATAAATTTATATTTACTTGTATTAGCTATTTTGATGGAACTATTTGCATAGAACTTTTCTTGTGATTGTTTTGATATAAAAGACACCCAATGAATGCTTCTAGTAAGCACTACTATGCGACCATATATCAAACATGATGATCTAAGGCATGTCATGCTCTCACTGTTTATGGTTGTGGTTCCTTTAAACTTCCGTACATTTGAGAATTGAGGCATTTTGAACTTCAATTTTCTATCATTCTGTGAGAAGATTGATTACACTGAAGTTGAGGACATCATGCTTCTGCTCCCTACTTTGTATTTTCAGATTGTGATTGCCCAACTGCTGTTGTGCTTGCACCTTTGGAATGAAGGCCAAATTAATAATGGCCGGAAAGGCTTTCCAGCTGATATTAAAATATCTATAGATGTTTGTGTGTCCACATTTACAGCTTGTATAAGGAGAGTGCAAGAACTGTTTCATGATTATAAGATCTAGTTTTAAGTTCTATAAAAATTACATAGCAACAACTTCTCACTATCAACAAAATATAAAGCTTCACATGCACTAAATAGGATATTGATTCAAATAAGATGTAGTTTATGTATCTACTACTTTATTGGACAGATAGAGAAAAAGAATTTGAGTCTTGCTAGATAATAACAGAAAAGAAGCAATGTTTTAAAAACTGACCCGAGACAAAACTCGACAAGTTGGCCAAGTCCCGAGTCGATCGGTTCAATCGGCAATGTCATCATGTTGACATCAGCAATGTTACTGTTCACAGAATGCAAAATTCCAGATCTCTCAAATCAGAATCAAAATCATAAACTCCTGAATAAAAAGTCTTTAGCAAGACATCATCAAACATCATTACATCAATACAATCTCTAATACAACAAATTACAAATCAAAATAACAAAATAACAAAATGAAGGAAGAAATCACATAATAGTTCAACATTTAGCAAAAAATGATCTTCAATCCATCATTCCATCCTCGATTCCATCCTCAATTGAACGTCACAGTTCACACACCATCTGACATTATTAACATTGGCAACATCATCTACAAAAAATTCTAACAAGAAAGGAAAATCATTTAAACTAATTGAGTATAAACTAACTACTACCAAATTGAAATTGCTTAAAAAATTGGAAACAACCTTCTGAAGCATCTCTTGAGTCATAGTAAGAAGGATAATTACCACCATCTATAGGAATAGCTCATTCTCCATATAACGATTGTTACAGTTCATCATAATTAAGTTCACCAATCTCCTCTTCCTCATCAACTATTCACCATTTAGTTTTATTAATACTCTCAAAATCAACACGATCATAAGTAATTTTTTTGTAACAACTCTTAAAATAACATAATTAAATGTTAAAATCATGACCAATAAAAGTTTCAATGAAAATAAAAGAAGAGATAATAATTAATAACAAAATGACAAAGGCTTTATATCTATTTTGCAAATGCAAGTTATAATGAGTGAAAATCATATCATTCAACCGTGGATGCTCCAATCTGTTCCTCTTTTTAATATGTATGCGTTAAAAAAGGCTCCAATTTTGCTCACATTCGAAAGAGGCCAAAGTTTGACTTAGAATTTTGATTGCAAACTTTTGCAAATTTGGAGCACTGAACCCAAATGTCCTCCACCTTTCATCTAATTGAGAATAAAAATATTAATTATAGAAGAAATAAACACAATTTCATAACTTAAAAATTAGACTTAAAAAGTTTAACTATTACATACCCGGACGTGTAGTTTTGCAAGTTTGAAGAGCAAGCTCACAAGAAAAAACATTCTAGACGGTCTCAATATAATCTACTTTCCTCCGGTAATGTTGTCTTGCTTATTTTGAATGCACTTGCTTTACTGTCAATAGTGTAAAGGAAACCATACATGACCTTTGGTCTTTTAGAAAAAGTATCTTCGTCATATTTAAAAACAAGATTCAAATAATATGCTGCTCATGAATATCACGACGCAACATCATATCCCAACGCATCTTAATAATTGTTGTGTAAGGCTTGTACAAAATTTTCTTATTCTTAAACAACTTCTTGATCCCCATCCTCATTCTGTACATGCCATCATACACAATCACACATATCTTATTGAAAGCCTTTCATCTAAGTTTACAATCTGAATCATATGTATCAATGGACTCACAGCTTTGGAAATTATACCAATGTCATCCCAGAATCGGTTATCTAGAACTATGGAAATAAAGACTTTTCCTTTATTAGTTTTTGAATATCGAGACTCCACAAAAGCTCTATCTGTCACCGTAGGTTGCAAGTCATGTTTGTGTTGATGTAGGCTACTGCAAAGAAAGTTGTGGCAAAATGGGTTGCACCTAAGTGTATAATTTATGTCCAACCCTATTCAAGTGATATACAATAGATGTTAGTACTTAGTAAATTATTAAAAAATGTATATATATATATATATAATATGACTTGATAATGTAAATTATAAACATATGAGGTAAAGGTATATAACTTCATTTTTTCCTCAGCAAAGCTAGCACAAACGAATGATTATACACAAACTTTGTAACCTTAGATGCACGTCTCGAAAGGTTAACTATGTGACTCATCTCAGTTATGTCTTTCAGCATCAAATTAATACAATGTGCTGCACAGGGAGACCAAGTAATACTGCTATATTTTTCATACAACATTCTTCCAACAACTTTATAATTTACTACATTGTCAGTGACAAGATGGACAATATTGTTTGGTGCAACTCATAAAGCTATTTCCTCAAACAAGTTGAACAATGCTGTAGCATCCTTTACAACATCTGAAGCAGCCACTGATTTCACAAAACACACTATTTTAGGACAGTACACTAGAAGATTAATCAATGACTTATGTGAATTATATGTCCAACCATCAGCCATTAAAATACATCCAACATCCTCCCAAGTTTTCTTGTAACCATCAACAAGTAATTGCACTTCTTTCCTAGTATCTCTCAATATATTTACACGTAAATTATGATAAGTTGAGATTTTATACCCAGGACCAATTGCAATTATAGAATCCATCATAAGTTAAAAATAAATTGAATTAATAACATTAATTGAGATGCAAAAATCATAAAATAACCTTGTCATAGCCATGTCTGCTCTCCACTTAGCTTCTTTTTCGACTAAAACACTCTTAATTGAGGGCTGAGACCCAGACTTAGTCCTTGGAGCAAAATAGTCCCACCTATCCCAATAGATCTTTTTCTCTTAGTGCTTGAAGTTGAAGTTGGAGTTGGAGTTGGACATGGAGAAACCTTTTCATACTCTTGATCTTCATCTAACATATCACCCTCAAATTGTTGTACACTAGCTCCATAAGGATTGACATTCTTACGAAGTTCAACTTTTTGTTTCTTCTTGGCCCCAATTTCGTTTAGTGTCTCTTCAATTTTGAATTTAACATCGAAATGAAATTTAGAGCACTTTCTAACTTCCCCCTTTATACCTGCTAAATGCAGTTTCACTCGATAAATTCCTCCACCTCTGATTATCTTGCCACAGTAAAGATATGTTAATATCTTCTTCTCATTTTCATCTATGTCCTCATTAACATGTCCCCATGCTATATCATTTCTTCCTCGAAAAGATTATGAAACATCTATGGAAGCAGATTGTTTACAAGACCCAGATGATGACATATTCTTTGTCTTTAATCTTGATCTTTACCCTGGCAACACAAATAACAAATAAGTTATTATCGATCATAATCGAAAATATCTTCATAAATTAAATTAAAGATTCAATATGTTTGATTAAATCTTGTATGGCATGTGTGTATACTGTGTAAACGTAAGAAATTCAAATACTTCAGGATGTTTACATAAAGCCACAACATCATTATGACAATTAACCTCAATCAACCAAGGGATCATGTACTAATACCAAAGAAATCACTATGATTTGCACCATCAATTTGAAACAAAAAATTCATTTAGAAACTACCCTGATCCTATATTATGAAGCTCCCACTCTTTACTCTTTACTACTTTCACTGCCCAATTCAGATGACTGCGACCAAGACCAAGAAAAGCAGCCAGCCGTCCACAAATAACGTAAGAACTTCCAGAATGCGTCTTAACTACTTCGTACCTACCAATTACCAACCAAACGTAAGATTTTAGCACAAGTCTTTTGGGTACCTTAGAGTCGGTTTTGCATCATTATCGAAACCTCTTTTCAGTTTCTTTATTCTAAAAACTGATAAAAGTTGGCTACATATTGAATGTAAAATAGTTGTTAAAAATATAACATTTGTTTTGCAAAAGTTAATGATAGTTTAGATTAATTTAACAACAGACCATGACATAACAAAGTAGCAGTCAAAGCAGTACTCCATGAGATGTGGAGACAACAAAATCTTGAAGAAAAGATAGAGGACAAATGGGAGGAAGAGGCGACAGTTATTTGGCGAAGATGAGTTGTCGTTGACTGTCGAAGAGGTGGAGCTCAACTGTGAACTGTGAAGAGATGACATGGAGCAAATGTGAGGAAGAGGAGACATTTCCTAGGCAAGACGAAGAGGAGATTGATGGTGTAGCTCTGAGATCGACGATGAACAGAGCAGATCGACGGTAAAGAGTGAAAACTGAAGAGTTAAGAGAGGACATAAGAGATCACGAAATGGGAGGAGAGTCTCGGTACCCCAGCTGATGATGAACAAAGAAGTTCACGCCTTCACGGTGAAGAGACGAAATCGACTATGAATGGGAGACTCCGATGGAATATTTTCAGACAAAAAGTCAGGGAAATAGCGTAAAAAGGAGTTTTTNTTGAAAAGTTAAATTAAAAAAAAACAAAAAAAAAAAAAAGAAAATCGGGCTAACCCGGCCCGGACGCGCCTAACCCGGCGGGTTAGGGTTGGCGGGCCAGCCATTTTCTCAAAAATGGCGGGCCTAACCCGGCCCGCCAAAGAATGTAACCCGGGTCGGGCCGGGCGGGTTACTTTTCCACCTTTATTCGTACCTACCAATTACCAACCAAACGTAAGATTTTAGCACAAGTCTTTTGGGTACCTTAGAGTCGGTTTTGCATCATTATCAAAGCCTCTTTTCAGTTTCTTTATTCTAAAATCTGATAAAAGTTGGCTGCATATTGAATGTAAAATAGTTGTTAAAAACATAACATTTGTTTTGCAAAAGTTAATGATAGTTTAGATTAATTTAACAACAGATCATGACATAACAAAGTAGCAGTCAAAGCAGTGCTCCATGAAATGTGGAGACAACAAAATCTTGAAGAAAAGATAACGGACAAATAGGAGGAAGAGGCGACAGTTACTTGGTGAAGATGAGTTGCCATTGACTGTCGGAGAGGTGGATCTCAACTGTGAATTGTGAAGAGATGAGATCGAGCAAATGTGAGGAAGAGGCGACATTTCCTGGGCAAGACGAAGAGTAGATTGATGGTGTAGCTCTGAGATTGATGATGAACAGAGCAGATTGGCGGTAAAGAGTGAAGACTGAAGAGTTAATAGAGGACAGAGGAGATCACGAAATGGGGGGTGGGGTTGAAATCGTTGATATTTGGGGGTTTAAGGGATATAGGGTTTATTCTAATTTTTATATGGGACCTGGTTTTTTTTTAAATAACTGTTGGACCATCGGGTGCTACAGTGCACCGATCCAACCGCGGGTGTAACTGGCCAGTCTTACATTACTGGTTATTAGCCTCATTCGGCTCGGCTCACCGGTTGGGTGCCGATTGAACCGGTTGACCGGCCAGGTTTTAAAACATTGAAAAGAAATATAACGAACAAATTTGGTACAAAGCATAGCCCAAAATGCAGGGTGCTATCCTTATAGGAGTTACCCAATGTCTACTGCATAGATGAACTGAAGGTTAGAAAATAGGAGAAAGGAGATTCAATAATTTATCCCCAGCAAAGAGAGGGAATAAAACCAGTGTCAGCATAACGCAAACTGAAACATATTTATCAAGTGACTTAAGCGTGCAGGGATCGATACTTGGCACTGAATTAGCCAGAGCAAAGCTTGTCTCTTAACCTCTCTTCCCTCCATGCATTTTTAACCTTAGAAATGAAGCTTTCGACCCTTTTCTGGGAATTATCATTGTACATTCTTCATCTTCCCAACCAATCTAATCGTCGCTGCAATTGTCATTTTCATCTTCCTTATAACCATTGGAACCATAATACTTGTCATATTCATTACGATTGCCTCTGATGTTATCATGTGTATCTTGGCTCATGGTAGAAATGCGGCAGACCTCCTCAACTTGGTAAGTATATGGCGGCTGGTAGCTCCCAACAATGATATGTTGAATATGATTGTGTTAAACAAGGATAAGGAGGACTTGATGAAAGCTGATTAAAGATTGTTGATAATGAATTGTTCATAAGCAGAATAGCAGCAACAAACAAATATTAGAAAGATAGAGAACAGTATCCCAGTCTCAGCCAGCTTCATGGTTCATACAGGTATTCCAGTGGGAGATATTGTCTTATATTATACATACAAAGTCTTGTATATAAAGGGATGTGACAATACTCGTGAATTGTGTATCATTTCACCGTCATTTAAAGTGTTTATTAATTTGACTTTTTATTATAATTTAGTCAATCATATTTTAACACTAGAAACTCTTTAAAAGTATAATATTATAGGACATGTTTGGTTTATTATTTCTGTACATTTTTTCAATCTTATTCTCTAAATAATATTTAGCATATTATTTTAAAAATATTATCTTATTTTTTTAATTACTTTTAGACCCCATAAGGTTATTAATTTCATTAAATATCTCCTGAAAAAAAGTTTAAAAATTAACAAAAATACCCCGTGACCCATACTTGCCAGATTTCGACAACCACCATCGGTGATAGCCGAAATCTGCCACAACGGTGAGTTATCGATCAAAACTGGCCGGTAATTTACCGATCTGGCCTTTTCCAGGCCAGATTTGGCCATCAGCGACTGCCAAAGAAATGGCCGTCGTTGACGGTCAACGACGGCCAAAGATGGCCGTCGTTTTGTCCTTTTCCAGCCTTCGTAACCACAACAGGCCGTAGATCTAGCCTGAAAAGGCCATAACGACGCGTTATGACACAGATTTGACCGGTCTGTGTCGTAACGCAATTTTTCGGCTAGATTTCGGCGGTAATTGCTGGAATCTGACATTGCAGGTGGTGGGGGTATTTTTGTCATTTTATATATTGGGGTGTTTAATTAAATTAGCAAACCTAGGGGCTTTTTTATAAATTTCTAAATTTTACCTCGTAATACTCCCCTATACAACTACCCAATATTATTCCCAAAATCATATCCAAAATAATGAATCAAACGCACCCATATATATTATAAGTAGAAACATGAACAAGCTCAACCTTTTTTAAACAAATAAATATATGAATAAAGATAGGTTGACAAACACTTCTCATAATTTTCTCTCATAAATGTTAATGTGACAGCTCATAATTGGTCAGGTGAGACTCATTGTTGGACAGATGAGACCCATTACAAATTAACTAATTACATATTGACATGTCGCGTTTGTGAAAAAAAAAATTAATAAGAAGGGTTTATAAGTATAATATCACTGTAAATACATATAGGGCTAGGATTGGATCGTTGCTAATGGTAACCAAATTATTTAATTACGTTGATGACCGCTCTTTGATGTAGATGGGAGCATACTTATATTTATCATTTTCACAAGACATCTAATTGACAAACTGTATGCCTTTGAGGTTTCTGAATGTGAAGCGAAACATTGTAATTAGTGTGCTATCATAACTAGAGATTAAAACAAAATTAGAACACAATAAGGAATTAGTGTTTCAGGCTTTCAGCCCTTTACTGGGATATAATAACATAAACAAACAATTGATGAATGATGTTCAAAAACAAAACAATGTTGGAAATAATAATACATCACTCTGAAGAGAAAGGCAACTCTAGAAGAAAATATTACATCAAAATATTCTACATGACACAACAGTGGTAGAACGCTACCTAATCACCTAACTTAATTACTACATCAAAAGGAAGGAGGGTAATACCTCAGATTAAACTCATGGGGATACTGATAAATACTTCACAAGTTTACAGACAAAACAAACATTAGGTGAGATTCAACAAATGGAGTTTAGTTTGATTGTTGATTTTGTCAGTAACAATCGTTACATTACATAATGAGGTGAGGCTCTTTACATTACCCTACAGGCTGAGATGCATTAATGTCAGTTGGCTTACTCCTCGAATCTGATGGCAATGGAGACCAACTATCTCCACGAAATGTGGTAGTAAAATTTCCTTTTGGATCAGCACTAGAGATAGGAACAGCAGCAGTTGGAGCAGCAATTGATATGGGCTCATGTTTCTGTTTCTTAGGCTTTTGCTCATGCTGATTCCCTGCCAAAAAGCTGCCTACTACGACCTGATATACCGACAAAACGTCAAAAGAATTTAAGATTTGTGTCTCTTCAGATGTTTGAAGTAGCAATCAAGATGTTTTGAGAAAAAAATCGAAATTGACAAACCTGCACAGGACTTGCAGCCACTAGAAGACCAGCAACTCCACCGCCTACGACACGCCCATCAGGACTTGCTAAAGAAACACTCATCCCGCCGGATCTGCTCCTTGTTCCCCCACTATCACTAGGCATGAATGAACCAGATAAGGACAGTATTTCAAATCGACCCTGCAAGAACAACAGTGGGAACAAATGGGATTTCTGCTGGCTACTAGTTGAAGAAAATTGAATAAATGTAATAGGAATAACATTAGAGATGAGAGTGTACGTGAAAACTAAAAGGTTCAAAATAGATGCATCATTAGGGAAGGAAAATATCAGTTTTAAGTCATAAAACTTGAATAAGAACAAGTAGATGTATGACAAGAAAGAAAATCATGGGTACAGCAGCATACCAGAACAAGATCGAGTAACAATCCTAATTAGTTTTCCAAAGATGAGACAACAACAATTTGGTCCATCTAACATTACATTGCTCTCGTATTTGTTCCAATCTAAGGACAAAGCTATTGTCATAGCATTAACTATTTGGACCTTTTACTACTACCAATATTTTCATTCTAGTCTGCACCTAATTCTTCCAGCACTTCCATATATCGCATCACAAACTTCACTATTAAGTTAAAATTTCATAGTAAAAAATCATATGAAGAACAGGACCCAGAGTATTGCTATTCTAGTTCCTTACAACAAGGAGAACGAGATCTCAATCTGAATCTTGATAAGTATACCATTACAAAGATAAAAAATTTAACTTTCATATAACATGAAGATTGACAGAACCTCAAGGAGTTGAATCTTATTTTCAACACTGTGCATCAAACTGCCATTTCAATGTGAAGGACTTATTGTAGGTCAACTAAATATAAGCATCTCATTCAAAGAAAAATGCACCACCTCGTATGTTAATGTACCACCAGAAGAATCAGGCTGACGCAGTGTAACACTTGAGATCACACCATTTGCAGAAAGAATGCATATTGCCCGAGGTCCTTGTTGAGAAAACGATATGATCTTCATTGTAACATCCTAAAACAAATCACAATCACAGCAAATTAGCATATGACCTACTCAATCGAAATCTAAGAAGATAGAGAAATCATTCCAGAGAAGTTAGCAGCAAAACTAAGTGCAATACTTTCTGTATTTGACTGTTTGCAATTTCTTGGATGGAAAAATGGGAAAGAGACAGTGAGAGCCAAAAGCTCAAATTATGTCTACAGTTCTCCCAACCATGTTTTTTTCCAAGGCCAGGAGATACAGATGATTCTGCATTCAAGCCATGAAGCCACGAAAATAGAAAGAAAAAATTCTTAAAGAAACCTGTGATGATCAAAACATACCTCGCCTGTATTAACAGTAATGATATGTGGCGTAAAATTAGCACCAACGGAGCATGCAACCCATTCCCCTACAAAGAGTCAATTCACACAAGATAAGTAACAATGATGTGGAAGTTCCCACTATGCAATAAATTGTTTATTTACAGACAATAACCATGCAACCATGCAATCAAGCAAACTTGTAATTCATGCACAATTTCAAAAATCACAGTATTTTATAGGAAACATGATTAAGCTACTACTATCTTCTCAGATTACTAAGTCCTTTTCTCTCCTAGCATTTAATTTATCAAGATTGATAGATGTTATGGACTTATTGTATATATGTGCTTATAAGCTGAAAAAAAGAATAGGACCACCAAATTTAAGAAGTCTAGTCTTCTAATTGGTGGCAAAAGAAAAATAATAACAAATGCTATCATTCTAGTATAAGAATCCAAAGAAGAGGATAATTGTAATGACTATTGTTTGCAAATACATTACAAAATCATTCACAAATAGTACATTTTCAGACTCAATAAAGCGCGTGTGATTCTTAAATTTTGTACGAAATCTAGATTTTATTTACAAATGGCATCATTTCTCTTGTATGGCTCTCTTATGCTCGAAAGGTACAAAACAAAGATCATTCACATCTCAATGTCAAAAATAACAACATGCAACTGAAAATTGAACGATAAAACAAGAGATGTAACGCACAATGTATGGAAGTAGATACTTCTTTATGTTCAACATGAAAATTTAAGTGAGATAAAATATAAATAAACAACAAGAATCAGACTGCTCTCACAACGTATGTGGTAAATATATCCTAGGGTTGGGGAATTAGAGAGCCCAGAAACTCTATTACCCAATGGTCACGCACTTAAAAGAAGAGAGAATTCTGTAACTAGCTACAGTGTATGAAATGCTGAGTCTCACTGTAGTCGATTGGCTTAAAAGATGCTTTCTTAATTACACATGGCGTGATGCTTATTTTACCTGCAGTTCTAAAGAAGCCAGTGAAGTGACAAGCTAGACAGACAGATACTTTAGTAATTATGACTCTATTCAAGTTTTCACTTGTAACTTCAGAGAACTTGTACACAGCGGAGCCCAACGCCCCAACCCGATAAAAAGATGGCAAAAATAAGAAGTCAAAGCCATGAGTCATTAACTCATTGTATTCATCTACCCACTTGGAAGAGAAATCACACCACTTAACACGTAACACATCAGAACCTAAAAATCAGTTTTACAACAATATAACACTAAAATCATAACTAAACATAAAACATGAAGAAAACTTTTCCCCTATTCACTCAGGCAGGCAGTAACAAAAAGTATACAGGTGTCCTGTCCAGCATCACTTGGCAGAGTTTTAGCAGGTACCCAACAAGTACACAAATGACAACCCAAGATTCCATCATTCCTATACCAAACCAACTCACAAAAAAACCTAACTAGCACCACACACATAGCAAGATCTCTCGACATAAGCATCTAATCAAAGGTCCCACTTCTACCAACACCAGCACCAACAACACCACCACCAAAGTTTATACATCCCAACTCACTCAACTCACTCCATAAATACTATCAAAACCATATAAAACCTAAACTTTCAACCCCAAAACCCGTATCAATGCTTATTCATAAAACTTTTATTATAATTACCTAAATTTTCCAGCTCATACTTTGACTTGCTGACTGAGCTAGCCGGCTTCATTTTCCTTTGCTTCTCAGCCGAGCCGGAGAAGTCGATCACTGGAGGCGACGGCGCCGCCGAAGATATGGGCTTGGGCGAGAGAGCCATGGTGACCGTACCATCGGGTCCGTACTTTCTGGGTCTACCGCGCTTCTTCTTAGCAGGGAAAGTCGCCGCCGTTGCAGCTTGCGGCGTAGGAGCAGGAGCAGGGGCGGATCCCGGAGTCGGGTTCGGATTCGCTGTTGGGTTTTCGGATCTTGGAGCTATATGGTAGTCCGAAGGAGCATCTGATCCAACAACTGTTACCCCACCCGTTGTGGCTGGAGTTACTTGTTCTCTTGCTGCTGCCTCCATAGATAAACCCTAAATTTCTTTTTTTTTTAGCAAACAATTTTATGGATTTTTTGAGGGTTTTAGAGAAAACCCATTTGAATTTTAAGCTCAATCAACTTAAACCAAAGCTTAAAGTACAAAAAATAAAAAAATAAAAAAAAATTCTAGAAGAAGAAGAAAAATTAGAGCTTGAGCTTATTAGAATCTAATAAACAAGAAGAAGTTTGGCAGTGATTATTATTATTAAGCAGAAGTTGAGTTCTGAGATTAGAGAGAATAATTTAAGCTGAAACCGAGATTAAAAATGGTGGTATTTTTTTTTTAAATAATAATAATAATAATAATAATTTTGGCTTATGGGAAATTTGAAGAAAAAGATTGAAATTTGATCTTGATTTTGAAGTTTTGAATTAGAAAAGAAGAGATAATAAGAAACATTGATTTTTGTTGTTGAGCTATATTAGGTTCCTAACTTCGTAAGTTTGTCTGAAATGAGAGTAAAAAAGAAAATGAAAAAGGAAATAATTTGATAATATTATTATTCTAATGGTTGATATTATATGTTAAAATATGTTGATATTTGTTTATATGTTTTAGTTGGAATCCGGTGTAGAAATAAATTAAAATAAATTTGAAAGTGGGTAGATGATTTTCTTTTTTAAGGGTAGAGAAAGTGGACAAATTGATATAATAATATTATTATATTTTAATTAATTCTATGTTATTGAGTGAATGACAAGTAAATTTAATTGCCAAAGCATGAAGAAATTATTTAGAAAAGGAAAAAAGAGGAGTGGCCTAAGGCAAGCATTACCTTTTTATGGGGCCTGGCAAGCATTACCTGTAGGCCTGCAAAATAAAAAATAAAAATTTATTTATCTTTGTTTCAATGAATTTCTTCATATCCCTGGCCCTGGAGAAAAGAGAAAGTTCAAACAGCAGAAAGGTGAGCAATATATAGAGAGTGGTGGTTTATGCACACACCAAATTGTTACATAATACAAGAATCTCAATCTATATCAAAATTTATACTCACTTTAAATGTCAAATTATATTTAATTTTTTGGATTCTTCCATTATTAGCAATAAAGTTTAGTTTACCTCCGGAGTAAGACTTTGTGAGATAAGGTCAGTATATTTAATGCATGAACATGTCTTGTTATTTACGTCGGATTATTTCAATTAATTACATTCCTACGTCTTAACAGGAAAATAGCTCGATTTTTCTTTTCTCTTTTTTTGTAAGATAAAATGCAAACTGTAGAAATTATGCCAATTCTTGAACCTTCATTAATATTATAAACCTTGATATATCAGTTACCATCAAAACTAACTTGTATTTTTCTATACTACTGTATTATTTTTTTAAACTGAAAAAGTTTATATTCTAATAACTATTAGATTTAAATTCAAATAAACTTTGACTCCTATATTGGTGGATCCAAAATGTTTTCCCAAATAGACAGAAGCTTAATTATTTTTATTTTTTAAAATATATATATATTTATATAAAAGTCTCATATGGAATACGCGAAATTTTGGAAGTAATGATAGCAAAAATTAGTAATTTAAGTATGTAAGGGACCACAAGCATTGACCAAGATCAAATAGCAAAACCAAAAGGTATCTATCTATAAACTCAGATTAAATTAAGTTACCAAAAACAATAAAACAAATTAAAGAAACTGAGTTTAGATAAGAACAAACCAAATATTCAATTATTTTAGAGTAATTGATAAATATAGTTGATGAGTTCGATGCACATTATAACATTATTATCCTCTACAACTTTGTTTTTTGTTTTTTTCTTTATTTTCTTCCTTTGTTTTAATGAATATTGACATGCAAATGGGCATAAAATTATATTGTTTTTTTAATTATGGTCGGTTATCAGACCTAACATATTGCATATTTTATATATAATATGATGGGAAAAGCTTCCAAATTTCTTTTAAGAAATTACCACTTGAACTCTTCTAAGCAAGTGGTGCTCATATGGCAAGTCCATGTCAGGCACTGGAATCTCAGGGTAGTTATTTTTTTAATTACTAATTTTTTTTTTTATTATTTGATTAATTGCTTTACCAGTTATCAAGAAAGATGAGTGTCTGCAACAATCTTATTATTAATTTCATACAAATTAATTCAAACTAAGTAAATATATAAAAATTAGAGCCAATAATTTGCTTGCCTTAACCTTCCTGTTGCAGGCGCTCTTAGTCCTGAAAAGCGTAATGATGACTAGGTCCATCATGAGAAAATGGTGAATTGTTTCTTTTCAATCATCTTTTAACTGCGCACATGGTTATATGAATTCAATTTTTTAAGAAATACAAAGATTTAAACAAAGTTTTTTTTTTTTTTTTTTTTTTTAATAACTAGTAATTTTTAAAAGAATAATGATTTACATAAAAAAAAAAAAAAAAAAACAAAAACGGGGGAGGAAACCCCTAAGCACAGCGCCGGAACCCATTTACAAAAAAAAAGGGAACTCAAGCAAAGGGAGCACAAGAGAGTAAGGGTATACAAATCCTATAGAAAACAATCACACCCCAGGCCATAAAAGGAAGCAATCAAGGGTACCTAAACAACTCTTTAAAGCCTTTACACCTAGACATAAACAAAAACAGCCAAACATCAGGAGAAAGAGCATATAAAAATGCCTCACCCCAGCACAACCAATCAACCAGAAGGCAATGTCCCAGACCAGCAGCCACAACACCACTCCTGCCAAAAAAAAAAACAAGGACGCAATCAAATACCCACGGACAGCAGCCAACAGTAGCCCAGCCAAAGAAAAAAAAAAAAAAAAAACATGGCCACAACCCATGTGCATCCCAACAACGCACAGCACATACCAAAAGAAGCCTGCCACATCTCCACTGAAAGACAAGGCCCAACACCTCAATAAAAACAACCCACATACTCCTTGGGATCAAGGTCAGCAGCCACACAACCCACACCTCTTGCAGCAGCAACATGCCAAAGACAACAGGCAAACTGCATAAAGAAAAAAACAAACCGGGTGAGTGTTGGAAATGCTTATATATTTAGTGACTTGGGGATGAGATTGTAGGGAATTTACGGTTTAATGCATTATTTATGATGAGATTCCTTGCATGTTGTGTTATCCTTTAGAATCACGGGTTTTTGTGTGTTTTCAGGATTTCAAGTTCAAAAATGGATTATTCGTACGTGTGCTAATGTTCAGGCATCCTGCACTCATTCAAGTGCGGATAAATCAAGGCAAGAAGAAGTAGAATTTCAAGTTTGCACCGCGGCACAGTTTCCTACGCGGCAGCGTAATTTTACTCAATCCAAATTGTGCCACAGCAAAGATCGACGACTTCACAGTGCATATCGACGCAATCAAAGTTGTGTCGCGGCGTAGATATATCGCACTACGACATAAAACGGCAAAATCCATATTGCGCCGTAGCATAATTCATCCTACACCATGCGTGGAACGGGTTTTTGTCGAAGCAAAAATCTTCTGGAAGCATGCCAGGGCGCCAAAGAACCATGCTACGGTGCAAAGCATGAATTTTGTATAAACAGTGCATTTCCAACCCTAATTTGATTAGCCAGTAATTACTAAACTGGCAATATAAAGACAATTTATTTCGTATTTTTATTCATTCATTAGATTAAGAACATTGTAAACACTTGGAGAAGGGGTTTTTGAGATGAGGGATCAATCTTGCTTATTTTTGGTGGATTTATCATCCAAATAGTTACAGGTAAGATTGAGGTTTGTTCTATTGTGATTATGGTAGCTAAATCCCTCACTAGTGTATCCAATGTAGCCTATTTGATTACTTTATGTTTTAATCTAATTATTTGTTTAATCGATCCAATATAATCTTAGTTTCATTCATTGTTATGTATTAATCAGTTGATCGGTATTATTGGTTGATTGTTGAATTGGGAGTAGGCTTAGCCATAGTAATTTCGAATTGCTCTTGTGGATGATTTGTTAGGGTAGATGTCCCAGAGCCAATCAATTATTGTAGAATTGACTCTTTGTAATAATGTTCATAATCAATAATAAAAGGCATTTTATTCTATATCGCGTAAATCATTATTATTGCAATATGTATTGATATATGTCTTTAGAATGGTAGAACCGTGACGAGGGTATCAAGTGTTTCAAATCTTAATAGTGAGAACCCTATGAGCACATATGGTGGCCATTCTAAAAACGTTCGTAGCCCCAGTATTATTCTGAAGTAAGGGCACAGATAATACGGTAAGGCTATCATAGTGTGAACGACCTGTCGAAAGCAGTGACTGATCTCACTTGTCAAGATTGTTTGGTGACAACCTGGTGCAACACATGGGTCTTGTTGTAGGCGGATATACCCAGCAAGTTCACTGGACTGACCCACCAGAGTTACATATGGATGGTAACCCCAGTGCCTATGGAACAAATCCTCTAACGAATTGTGGTGCATGTGATCCTTAGACTTGAGATCACTGGACTCCTTATGCACCGATTGGTGCAGTTTGACACTAGCCTACACAGTTCTTTTCAGAGTCTCAATACGTGGTGATTAGCTGAATCAGGAGTGTATCAAGGCTATGGTGGATTGACAGAGGATTCATCACTCCCGGGTACGAGAGAAGTTATCTCACGTGCCTTTAGTTATATGGCAATGACACTAAAACTGTGGCCACAGTGGGATTGAGTTTTGCTCTATCTGGATTATAATCAGGTCATTGGTCTAGAAACTGAATACATAATATCGAGAGTAACCGAAGGTTGACACTATTTTATGCCTTCGTCTTATCGAGATAACGAATGATGAAAGGATCGAATTGTACAGTAACCATATCGTTGACAAGTAGCTGTTTTGCTGAATCCGAATCTATCGGTGGCCATGTGCCTTGCTAGGGGCTAATCTTGGTCTGTGTATTAGTGAGATGATTAATGTGTTGTAATCGCGATACTATACATTGTCGGTATGATAAGAAGTCTATGGGTCACACACATAGAAGATAATTTAAGAGCCAGAGAAAGAAGCGTTTTCGTTTTTTTTTTAGGCGAAAGGGTATTTTGGTAATTTCACAGTGCAATTAAATTTGCTGAGGCGTAGCCTTTATTTAATTTGTTAGAAAAATTAAATAAGTGAAATTACGGTTAAATTGTGTTCGCACATATTTAATTAAATCATCATATTGTTAAATGTTAATTAATATTAATTGATTTTTTAATTGAGATAATGATGAATTAATTAAAATATCTAATTGGGAGTGTTTGGCAACATGGGGTGTTTGGATTGGAGCCCAAGCCCATTCCATGTGGGAATAGGGCAACTTAGTTTGCCTATAAAAGAAAATGTGTGTGTGAAATTTACAAGTGGTTTTTATTAGTTCATTTTCAATTAAAGAAGAAAACACATAGCAGCTTATACACACTCTCCCATGCCACTTTCACTATTTGATTGAAAATCAAATATTTCTTTTCTTCTTGATTTCTTAAGGCCAAGGAGGATCTAGCAAATCCCTCATTGGCTCTTGGTGGTTGTCCTCGGGTGGACTTCTTGATTCGATCTTACACTTGGATCGGTAGCAAACACGTTCAGAGACAATATTGGTGGAGCCTCTAACGTGGGTATGAATCTAAACTTTAGATTTACTTTTTCTGCAGATTCTTGATATTATACATAAACTGTAAAATTTGTGCCTGATTTTGGCTTTAAGGAACGATCCATGGTTGTAAGATTTTTTTTCCGTGCGCAACCGAGTCATTCCTAATAGTGGTATCAGAGCCTAGGGTACTAGATTTACGGTTTTATGAATGGTTGATTACATGTGTTTGCTGATAACAGTTGCCTTGATGAATCTGTCATGAAAACCCAGATTTTTGTTAAATCTGAAAAATCTGTAAATCCACTTTTGAATGAATGAATCAATTGTTAAATTGTTTATAATGTGTGATGAATGTTATATTGTTGGTTAATGTCCTGGTTGAACATGTGAGCGTTTGATTTGATTTGGATTTGTGTTTGTACACGAAAAACTGCAAAAACGCGAACTGTATGAATTGGGGATTTCCAGGTCTCGCTGCGGCGAAGTGCCTCTGGAAAGTTTCACCGCGGCGAAGATAAAACCTTCGCCGTAGCGAAGTCTGTAGTTTTTCAATTCTGTATTTTTTTTGCAAAGGGATCAAACTGCAGTTTTAATAAACCTGTAAAGCCAATGTACATTCTGCACATTTAAGAGGGTAATTAATACATAACCCACACGATTCAAAAAAATGATTGTTTTTGAAATGTTGCTTTGTACTTGTTTGTATATTGCAGGCGGTGCCCGGTACATGAGCCTTAGACCTAAGGGTGAATGTTTTAAATTATTTGGGTATGTATAGTTTAATATTTTTTTTTTTAAATAGGGTCTACGTGTCCTGCCTCTCTCCTCCTCTTGATGTATATTCTTTCTTATCTCATCCCCTCGAATGTAAATTGAGGTTTCAAATTTGTTGATGTAAAATTAGTTTAATGTTAATTTTATTGTAAATTTAGAATGATGTTTTTGTAATGTACTTGAAGTCGGAGCAAAGGACGAGGCAACCATACTTGAAGACCAAGATGTTTATTACAGGACCCCTAGGTGACCCACCGATTCCTCTAGGCTCGAGGAAATCGGTTTTAGTTGGGCCATGTACCGGCACGTTTAATTTTTGCTTAGAATGCATGCTAAGGTTGAATGCTGAATAACATGCCAAACAATGTCATTCTACAAAGATAATAATCTGATGAGACATTAAATATCAAACCCTAATTAAAGTATATTAAGTCACGAATCCTTCCATCACCATGGTTTTATCAAACCACTGTTCGTCGAAACCTTGTTCGCCAAAGCGAAGGGTAAACTTCTACCAGTGGGAGGTTAAAATGCATTGGAGTTTTCCTTACTGGTGATGGGTCAACTTAAAATGACGGTTTTGCTTGTTCGCCAAAGCGAAGGTTGATAAACGCGTCATAGGCATAATAGAGCAGTACACATTATGTGTACGTGGTGACATGTAGTGTCCATTCTACTGATATTGAGAATCACACTTGGGACAATGGTTGGAGCCATTGGATTGTGTGATTGACTTATTGGCTTTTCACATTGAGGTTGATAGTAGGAGCTATCAATTGGTGTGGATTAAGTTTGTTGGCCTACCTGATCAACTCATTTTGGCTTGTTCGCCAAAGCGAAGGTTTGAAGTGGGCAGGATGGATCTCGGCCACTAGGAAAGCCAACTTGTTTTCCCGAGTTAATGTGAGGGCTATTGGCTTGAGTAAAATAGTGGGAGCATCGCTAAATAAAGACCATATTAAATTATAATGAACTTTATAATAACTTTATCTTTTCTGCAATTGTAGATTCACCAAAATGAGCATTATGAACCTACGACCGATAATCGAAAAGAAAACAGGTTGGATGGATCCAATTTCTCAGACTGGTATTGTAATCTTCGGATTATAATCAAGTCAGAAAGAAATTTTATATCCTGAAAGCCATACATGGCTGAGCCTATCTTGATGCCACCTAGGAAGTTAAGGATACTATCAAAAGTTCCTTGATGATGCTGATAGCGTACAATGCTTGATGTTAGCATTGATGACACCTGCTGCAAAAGCAGCATGAGAATATGGATGCTTCTTCCATTATTCTACACCTCAAGGAGCTATTTGAAACAAATGCTCGACATGAGGGTACAGGTGGCGAAAGCCATTTGGGAGTCGTCTGACTGAGTGCCCAAGTTAGTCCTCATGTGCTCAAGATATGGCAGCATAGAGAGGCTTGAGACTTTGGGATGTGGCTTGGATGCAGAATACAAATGATTTAATTCTGCAATCCTTGCCTACTCTTATGCTCCGTTCATAATGAATTTCAATATGAACACAATAGAGAAACCCTGTCAGAACTTCTGAACATGCTGAGACTGCAGAGCAGGACTTGAAAAGTCCAAGCTGTTTTACTGGTCTGTACTGCCAGTAAAGCAAAGGGTAACGGAAAGGGTAAGCCAAGGCCAAACCCAAACCCAAATGACAGGTTGCTCTTGGCCTGAGGTGGCATAGGGAAAGGCAAGGTAGTCTGCTACTTTTGGGCAAGCGCTGCCACTGAGGAACATTGCAAGGCTTTCCTCGTAAGCAAGAAGAAGTCACAGGCTACGACTTCAAGTATTTTTATGATTGAGATTAATTTCTCTCCCTCAACATCTTGGGTCATTGACACAGGATGTGGTACTCACATTTGTACTGATGTGCATGGACAAGGCAGAGTAGAGTGTCTCGCAAGGGAAAGGTGACCTACGAGTTGGAAATAGAGCACATGTGGCTGCATTGGCTGTAGGGACTTATTGTTATCTTTGCCTACGGGCTTGTTTAGAACTATATAACTATTATCACGTACCTTCTATTTCTAGAAATGTTATTCAGTATCCGTTTTGGATAATATGGGGTATCATTTTGAGATATCTAAGGATTGTTGTCCTTTAGTTTGAATGGTATTCTATTTGGAATTGCAAGGTTATATAATGGATTATAGTTCTTGATTTAAACAATAAAGATTCTCAATGTTGAAACCAAGAAACCTAAACATAGCGATAAAAAATAAACATATCTCTGGCATTGTAGATTGTGCCAAGTTAATAAGACCCGTATTGCAAAACTTCAAAGGGATGGAGTTTTGGTCCCTTTTGACTGCTTCATGGGCTTGAGGAAGATTTTACTCAGTAGGGTTTGGTGCCGGGTCTTATTGTGACTTGTATTGGAGATGGTAGGGACACCATGTTAGGCGAGATCACTGGCTTCCGCAGGGTCCTCTGTGTGACTGCTTCCTTTCAGGACCTTGACTTCTACTGGGTTGCCGTGGGATGCTCGTTTCAGACATTATTCGGGATGGTTTTGGGATTTTCCTTCGGGCAGTTCCGACTTCAGCATATCTGGGACTCTATTACAGTGCAGCCTTCAGCAGTCAGCCTGACCATATTGTGTGGAAGGGCCATCCATCTGGACGGTTCTCTATTGTTCAGCCTAGAAGTGTGGCGAGATAAACGAGATGTGAACTCGATTCATCATCTCCGTGTTTCCCGGGCATATTCCACGTCACTCTTTCATTCTCTGGCTCCCTTCTCTTGGTCGGCTTCACACCATGGATCGGCTCAGCTCTCATGGTGTCATTACGTCCTCCCATGTGTTTTTGTGCAGATCAGCTACAGAGACCCTGACCATTTGTGTTTTCAGATGTGATTTTTCCAGTTATTTTTGGCAGGAGGTCACTACCAGGACCTTTCTACATGCCCTCTCTCCTGCTCCCTATGCTTCAGTGGGCTAGTTTGCATCTTCGACGAAAAGGTGACTTCAGTCACCTTCTTTCCCGGTTAGTCCTTCAGCCACAGTTTTATTCCTTTGTTTGAACGGAATAATCGCGGTTTTCGTCAGCATTGTAGCTCCGCAGAGATATTTTCTTAGCTATTTGATCTAGTTCGGCTCAAGCTTTTGGGTCTAGCACCTAGATACGAGATCCGCCTCAGCTCGTGTGATATGGCTTCTTCCTGACTAGCTTTTAAGGGACCTGCATGCTCTTTTGTGTCGGTTTGGACTTTGTGTTTGTGTGAGCCTGCGTGCTCTTTTTTGCCGGTCTGTGGCTTTGTGTTTGTGGTGAGCCTGCGTGCTCCTTAGCCGGTTGTGTGTTTTTTTATGGCATCTTTTGCTTTGTGGGGAGCCTCGTGCTCTCTTTTGCTGCTCATGACTTTGTGGGTTTTCCCACGTGTTCTTGACTGATAGTTATCAGTCATCCTCTGGGTATGCCCCTCGTATTTGTATTTTTTGTCTTTATACATACTTACCTTATCCAAAAAAAAAGGTATGCGAGTCATGCCTTTTAGGCAAGATGACCAAGTCTCCTTTCACAGGACAAAGTGAAAGGGCTACTGAACTGTAGGCATCATCCATAGTGATGTATGTGGTCCCTAACAGTTGAAGCCAGAGGTAGATATTCATACTTCATCACATTTACTGATGATTTCAGTATATATAGTTCTGTCTACCCTATGAGACATAAATCTGAAGCCTTTGATAAATTCAAGGAATTCAGAATGAAGTACAGAATATGTTGGGCAAAGTATTAAGCTCTTCGGTCGGATTGAGGAGGTGAATACTTAAGCTCAGGGTTTTCAGAGTACCTGAATGAATGTGGGATAGTATCACAACTCACCCCTCCTTATCACCCCAACATAATGGAGTGTCTGAAAGGAGGAACATGACCTTACTTGACATGGTTAGGTCCATGATGAGTTTTAGTGATTTACCTGCATCGTTCTAGGTTATGCCTAGAGACTGCTTTTGAACCTGTGTCGTTAAAGTCTGTAGATAAGACTCCATATAGCGGAGTGGGCGAAAGCCCAACTTGTCTTATCTAAGGATTTGTGGTTGCGAAGCTTATGTTAGAAATTGACTTCGAACAAGCTGGGCCCAAAATCCTATAAATGTATATTTGTGAGTATCCAAAGGAGACCAAAGGATACTATTTCTACCACCCAGAAGAGCGCAAAATTTTTGTTGCTCGATCTGGTGTCTTCCTAGAAAAGGAATATTTTCTAAAAGTACTAGTGGGAGAAAAGTAGAACTCGATGAAGTGCTAGAACCACAAGATATACTAGATGAAGGACAGATGATGTCCACAGAAGTGGTTGAGCATCATGAGGAGGTTACTCTATAACTTGTGGATCAAAGTGAACCACCTAAGTAGCACAGGAGCTACGTAGATCTGGGAGAGTACGCCATGAGCCCGAGAGATACTTTATCTCGTGACTCAACATGGTGAGCTACTAGTCTACCAAGACATGAACCCATAACCTACGAAGACGCTATATCGGATCAATTCCTTAAATGGCTTGAAGCCATGAAATCTGAGATGGACTCATGTACCAAACCAAGTGTGTGTCTTTGGTGGAACCACCTGAAGGGGTAAAACCCATAGGGTGTAAATGGTTCTTCAAAAGAAGACTGACATGGATGGCAACGTGCATACTTATAAGCACAGGCTGGTTCCCAAAGGTTTCAAAAAAATTCATGGCATTGACTATGAAGAAACCTTTTTGCCGATTGCCATGATTAAATCCATCCGATTATGCTTGCAATTGCTGCATATCATGACTATGAGATTTGCAAATGGATGTCAAAACTGCTTTCCTGAACGGAAACCTTGAGGAGGATGTGTGATATGACACACCTGATGGTTTCGTTCTTGATAGTCAAGCTAATAAGGTTAGCAAGTTGTAGAGATCCATTTATGGACTCAAGCAAGCTTCAGGAGCTGGAACATTCGTTTTGATGAGGCGTAAAAGAATTCGGTTTTATCAAAAACGAAGATGAGCCCTGTGTTTACGAAAGTGAGTGGGAGCGCAGTAGCATTCCTAGTTTTGTATGTCGATGACATATCTCTAATCGGGAATGATATATTGAACTTGCAGTCGGTAAAGACTTGGTTATCCAAGTGCTTCTCCATGAAAGACTTAGGAGAAGCAGCCTACATCCTTGGTATAAAGATCTATCGTGATATATCATGTAGGTTGCTTGGCCTAAGTCAGAGTGCATATATTGACAAAGTACTGAAGAGATTCAGTATGGAAGAATACAAAAAGGGATTTCTTCCGATGTCACATGGTGTTTATCTCTTAAGGAATTGTGTCCTAATACACAAGATGAGGGTGATAGGATGAAGAGGATCCCATATGCGTCACAATTGGATCCATCATGTATGTCATGCTATACACTCGGATTGATGTTCATGTGCTTTGAGCACTTGTAGTAGATATCAATCGGATCTAGGTGAGCATCACTGGATGGCTGTCAAGAATATTCTTAAGTACCTGAAGAGGACTAAGATATGTTCTTGGTTTGGAGGGGAAGATGACTCATTATAAGAGGATACAGTGATGCTAGTTTCCAAACGGACAAAGATGATTATCGATCGCACAGGGTTTATATTTTGTCTCAATGGCGGTGCAGTGAGCTGGAAGAGCTCAAGCAAAGCACTGTAGCAGACTCTACAATGGAGGCTGAGTGTATTGTATTGTCAGATGCGGCCAAGGACAGTCTGGATAAGAAGTTCATTACTGAACTTGATTGGTTCCCATGATTGTTGATCCTATAGACGTCTATTGTGACAACAATGGAGCAATGTCTCAAGCCAGGAACCACGGTCTCATTAGAAGTCCAGACCATACTAAGACGATTCCATCTCATCAGAGAGATAGTTGAGAGGAAAGACTGCAGATTAGTAAAGTGCATATTGACGACAATCTCACAAATCCACTAAACAAATCTCGTCGTAGCAGAAGCATGAAAGGCACTTGAGATCATTTGGTATTAAATACATGAATGATTGGCTATAGTGCAAATGGAGATTGTTAAGTAGATGCCCTATAGCCAATCAATTATTGTAGAATTGACTCTTTGTATAATGTTCATTAATCAATAATAAACCGGCAGTTTTATTCTATATCGCGTAAATCATTATTATTGCAATATGTATTGATATATGTCCTTAGAATGGTAGAACCGTGACGAGGGTATCAAGTGTTTCAAATCTTGATAGTGAGAACCCTATGAGCACATATGGTGGCCATTCTAGAAACGTCCGTAGCCCTAGTATTATTCTGAAGTAAGGGCACAGCAGCCTATACACACTCTCCCATGCCACTTTCACTATTTGATTGAAAATCAAATATTTCTTTTTCTTCTTGATTTCTTAAGGCCAAGGAGGATCTAGCAAATCTCTCCTTGGCTCTTAGTGGTTGTCTTCGTGTGGACTTCTTGGTTCGATTCTACACTTGGATCGGTAGCAAACACGTTCAGAGACAATATTGGTGGAGCCTCCAACGTAGGTATGATTCTAAACTTTATATTTACTTTTTCTGCAGATTCTTGATATTATACATAAACTGTAAAATTTGTGCCTTGATTTTGGGCTTTAAGGAACGATCCATGGTTGTAAAATTTTGTTTTCCGCTGCGCAACCGAGTCGTTTCCTAACATGATTGATTTATAACTGTGTGTACACCCCGACATGTATAAATTGGTTTGTGAACTTTGGGTACTCATTGGCTTAATGGGTTTTTGTTATATAAACTAGGCTTAGCCATCACTAGTTTAAATGATGAAAATATTAGATTAAATATGCACGCCTTACGATAATACTTACTTTGGTGAGTATCGACTCTAAGATTTGGATTGAGAAAACGTTAGTTAGATTAATGGCATAGAGTAGGATGATTATGATGAAATTGGATACACTAGACCTTTACCCGAGTGTTTATCACTTGTTTCGTTATCGTCTTTACTTTACTTGTTAATTTTAGTGTTTTTATTGATATTTTAGATTTATTAGTTTGTTGTTTAATTTTGTTATCTTATTTGGTTTATGCACATTATTAGATTAATTAGTAACTTTCAATTCTCTGTAGGATCGACCCTTGCACTTTGCACACTAAACTGTAATTGAGATTCGTGCACTTGCGATGATAATAAAATTTGTCTATCAAGTTTTTGGCACTATTGTCAGGTATTTGTTTGAGTTATTTAATTTCTTTGATAATGTGTGCTTTAATTTTTGTCATTATTTTAGTTTATTTTGATTTTTACTCTTTGTTGTTTTACTTTTATTTGTTTTATCTTTGTGTTACTATTTTCTTTGGTGTTTTAGCTTTTGAATGCAAGGTCGTTGATCTTTGGATGAAGAAGTGCTTCCTCACTTTGATAGAGTGAATTTGATCGATAGGAAGAGAAGAGAACTAGAATTTTCGGAAGAGTCAATTGAATCAAGTTCAGAATCTGAAGAAGAAATGGCTAACTTACCCCATCCTATGAAAGAGTATGCACATCCTAGCTACCATTGGTTTTGAGTGCCGAGCAAGGAATTATGAGCTGAAGAATATCCATTTTCAGATGTTTCCTTCATTCCATGGAATAGCCACAGAAGATCCTAATATTTATTCGTGATTTTTACTCAACTGTGCAAACTTTTCCTTTTCATAATTTAAGATGCTTTCCATATACATTGAAGGATGTAGCAAAGAGTTGGTTCATGTCGTTAACACTAGTTTCACTTACCACTTGGGATGTAGTCTACAACAAATTCATCGGTAAATTTTACTCTCATGCAAAGATTGTTGAACTAAGAGGTAATATTGCTACTTTCTCTCAACTTGATGGTGAACCATTCCATGAGGCTTGTGAACGTTTTAAATTAATTTTAGTTAAATGTCCATATCATAGATATCCTTTAGAGTTGTTGAACCAATTTTTTTATGATGGACTGACACAGGCTTTCCAAGCCATAGTTGATAATGCTACAGGTGCGTTTGGGAGAGAGAGAGGGGAGGAGGCTAGGGTTTATTTTTTGATTGAATGAGTTAATTCATTTAATTTTAGTTGCACTTAAATAGAGCACACTAAAACCCTATTCCAAATTGGAATAGCCATCTATTCCAATTGGAATATTGGAATAGATTACCCTTGCAACCAAACATGACATTTCAATTCAAATTTAAAAACAAAATTTGAATTCACATTATCAATATTAATAATAAATATTAATAATAGATAATATCCTTTATATATATATATATATATATTTTAAACCAATTATTTAAATATATATAATCTCACTAATTTAATTTCATATGAAATTAAATTTAGGCAACAACCTCAGTAAATTTAATTACATTGTGAGATTACCAAAATGCCCCTTCATCTTAAAAGACGAAAATGCCCTTCATCATAAATGATGAAAATACACTTTCATCATAACTGACAAAAATACCCTTCTTATGAATTTTATTCTTAATCTGTCTTTTATGTGTACGACCCGAAGGCTCCTTATCATATCGACAGTGAATCATATTGCGATTGACAATTAATCAATCATCTCACTAGACACAGGCCAAGATTAGCCTCTAGCTAGGCATCATGACCACTCGATAGATTCGGATTCGGTAAAACCGCTACCTATCAACGATATGGTTACCGTGCATTCAAATCCTTTCATCATTTACTACTTCATTAAGGCCGAGGCATAGAAGTAGTGCTAACCTCGGATATCCTTGATATCTTGATATTCGGTTATTGGACCAACGGCTAAAATAGATTAGATTGAGCTACAACTCAATCCCACTGTGGCCACAGATTTAATGTCGTTGCCATCTACCGAATTACTCAGTGAGATAATTTCTCTCATACCCGGGAGTGATGAATTCTCTGTTGATCCACCATAGTCTTGATACACTTTTCAATGCAGCCAACCAGTACTATTCTGATAATCATGAAAGAACTACATTGGGCTAGTGTCAAACTACACCAATCGATGCACAAGGCACTCCGGTGACCTCAAGTCTAAGGATCACATGCACCACCATTCGTTAGAGGATTTGTTCCACATACGTTAGGGTAACCATATATGTGGAATCCTCCAATGGGTCGGCCTAGTGAACTTGCCTATAGCAAGCACCCATGTGTTGCACTAGATTGTCACCAAACAACCTTGACAAGTGAGATCTGTCATTGCCTCTCGACAGGGTCGTCCAACACTATGATAGCTTACTGTATTATCTCTACCCTAGGTTAGGATAATACTAGGGCTATGGATGTTTCTAAAATGGCCACAATATATGCTCATAGGGTTCTCGCTATCGAGATTTCAAACACTTGATACCCTCGTCACAGTTCTACCATCACGAGGACATATATCATTTTCTTATACGAATATAATCAGATCACATGATATAGTAGAAAATGCCTTTTATTAATTAATAAACATTGTTACAAAGAGTCAATTCTACAATAATTGATTGGCTCTACGGCACCTACTATAATAATCTCCTACTTGCACGATAGCCAGTCATTAATGTACTCAACACTGAATGACCATAAGTGCCCATCATGCTTCCATTGCAACAGAAGCTTCAACAGTGGGTTAATAGGTATTCTGCAAATCCGCACATCCCCTTTTCTAATCGATTTCTTTGATCAGATTGAATCAACTAAGTAAGTGTTTTAGGATCACTGGTGAGACCATGGTTCCTTAGCCACAGTAATGGCTCCATGTTGTTGTAGTAAACTTTACTGGATCAGCAATGCTTGGAACCAGATCAAGCTTAGTAATGAACTTCTTGATCTAAATTGCCTACATGGTTGCATTAGATAATGTGATATACTTAGCATCAATTGTAGAATCCACTGCAGTACTCTGCTTCGAGCTATTCCAGCTTACTGCAGCTCTATTGAGACAAAGTACAAACCTGGATTGCAAACGAAAATCATCTTTATCCGTTTGGAAACTAGCATCACTGTATCCTCTTACAATGAGCTCATCATCCCCTCCATAAACCAAGAACATATTCTTAGTCCATTTCAGGTACTTAAGGATGTTCTTGACAGCTATCCAGTGTCACTCACCTAGATCCAAGTGATATATACTACAAGTGCTTAATGTATATGAGATATCAATCCAAGTACACAACATGTCATACATGATGGATCCAATTGCTAGCGCATATGGGATCCTTTTCATTCTATCTCTCTCATCATGTGTTTTAGGACACATGTCCTTGGAGAGATAGACACCATGTGACATCAGAAGAAATCTTTTCTTGGATTCTTCCATATTGAATCTCTTCAGTACATTGTCTATGCATATACTCTGACTTAGGCCAAGCGACCTACTTGATCTATCACGATTGACCTTTATTCCGAGGATGTAGTTGCTTCTCCTAAGTCCCTTATGGAGAAGCACTTGGATAACCAAGTCTTTATTGATTGCAAGTTTGGTATATCATTCCCAATGAGAAGTATGTCATCAACATACAACACAAAGAATGCCACTGTGCTCCCACTTACCTTCTTGTAAACACAAGACTCATTTTCATTCTTGATAAAACCGAATTCTTTTTTAGCTTCATCAGAACAAATGTTCCAACTCCTTGAAGCTTGCTTAAGTCCATAAATGGACCTCTGCAACTTGCAAATCTTATTAGCTTGTCCGTCAAGAACGAAACCATTGCATTGTGTCATATACACATCCTCTTCAACGTTTTGGTTTAGGAAAGTCGTTTTTACATTCATTTGCCAAATCTCATAGTCATGATATACAGTAATCGTAAGCATAACCCAGATGGATTTAATCATGGCAACCGACGAAAAGATTTCTTCATAGTCAATACCATGAATTTGTTTGAAACCTTTGGTAGCCATCGTGCCTTATAAGTATGCACCTTGCCGTCCATGTAAGTCTTCTTCTTAAAGACCCATTTACACCCTATGGGTTTTACCCCTTCAAGTGGATCCACCAGAGACCAAACTTGGGTTTGGTACATGGAGTCCATCTCAAATTTCATAGCTTCAAGCCATGTAACGGAATCTGGATCCAATATAGAGTCTTCATAGGTTTTGGGTTCATTGTCTTGATAGACCAGTATGTCACCATGTTGAGTCACGAGAAAACCATATCTCTCGGGCTCATGGCATACTTTTCTAGACCTATGTAGCTCCTATGCTACTTGAGATGGTTCACTTTGATCCACAGATTGTGGAGTAATCTCCTCGCGATGTTCAATCATTTCTTGTAGTACATCTTCTTGTCATCCGTCTATGGTATCATGTGGTTCTAGAACTTCATCAAATTCTACTTTTCTCCCACTAGTATTTCTTAGGAAAAAAAATCCTTTTCTAAGAAGACACAAGTACGAGCGACAAAAATTTTGCGCTCTTCTGGGTGATAGAAATAGTATCATTTGGTCTCTTTAGGATAACTCACAAATATACATTTATTAGATTTTGCCCAGCTTATTTGAAGTTAATTTCTTGACATAAGTTTCACAACCCCAAATCCTTAGATATGGAGTCTTATCTATAGACTTTGACGCGTATGTTTTAGTATGTGAGTCACAGCCTCCAAGGCATAACCCTAGAATGATGCAGGCAGATCACTAAAACTCAACATGGACCTAACCATGTTAAGTAAGGTCCTATTCCTCCTCTCAAACTGTAACGCCCCACTTGAGGTACGTAATTAAGATTCCCTGTATTGCTTAAATGTTCATTGATTCAGCTTCAATTAAGTTTATGTGTTGTTATTTTAGGTTTGTTGGCCCTTGGTTGAATGGATGTATTGGTTTGATTGAGTAATTGCCTTGAAATTGGTTGAAATTAGAGGAATTTTGGGGTTACAGGCTTCGCCGGTGCGAAGAAGAAGCTTCGCCGCGGCGAAGAGGTGTTGAAACCCACGGTGTAGCTGTTGTGATTCTTCGCGAGGGCGACAGAAAGTTCTTCGCCGTGGTGAAGAGTCGGTTGAGTTTGATATTGAGTTTTAGATATTTTCTTCCCTAGGGGCTATGTAACGCCCCACTTGAGGTACGTAGTTAATGCTTCTTCTTTTGCTCTTTTTGAGTTGATTCATTAGTGCCTAGTTGGCCTTTGAGTGATATATTGAACACTTGACTTGATATTGGTTGAAAATAGAAGAAATTTAGTATTTCAGTCTTCGCCGAGGCGAAGAATAATCTTCACTGCGGCGAAGAGGTGTTGAAGCCACGGGGAAGCTGCTGGACAGTTTCGCTGCGGCGACAGAAGCTTCCTCGCCGCGGCGACGTGCCAACCAAAATGTTTGTTAAGTTTTAGATATTTTCTTCCCTAGGGGCAATTTGACCAATCTACCCCTAATTAGCAGGAAAAGTGGGGAGTAATTGAAAGGATTTTTCATGGAGAATATGTTGTTATGGGGGTGTGTTTGTAATGAATCAAAGGATATAGATAGAATTCCCAAAGAAGAGTAAGGGAAAAATGGGAATGCTTGTGTATAAAGGTCATTAAAGGAATAAAGTCATTGCAAACCCTTCATTCTTCTTCTCCATCGCCACTCTCCCTCTTGCTTCCTCTCAATTTCTCTTTCTTTTGTTCAAGGAGTTTTAAAGGGCTTTGGAGTATTTTGTGGTAGAAAATCAATCTAAGGCATCCTAAGGTAAGGATTCTGCCTTGGTTGTAAAGCTTTGTGAGTTTTTGAATATATTGATTATTGAGGGTTTTTGTTCATTGTTAAGAGTAAAGAAAGTCAAGCAAACCAGTGAAAGGAGAGCTAGTGAAATCTCTCCATAACAAGGTAAGTAAATCCAACCAAGTTGAGATTTGAGAATTTTGATAGGGTTTTGATAGCCATTATGTATGTATGTATTATACATGTTATATTGTCACGACCCGGATTCGGCACACAGCCCCGGCGCCGCAACCATTCTACTCAGTACTGTCCCCCCCTTAAGGGATTTCTTTCGCCTCCCCCACCACTCGACACCCAAGACCAAGGGGCTAAAGTCATTTGGGAAGCATGGTGAGTACCATCAGGCAGCTAGCGTTGAACTTTACTGAGTACTCTTTCACAGCGCTTGTCCCTTGCTGTAGACTGATAAATTTTGGACCTTCTCATGAACTTGGTCCTCTGTTCTATACTCAGCCTAAAACTCTTGCCTAAACTCTCCCACGTCATCACTGTCGCGTCATGAGTTTCTTCCATTAATTCCCACCAAATTCGGGATCACCCCGAAACAAGAAACTCGCATACCGGATCTTCTCCCGGTCTGACATGGGAAATACCTGTGTCGTTCTACTGACCAAGCCACTCTTCTGCTATCACTGGATCTGTAGTACCCTTAAACTCTGAGGGTTGATGCTGACTGGAAAGACCGTAAATCGGTTCCATTCTGTTCGTACTGGGGGAGGTACCGTTTGCCCTCTTTCGACAGCGTAACTGGCGGTGTCTGTACAGGGGGTACAACTCTCCCTGAGTTTCAGCCATAACTGCTATATAATTCCGGATTCTAGCTTCATCCAAGGGAGGGGGCGTAGACTCTGGTGGGTTAGAAGGTTCTTCTTCATCACCACACCTTTCCCGGATTTCGATAACTACGCCTCATCTACAAAATGATCACACTAATGAACTACGAAACAATTTCTATAGGAAAGAATTACTCACACGGTCGGTTAGAGGACGTCGTGGCGTGAGAATAGTACACTGTTCAAACCCAAAATCTTTGCTGATACCAAAAATGTAACATCTACTGAAAACTGTACAATGCATGCATAATAACAATAGAAAAAATTGGGCCCAAAGTTTTCTTTTCATTACAATTCATGTGCTTTTATACATAAATAGTAATGTTTCAAAAATGATTTTAAAAGACAAAATAGTAGAAACAAGCTAGCTATTCCTCATTGCTTGCCGACGCCCCTCCGACCGCAACATCACCTAGAACCTGCATCCACAAAGGAAATAACGGGGTGAGCACAAATAAATGCTAGTAAGTAAAACTCTCATCTGTCTGTCCCCGTATGAATAACTCTAATTCTTTCCTTATGCTACTCTGATTCTATTCTGTTTCTAATAACATCATGGCCTCATCTTACCGGAGGTACGGCCGGATGGCGTTCACACAACACCATCTCACTCTCTAGGCTCGGGTGGAATTCACCAGTACCAACGTTCTTAGTGACTACCGAGTGAGGAACACAAAGCACCAACTCGGTTCTTTCTAACTATCGGGTGGAGTCACCTAGCGCCTACCGTTCCTCATGAATTTTGGGGTAACGATCACCAAGCATTTACCCGTCTCTAGTCACTACGGGTGATGGTCAAAGAGCATCAACCGTTTCTACTAATTGTCGGATGATGATCACAAAGATCAACCTATATCTACACTAAACGGGTAGCGGTCACAAAGCATCTACCCATTTCCATTACCTCCGGGTGACGATCACAAAGCATCGACCCATCACTCTAAGGGCTATTCGGATGATGTAAATCAAGCATCAATCCGATTCCCATAACGGTCGGGTGATGATCACAAAGCATCACAACTAATACTCTTCTAATTCATTCTATGTAGCATTTTCAATGCTCTCTCATAGAGTAATTTTACCCACTAAGCTCTTACTCATAGGGTAATTGCATACACTATTTCCTTACACTTCTTAGGTCACTCTTCCATGTACAATCGTGCCTATGGATGGTTCATCTTCACCAATGCACTTATGAGATGCCAACATGCAATGTTGCAAGAATTAAGGTTCATTTCTCACACTCAACATCTATTACGCATTTCATCAAACAACTCATGTGCACTATAAAAGTCTATCATAGCCATGATTCTAAAACTTTCTTAACCATCCAAAATGGGAAGACCCCTTCACAAAGCCACAAAACCTGCCATAGAAAACACTTCCAAAAGGGGATCCAAATACCCTTAAATTCCATCTCAACTACCTTGCCAAACCAACAACCCATTTCTCAAATTTGCAAGGTATAAACAATCACAAAGCATAGAAATCTCTATTTAATCCTTCATACATGCTATATTACATGCACACACATACATACCTCATTTCTATCAACCCTAATCAAGAAAATTATAAATCTCAACTTGGGTTGGGTTTTACACCTTGTTAAGAAGAGAATTCACAAACTCTTCCTTTCACTTGTTTAGCTTGACTTCTCCTCTAATCTTAACCAAAAGAATGAAAACCCTAAACTTCAATATGGGTTAAAACTCCCAAATCACACAACTTAAGAAGAATCCTTACCTTAGGAAGCCTTAGGTTGCTTTTCTACCCCAAATCCCTTCAAAAAAAACCTTGGGAATCCTTGATCAAAAGAAAAGAGAAGTTGAGAGGAGAAGAATGAAGAGTCACGTTTGAGAAGAAGAATGAGGGGTTTCTTTGATTCTAATTCCTTTTAATGAAATATAAACACACTCATTCCCATTTTGCCCTTGTTCTACTTTGGGATTCCATCATATCCTTTGATTCATTACAAACTCACCCCCAACTCAACCTATTCTCCATGAAAAATCTTACAATTAACTCACACTTTTCCTGCTAAATAGGGGTAGAAAGGTCAAATTGTCCTTAAGGAAGAAAATATCTAAAACAATCAACCTTTTATTCGGCTGTCGCCGGGCGAAGAAACCTCTGTCGCCGCGGCGAAACTATCAGGGAGTTCCCCCTTGTTTCACACCATCTTCGCCGCGGCGAAGATTCTTCTTCGCCCCGGCGAAACACGGCAGACTGAACTTCTTCTGTTTTCAACCAATTTTCAGGGCAAACATTCAACACAACACTCAATCAACAATAATAACAAACACCAACTCGTAAGGGCAAAAGAGGAAACAATAACAACGTACCTCAAGCGGGGCGTTACATATATTCACTTGAGTTGTTTGATGAAATGCCTAATAGAGGGTTTGAGTATGAGTAGTGAACCTTAATTTCTTGCAACATTGCATGTTGGCATTTCATAAGTGCATTAGTGGAGATGAACCATCCATAGGCACTATTGTGCATTGAGAAGTGACCTAAGAAAGAGTAAGAAACTTTGTGTATGCACTTGCTCTATGAGTAGAGAACTTGTGGTGTAACTACCTAAGAGTAGAGAGAATGGAAAGTGCTGAGTAGAGAGTGAATGAGAAGAGTAGTAGAAATGGGTTGATGCTTTGTGATCATCACCCGACAGTATGAGAATAGGGTTGATGCTTGTGATCATCACTGACTAGCCATTAGAAAAGGGTTGATGCTTTGTGATCACACCCGATAAGTAGTAGAAACGGGTGGATGCTTTGTGATCATCACCCGGTTATTTATTAGAAAGGGGTTGATGCTTTGTGATCATCACCCGACATTTATTAGAAGTGGGTTGATGCTTTGTGATCATCACCCGACAGTGATTAGGAACGGGTTAGTGCTTTGTGATCGTCACTTGAAAGTCATAAGGAACGGGTAGGTGCTTTGTGGTCTCCACCCGATAGTTACTAAAACCGGGTAGGTGCTTCGTGATCCCCACTCGGTAGTCACTAAGAACGGGTTGATGCTGTGTGAACTCCACCGGACAGTCATGAAGAGTGAGATGGTGCTGTGTGAACGCCATCCAGCCGTGCCTCCGGTAAGATGAGGTCATGACGTTTAGTAGGAAAAACAGAAAATGTGAGGAAAGAATTAAGAGAGATACATACGAGGATAAACAGATAGAGGGTTTTACTTACTGAGCATTATTTTGTGCTCGCCCCGTTATTTTCCTTTGTGGATGCAGGATCTAGGTGATGATGTAGTCGGAGGGGCGTCGGCAAGCAAGGAGCAATAGCTACACTGTTTCCCCTGTTTTTGTCTTTTAAAATGGCTTTTTGTAAATGATGCTCTTTGTGTATAAAAGACGTATTACTTTTAATAAAAAGAAAAGTTTTGGGCCCATTTTCTATTGTTATTATGCATGCATTGTACTAGATTTCAGTGGTTGTTACAAGCTATTTGACCATTCTACCCCTAATTAGCAGGAAAAGTGGGGAGTAAAATGTAAGAAAATTTCATGGAGAATATGTTAGTATAGCGGTGTGTTTGTAATGAATAAAAGGATATGGATGGAATTTCCAAGAAAGAGCAAGGGCAAAAAGGGGAAAAATGAGTATGTTATGAGATATTTAGGGGGATTAGTCTTTGAAAGCCTTTCATTCCCCAATTCCACCGCCTCCTCCATTCTCCATTTTCTCTCAAATTTCCTTCAATCTTCCAAGGATTTCTAAGGGCTTTTTGAGTAGTTTTTGGGTAAAGATTTCATCTAAAGTATCCTAAGGTAAGGATTCTTGTTTTAGATGTGAGTTTGCTTATAGTTATATTGAAGTCTTATATGGTTGTTGTTGTTGTTGTTGTGTTGAGTTGTAGAGAGAAGACAAGACAACAAGGGAAAGGAAAAGTGCTAGAGAAGTCACTTTTTCACAAGGTAGGTAAATCCAACCAAGTTGAGACTTGAATGAGTTTTTGAGTAGAGATGTAGTAGAGATGTATGCATGCATAAGAGAGTATTATGCTTGTTGAGAGATTGAGTTAAGATGAGATTCTATTTGGTGAATGTTGGATGGCTAGAGAATGTAGTAGAGTAGTAATTATAGTAGAGTTTTTGTATGCACATGAATTGTTTGATGAAATGCCTAAGAGAGATATGAGCATGAATTGTGAACCTTAATTCTTGCAACATTGCATATTGGCATTTCCTAATTGCATTAATGAGCATAAATTACCCATGTGCATTAATTATGTATTGAGTAATAGCTTGAGAGAGAGTAGAGAAATTGAGTTTGAGTTTGAGCTACTCTATAGAGGAAGAGTAGAGAAATTGAGTTTAAGCTACTCTAAGAGTAGAGAGGATGAGAGAATGAGCACTAGAGAACAAAGAGAAAGTAGTGCTAAACAAAAGAATAGAGTAGGTTGTGCGATGGGGAACCCGTGAGTATGGGTAGAGTATTCCCGCATGTACGCCGCATTGAGAGAGCGGCATGAGATTAGAGAGAGAAGTGGTGTAGCCCGTGAGAGTGCATGCAGATGAGGGCTATACTCGAGTTACCCAAGAAAGAGTTTATACACTCACATGGCCAAAGGTTCCGAATCCATGCATAATCGAGTCCGATCGGCTAGAATGAGTGGAAGTCACTGAGAGTGGGAGCGAGTCCCAGCCGTGCCTCCGGTAAGAAGGGGCCATGACTTACTAAAGAGAGTTAGTAGAAAAAAGTTTTAAGAAAGAGAAACAGAAAGAGTAAACGAGAATTGTAAGGAAAAGAATTAGAGAGAGGGTTACGGGGATAGATGAGTAGAGGATTTACTTACTGAGCATTGTTTTGTGCTCACCCCGTTATTTCCTACTATTTTTGCAGGATCTAGGTGAGGACACGGTCGGATGGACGTCGGCATGCGAAGAGAAATGGCTACACTGTCCACCCTGTTTTTGATAGTTTTGCACATGATACAATTTTTGTATATGTTGTATAAAGAATGTAAATGTTTAATAAAAAAAAAATTTGGGCCCAACTTTTTATGCTATTTTATATGTATTTTTACTATGCATATTTTATGAGTATGTGAGTAGAATGGAGTCGTTACACAAACACTTTATTGTGTTTGGGTGTATACAGAAGGGTGAGTTATGATATTGTCCTACATGCCTTCAGGTATGTTTAACCCAACTTGCCACACTTGGCATAGTTGTTATTTTGAGAATATCCTTATTGTCTATTTTAAGAACATATCATTAAGAAATAGTTCCATAAAGAATATTATTTATACCAAAAGACAACAATCCATTAGTAAAGGAATATTCTCACTTCTCCAAAGTGGACACAAAAATATTATTTCTAGAAACTGAAGGAAAATCATAATAATCCACAAGTTCCAAGTAACAAGCTCGTAGGCAAAATCAGACAATAAGATCCTATAGCTAATGCAGCATCATGTGCTCAATTTCCAACTAGTAGGTCCACCTCTCCTTCGGCGAGCAATCTACTTTGCCGTAATCCCTACACATTAGTACAAATGTGAGTACCACATCTTGTGTCAGTGACCCAAGATGTTGACAACAGAAGTTAATTTCAATCATGAACGTACCTAACGAAGAAGTAGCATTCTTCTTCCTTTTTGCTAGGAAGGCCTTGTAGTGTTTCCTCCAATGGCTGGGATTCCCATAGTGAGAACAAAAGCCCTTATGATCTACAACGGTTTCTTCCAATGACTTCTAAGCCTTTTCCTTCTCACTTGAGTTAGCTTTAACCAATGTCAATATTTCTAACATTTTCATGCCTGACTCAATAGCCTTCAACATATCCAGAAGCTCGGAAAAGGTATTCTTCTTATCATCTTCAATAAAGTCATAGACAAATTGAGGTAAGAATTTGGCAAAGACTGTAATGTTAGGTCTATTGCTAAACCTTCATTAAGTCTACATCCCAAAATCTCAAGCTTGTTCATATACTCGGTTAACTTGAGTATATGATCGCCAATTTTGGTACCATTTTCCATCTTGCATTTGAATAGTGACTAAGACACCATATGCTTCTCATTTCTCTGGAGATAATAAAGAATAGAAGCTAAGTCCATATTCTGACACTGTTGTCACAGTAATGGTGTCATTGACTCAACTGTAGGTTGCTAGTGGTGTTTACACAGCAGAAAACAAAAATAAAATCCTCAACAACAACATTGAACCCAAGAAACTTATACCCGATTTACGTTATTTACATATGAAATAAAATTGAATATAAAATTTCCAGATTTCATACCAGCATTTGGAGGCTCCTTCAATCGATACGAATTGCTCCCACTCTAATATAAGAGTGAACTCTCGGTATCCACACAAAGACAGGATGTCGATCACCAAGCGGTTCGATGTGCTAGCCAAACCTGGAAGGATCAAGGATGGGAATACAACATAATTTTTCTTTGAAAAATTCTCTTCTCCACTTAGAGAGAAAACGTGAGAGAGAATGAGGTGAGTGGCTTGGATTTAATTAATGTGTTCTTCTACTTTATTTTAATTTTAAGTTTCCTTTTATATGCAACAAAAATTAAAACCCTAATCTAGTTAGGAATAAATTTATTCCATGACTAGAATAGTAAATCCCCATTACCAAATAAGGTAATAATCCACATGGCATCTTATTCAAATTCAAATATGAATTTCATATTCATATATTATCATTATTAATATCATCAAATATTAATATTGAATAATATATTTTAAACTCAAATGTGAATTTCATATTTCATATGTATTATCTTCACTAATATTAATTTCATCAAATATTAATATTAAATAATATATATATAATATTTAAATACATAATCTCACTAGTTTTAATTTAAATATGAAATTAAATATAGGCAACGACCTCAGCAAATTTAATTGCACTGTGAGGTTACCAAAATGCACTTTCATCGCAAAAGACAAAAATATCTTTTCCATCATAAATGATGAAAATACCCTTTCATCACAAATGACGAAAATACCCTTTCTCACTTATTCATCCTTCTATCTTCTATGTGTGTGACCCAAAGGCTCCTCATCATATCAGCAGTGAGTAGTCTCACAATTGACATCAATCAATCGTCTCACTAAATGATAAGCGTATTTTACACTATGATTTTGCATTGAATTTTGATAGGATTTAGGATACTTTTCATACAATTTGGGCCATAATTGCTACCTAATTCTATTAATTTGTCTTTGTAGGCCTAAACGATGATTTTTAGCATAAATGACAGTTTTGAGCGTAAATTGTGTAACTTGAGCTTGAAAACTCGGAATAACCTGAATTTAGAAGCTTTGGAAAGCTAAGAAGAAGAGCTACAACGTTCATGTTTTGGGTTTTTCCTAATTCTGACTGGACAAAGGTGAAAACTTGGCTTGAAGTCGTGAAAAGGACGCTGGGAACTGAAGAAAAACGTCTTTGGACGTGCTTCAGTATTTCTGCCATAACTTGAGCTGTAGACCTCGGATTGTGCTGATTCTTGAACGACCAGAAAGATAATTGAAAGGGCTACAATTCATATGTTTTACACGTTTCCAGATTCTAACTATATCATGCTCAAATTGGGCCTGTAAGTCTTCGCCGCGGCGAGGAAAAAGCTTCGCCGCGGCGAAACCTGCGTCAGATGCAAAAATAAAACGACGCGTTTTGGCTTGCTAGGGCTTCGTCCTTAAGTGAGAGAGGTATAAATTAGAGCGAAAAGGAAGAGAAAAGGGGCTTGGTTCGTGATTTGGGAGGCAGCTCATGGAAGGAGAAGATTATTGAAGATTTGGGCTTCAAATTAGAGAAGATTTCTCCATCTTTTGCTTGCTTTTCAATGATGAATCTTGATTCAGTTTGTTTTTGTTGTTTTATTTCGTTTTTGAGTATGAACTGAGTTGTTTAGCTAGGGTTTGATGTAATCTTGATACAATGATTCAAATTTATATGGATTGAATTACTTTGAGTTTTAATTTCATGATTGAGTGTTTATCTCTTTGCTTAATGACTTTTGGATGCTTGATCACCATTCAAATGTGTGTTGTTCACAATGAGACTGAGAAGTGATTTGTGATTGTGCCTCTTGGGATAAATACCATAGATTAGCAAACGCTAGAGATAGGTTTAGCGATCTATGAAATCTAGATAGAATTCCACAAAGCTTAAAATCCTTTGAACTATTAATCTTCATTTTGTTGGGTGCGGAAGCTTAATAGGGATAAGTAGGGAAATGTAGCATGAGAATGTATGTTTTACAACTTAGGGAATTCGATTTTCAATCAAGGAATTAGAACCTGGGTAATAGATTCTATGATTTGGGTTAGCGTATTTAGGTGAATTCAACACCCTAGCATTTGTTTTAGAATTGTTTAATTAGTTAAGTTGTTGGGTTTTTCATTTGTATTTAGTTTTTTTTAATCTTCCATCAATCCAATTTATTGTTGCTTCAATTAGGACTTAAACGAGAAAAATCGGTAATTAGTAACACTATCCTCGTGGGAACGATACTCACTCATCACTTTATTACTTTTTGCGACTAGTATACTTGCTATTTTTGCATGTTGTAGTAAACACGCATCACTAAACACAGACAAAGATTGGCATCTAGCAAGGCATCATGGCCACCCGATAGATACGGATTCAGCGAAATAGTTTACCTATCAACGATATGGTAACCGTGCAATCTGATCCTTTCATCATACATTATCTCATCAAGGCCGAGGTGCAGAAGTAATGTCAACTTCGGATATCCTTTATCTCTCGACATTCAGTTATTAGACCAACGACCAAAAAAGATTGGATTGAGCTGCAACTCAATCCCACTATGGCCGCGGATTCAATGTCGTTGCCATCTACCGAATTACTTAGTGAGATAATTTCTCCCATACTCGGGAGTGATGAATCCTTTGTCGATCCACCATAGTCTTGATACACTCCTCGATGTAGCCAATCAGTACCGTATTGATAGCTTTGAATAGAACTCTATTGGGCTAGTGTCAAACTACACCAATTGGTGCATAAGGCGCTCCAATCAAGTCTAAGAATCACATGCACCACCATTTATTAGAGGATTTATTCCATAGACATTGGGGTTACCATCCATATGGAATCCTTTGGTGGGTCTGTCCAATGAACTAGCTTATAGCAAGCACCTATGTGTTGCACCAAGTTGTCGGCAAACAACCTTAACAAGTGAGATCAGTCACTATCTTTCGACAGGTCATTCAACACTATGATAGCCTTACCGTATTATCTGTGTCCTTGGTCAGAATAATATTGGGACTACGGACATTTCTAGAATGGCCACCACATATGATCATAGGGTTCTCACTATCAAGATTTGAAACACTTGATACCCTCATCACGGTTTTACTATCTTAAGAACATATATCAATTCATACAATTATGATTTACACGATATAGTAGAAATTGCCTTTTATTGATTAATAAACATTATTACAAAGAGTCAATTCTACAATAATTGATTGGCTGGAACCTACCCTAACAGCAAGCACAATGTATCTTGTCATTTTTGCTTTTGCATCATGTGTATGCTTCATATATACATACCCAGTCTGATGGATAGAACTATCAGTAGGCTCTAGTGACAAAGCTTGCTCAATAGTGTATAATATATTGCTTGACTAAAGTATATTGTTTATACTTCTATACCAGTCAACGAAATTCTCCCCATTTCATTTGTTTCCCAGTTCGATGATTTGTCACAGTGATGATGGGATCATATTGCTCATTTTAAGTGAATCTACAAGTTCAAAATAAGCGAAAATTATTATTATTATTTAACAAAGTCTTTTATTAAATAATTGCTCTCACTATTTTCCTCAAGCCAATAACCCTCACTATTAACTCGGGAAAGCTCGTTGGCTCTCCTAGTGGACTGAGATCCCATCTAGCCCATTTCAAACCTTTGCTTTGGCGAATAAGCCAAAATGGGTTGATTAGGTAGGCCAACAAACTTAATCCAAATAAGTTGATAGCTCCCAATACCAACCTTAAATGCGAAGTAAGCCAACAAACCAATCACATAATACAATGACCAAAGCCATTGTCCTCAAGTGTGATTCTCAGTATCAGTAGAGTGGACACATACACACAACAAGTGTACTTCTCTACTATGTCTATGATATGCTTATCAACCTGTAATAGCCACTTTCTACTCACATACTCATAATGAAATACATATAAAATAATATAAAGAAATTGGGCCCAAAATTTTCTTTTTATTAAATATATATATATATTCTTTACAAACATATACATTTTTACACAAACTTATAATGTATACAAAAGATATTAAAACATGGTGGACAATGTAACCACTTCCCCTCGCGTGTCGACGACCATCCGACTGCGTCCTCACTTATGATAAAATAATAAATAATTAAAATGAAAAGAAATTAAATAATAATATGAAATTATGATGATATTGAAAAATAGAAAAAAATTTGAATAATATAAATAAATTATATGAATAAATTATAAATATAAATTGAATGAGAAATTGATTGGAGATTTGGAGTAGAGAGATTGAGAGAATGAAAGAATGAGAGATTGATTGGTGTGAAAAAAAATGAAAGGTTTTAGGGTTATTTATAGTGTAGTTGTGGCGAGGAAAATGAAAAAAAAACTTATAATTAATAAATAATTATAAGTTTATAACCGTTGGCTGCTTTTGTGACCGTTGGCAGCCAACGGTTATAAAAAGTTAAATTTTTTTTTAATAAATTTTGTAAAATTTTATTTTAGCCCTTATAATTTATACTTATTTAAGGGGTTTAATGTAATTTTACAAAGGACTAAAATGATAAAATGCAAAAAAAATTTGGGCCCTGGCCCGGGCCTTGGAGAAGGGCCCAATGGAGGGCCCGGGCCCTCCTCCTTAGGCCTGATCCCGTTTTGGGACTCAATGACCGATCCTAGGACTGGGTTTTGATGCTGGGTTTTTGGGCCCGATCCCAAATGCCCAGCTCTATTTGACACCATAGACTTTTATTTGTTTGACAGATGATGATGATGAGGAAGCCAAGGAATGGATGCTAAGATTTTGCACAAAAATCGACCTTTATGGATTAATCAGGGGAGTATCTCGTAACCTTTACTTTTGTTTTTCTATTCCTTGGCTGTGCATGATGTGACATTGGGGACAATGTCATTTTAAGTTTGGGGGTAGGAAAATTAGAAATTTTTAATTTTGTTTATTTTACTTTGGTTTGATTGTTTTTGCCGATGATGAATTGTATAAATCAATGATGAGAATTGGATTGTTGCGATTTTATTGTTAAGAAATGTTAAGCATTGCTTCAAGTTTATGTTTATTGACTAATTTTGATTGAGGTTTGTTGAGTGGTTCAACCATCATTTTCACTTTTTTGGTATGCTTAGATTCATTTTATGTACTTAGGTAAAGTTTTGATAATGTTGGTGGACTCTAGAACCTAGTAGAGAAGTGCTTGAGGTGAAATTTTAGGATTAGACATTGTTGAGGAAATGATTTAGGCATTTTTCGGAACGTTTGAGCTTTCCAACCGACCCACGAATGAATCTTTCCGTAGTCACCCATTTGAGCCTTATGAGATTATCATTGCCTTATTTTCCTTGCAAACAAAAAATTGTCCAATCCCTATACCCTAAACACTTTATCATACCCTTTAGGAGAATTTTGGACTTAATGTTTGACACAAAAGAGCTTTTTTAGGTGTGTGAATAAGTGATGGACCAAAATCTTAAGTTTGGGGGTTGCAAAAATGGCACGAAGAAGGGGCAAGAGACCTCAATGGTGTTGTAAATATTTGTTAATTTAAAAAAAAAAATTTCTTTAGTTCGATTCAAAATCAAAAATAAGAAATGCACAAGTTTTAGGCTTGTAAAATGGTTGGTACTTTGATTGGTGGTTGAGAAAGAAAGTGGACATTGATGTAGCCCTTAGTGTTTGCATGAGGAAAACCGAGTTCTCTTACTTTGTTTATCCTATCCTTTTCCTTGGAGCCCACTACCCTAGCCTAACGTTAGAAGCTTGCAAAGACCTTTTGATCCTTAGCGATATCTAGTCTACATTAGTGGAGAGTAGTTCCATACTTAGGCTTATGGAATCTGCCACCATTTGATAAACTTTACATTTCTGCATAAAATAATCCGGGAAGTCGGAATGCGGACTGAAGTGGGGATCACCTACTCGGGGGACTAATAGAGAAAGATAGTCGATACATCTTATAACTTCTTGAAGTGTTGAACATTTTCTAGTAATAATTTTTCAACAACCTTAGAGACTTGCATAAATTCTAGGCAATTCTTATGTTGAGTTTAAGTCTAATTTTTGTTTGTTCATTTTTAGTTTTGTTGTTTTGTGTTTTTGGTTGTTTGTTGCTTTTCTTTCTTTGAGTTTTTATTCCTTTTTGCTCGAGGACGAGCAAATCTTAAGTTTTGGGGTATTTGATAATCATATTTTACGCTATGATTTTGCATTGAATTTTGATAGGATTTAGGATACTTTTCATACAATTTGGGCCATAATTACTACCTAAATTCTATTAATTTGTCTTTGCAGGCCTAAACGATGATTTTTAGCATAAATGCCAATTTTGAGCTTAAATTTTGTAATTTGAGTTTGTAAACTCAGAATGACCTGAATTTAGAAGCTTTGGAAAGCTAAGAAGAAGAGCTACAACTTTCATGTTTTGGGTTTTTCCTAATTCTGACTGGAGAATGGTGAAAACTTGGCTTGAAGTTGTGAAAAGTATGCTGGGAAATGAAGGAAAACGTCTTTGGACATGCTTCAGTATTTCTGTCATAACTTGAGCTGTAGACCTCGGATTTTTCTGATTCTTGAACGACCAGAAATATAATTTAAAGGGCTAAAATTCATATGTTTAACACTGTTCCAGATTCAAAATCTATCATGCTCAAATTTGGCCCGAAAATCTTCTCCGTGGCGAGGAAAAATCTTCGCCGCGGCGAAACCTGCATCAGATGTAAAAATAAAACGACGCGTTTTGGCTTGCTAGGGCTTCATCCTTAAGTGAGAGAGGTATAAATTAGAGTGAAAAGGAAGAGAAAAGGGTTTGGTTCGTCATTTGGAAGGCAGCNAAGTCCAAACATTTTACAATGGGTTGCTACCAAATATTCAAACTATGGTAGATGTGGCAGCAGGCGGAACCTTAAATAACAAGACCCCAGAAGATGCTTATGAATTGCTTGAGGTGATGACAAACAATAACTACCAAAGACCTAATGAGAGAGCAATGCCGAAGAGAACAATGGGTCTACATGAAGTCGATGTGTTCGCCACATTATCTGCACAAATTGCATCACTTCAAAATCAGTTGGGAGGTATGAATGTAAATTCTATTCACTCACTTATTATAACTTGTGAATTTTGTGCAGGAAACCATGGGAGTGTGGAATGCCAAGATGGAAACCAGTTATTCTTCTCAATAACCAAGCAAGTGAATTACATGGTTAGTTCACAAAGGTTGCAAAGTGACTCTTTCCCCAATGCTTACAATCTTGGTTTGGGGAATCACCCAAATTTGTCTTGGAGTGATCAAAGTAGTCAATCAAATCAAAGGACAGTGCAAACCATCAATCAGTGGTGAATCATCAACCATGGGAGCAAAGAATGTCAAAATTGGAGGATATGTTGGGAGAATTCATACAAGAAACCACAAGTTTTATGAATGAGACATGCTTAAACTTAAGAAATCAAGGAGTGTCCATTCAAAATTTGGAGGTTCAAGTGGGGCAATTGGTTGAACAANTTTATTGTTGCTTCAATTAGGACTTAAACTAGAGAAATCGGTACTTATTAACATTATCCTCGTGGGAACGATACTCATTCATCACTTTATTACTTTGTGCAACTAGTGCACTTGCTATTTTTGCATGTTGTAGTAAACACACATCATCTAGATTCTTTCTTCTTGGGCTAATTGGGTACCTTTTCTTAATCAGTTAAGATCTATTGGAAGAAAATTTTCCTACTTCTTTAGTTTATTTGGTCAGTTTGTAGTTGTTGATGTGCAGACTTTTACGATTACAGGGATATGGTTTAGCTCTCCAACTTTGTCCTCTGCCATTACTAATCTCACCCCTGCATTCATATTCATACTTGCCATAATTTCTAGGTCAGATTCTTCTCTGTTTTGTCATTTCCGGGCTGTCATTTTGGATTTGACAAGTCCTTTTTAGTTTGAATGGAATTGAAGTAAATTTTAGGCTTTGTTTTTCTGATGAGAAAGAAGATAAATTTGAAAACTCTTTGATTTGGCTGGAATTGAAGCAAAGTTTAGGTTTGGTTTTTTGTTGAGTAAGAAGATAAAGCTAGAATTACTTATAATTGAGATTGACCAATAATGTGTGTGATATCTCTAGAGATCCTTTGTTTTTCATCAATCCTAGATAACATTCCTGAACAATTTGGCAATGAAGGAGATTTATGAATGAATCTTCAAACTATTACTTTGTTTTTTGAAATCCATTGAACTCTTATTGTTTTATCTCCAACGGAATAATAAACATAATCAAGCTAGGACTCGGACTACAAATTCATTACATATATGCCCAAGCACCTTGAATTTTCTCGCCATAATTATGAGTCTCTAACCATTTGATCTCCTTCCTCTCGTGAGTTGATAATTTTGAGTTTTTGCATTGCAAAACTGCTTGTCTACAAAGTAGGTGTGTAGTTTTGGTGTTTGTTTTGTTTTGTTTAAATTTGCATACTCCTATCCTAAGTCAATACTAATAGCATATAGCTGATAAAGAATTAGATACATTCATGTGTTTGATTGTTTTTAAGTTTATGGTGTTTGGCATGCCTTTAAATTATTGATTTTTTTTCCTTGGTAGTCTCAAGCATTGACATGGAGGATTTTAAGACTATAGATACGGATATGGTTAATGTGAGAGCAAGTGATGATGCTTCTAGGGTAACACGCCACCTCCTTCCAATTCTAGTATTCCTGCAACTAGTTCTAGAAGTAAACGTAGAACAACGAAAGTTTGGAATTACTTTGATACACATTTTGATGAGAATAAGAATGAGAGGGTTAGGTGTAAAGGGTGCAATAAAACTTATGCATATGGTAGTTCGCCTCATGGGATAAAAAATTTGAAGCGTCATATAGGAGATTGTCCAAAACCTGGCCACACTGATGTAAGGCAATTATTGATTGATCATGGTCATAAATTGCAAAGTAGAAAGATTAGTCAAGGGACTTATAGTGAGTATTTGGCATTATCAATTATTCAACATAATTATCCATATTCATATGTGGAGAATCAAGGAACTAAGAGAGTCTTTTCGTATGTGTGTAAGGAGCTTAAGCATTATACTATTGGAGTAGATGCCCTAGAGCCAATCAATTATTGTGGAATTGACTCTTTGTAATAATGTTTATTAATAAAAAGAAGGCATTATCTACTATATCATGTAAACCATAATTGTATATATTAATACATGTCCTTAGAATGGTAGAATCGTGATGAGGGTATCAAGTGTTTCAAATCTTGATAGTGAGAACCCTATGAGCACATAAGGTGGTCATTCTAGAAACGTCCATAGCCCCAGTATTATTATGACCAGGGCCACAGATAATACAGTAAGGATATCATAGTGTTGAACGACCCTGTAGAAAGGCAGTGACAGATCTCACTTGTCAAGTTTGTTGGCTGACAACCTAGTGCAACACATGGGTACTTACTACAGGCAAGTTCACTGGACTGACTCACTAGAGGATTCCATATGGATGGTAGCCCCAATGTTCATGGAACAAATCCTCTAACGAATGGTGGTGCATGTGATCCTTAGACTTCAGATCACCAAAGCGCCTTGTGCACCGATTGGTGTAGTTTGACACTAGCCCAATACAGTTATATTTAGAGTTGTCAATATGGTAGTGTTTAGCTGCATCAAGGAGTGTATCAAGAACATGGTGGATTGATAGAGGATTCATCACTCCTGGGTATGGGAGAACTTATCTCATGATGCAATTCAGTTAATGACAATGGCAGTAAATATGTGATCACAGTGAGATTGAGTTGTTGCTCAATCCAATTCATTATTCTGATCATTAGTCCAACAACTGAATACAAATATATCGAGAGTAAACTGAGGTTGACACTATTTCTATGCCCTAGTCTCGATGAGATAACAGATGATGAAAGGATTAGATTGTACGGTAACCATATCGTTGATAGGTAGCTACTTCGCTGAATTCGAATCTATCGTGTAGCCATGATGCCTTACTAGAGGCCAATCTTGGTCTGTGTGTAGTTAGACAATTAATTGGTGTTAATCACGCTACTACACACTGTCGGTATGATGAGGAGCCTACAGGTCACACACATAGAAGATAATTTAAGAATCAGTTTGTGCAAGGGGCGTTTTCATCTTTTTGGACGAAAGGGTATTTTGGTAATCTCACAATGCAATTAAATTTGCTGAGGTTGTTGCCTATATTTAATTTGATATTAAAATTAAATAAGTGAGATTATATTTAAATATATGTACACATATATTTAAATGGATTATTATTATTAATTAAATGTTAATGTATTTCTATAAATACAGTAATTGAGTTTAATCGAAAATAAGTATAATTATAATTAAAATATCATGATTGAGAGTGTTTGGATATAGGGGCTATTTGGCTTGAAGCCCAAGCATATTCCTTAATGGAATAGGTTTTTATGAGCATTATATAAGTGCAAGGTTTTGTGATTTTCAAAAGACATGTGATGAAAGAAAAGAAAACACATAGCCCTCTCTCTATATCTCACGCTACCTTGCTTTATTGAATCAAAGTTTCTTTGATTCTTGATTTGGTTCTTGAAGCTAAAGATGATCCAACAAATCCCTCTTTAGCTTTTCGGGTTATCTTCGTGTGAATTACCGCTAGTTTGATCATACTCTTAGATCGGTAGCGAACCCAGTCAGAGACAAGTTTGAAGGAGTCTCCAAACGTGCATAGGAACTCTAAACTCTACTCTGATTGTTCATATTACTGTAGATTTTGATTTAACATATAAACTGTATAATCTGTGCCTTGATCTTGGCTTTAATGGGAATGATCTGTGCTTTAAAATTTTTGTTTCTGCTGCCATGAGTTAGATCGTTTCCTAACAGCGGTATTAGAGTTTAGGGTACTAGATTTTATAGTTTGATGTAGAGGTGTTCGGTTCCGGGCACCCTGCATTTTTTGAAGGAACTGGAACTGACGGTTCCAGTTCCTAGATACCCAGAACCAGAACCTATAACAACGGTTCCAGTTTCGGTTCCGGTTCTGGGTACCTTGTAAAATTCATGACCCCCCAAAGTTTTTAAAATGGCAAAAAAACCCTTAAAAACTTACAAATACCCCCCCACCTGGCACTTGTTAGCAAAAATAAAATTTCAAATTATAAATTCAAAATTACAAACTCATTACTTTGTAAAGATAGATTCTCAAAAGTCGAACCAACTTACTTTAAATGTTATGAAATAAAAACTTTATATTAGTCTTTAGTTTTATTTTATATTAGTCTCGATTCCCGGTTCCGGTTCCTAACTATAGGAACCAAAACCAGAACCGCACAGTAACGGTTCCAAAAATTTGGAACCGAAACCAAACCCTAGGTACCTGCCGGTTCCGGTTCCAATCGGTTCTTTTGAACACCCCTACTTTAATGTATGGTTGATTACATATATTTGATTGATGACATGTTGCCTTGTTGAGTTTGTATAAAATCTACCTTGAAAGCACGTTTTAATAAATCAATATACTTGTTAATTTAATTTGTTAATGATCTGCATGATTGGTATATTGAGATATGGATTTTTGTTGAGATAAGATGTTTTGATTGATTGCAAAATCCGATTGGCATTCTGTTGGTTCCTGATTGAACTGATATGTTATAGACCAGTGTATGCTCATCGCAGTGACATAACCCATCATCGCGGCGATCGTTGTTTGGCGTACTCGTTGATTGAAAAATCAGCGCTTGCTGTGACAATATAATTCATCGTCGTGGCAATAGTCCTTGGCGAGATCACTGATTGAATATCAGCACTCGTCGCGGTGATATAACTCATCGCCGCGGCGATTGTAGTCTAAGGTGCGTGCTGACGATAATCAACACTCACCGCGACAATATAACGCATCACACGTGGTGCATGTACGCGACAAAAATTAGTGCACGCCGTGGCGATATAATCCATTGCCACAGTGAGCATACTTTTGAGTGTATAGGGGCCAAAGTGAAAAGTTTTAAAACTTTTAGACCAAATGAAGATCTGTAAATTGTCAGAGGGCAATTGATAATTCACCCACCCAATTCAAAAATTGATTGCTTTTTAATGTATGCAATGTACTTGTTTGAATATTGCATGGTACCTGATACATGAGCCTTAGACCTATGGTGAATGTTTTAAAATATTTTTGGGAATGTATGGTTGTAAATTTTTAAAATAGGGCCTGTGTGTCTTGCCTTTCTTCCCCTTCTTGATGTACATTCTCTTCTCATCTCATTCCCTTCGAATGTAAATTGAGGTTTCTAAATTTATTGATGTAAAATTAGTTTGAGATTAATTTCACTATAAATTTAGAATGATGTATTTTGTAATCTACTTGAACACGGAGCAAGGACAAGGCAATCATACTTGAAGACTCAAGATATTTATTACAGGACCCCTAGGTGACCCATCAATTCCTCTAGGCTCGAGGAAATCGGGTTTAGCTAGGCCATGTACCGGCACGTTTACATTTTTCTTAGAATGCATACTAAGGTAGAATGTTTAATAACATGCCAAACGATGTCATTCTAATAAAGATAATAAAGTGGTGAGACATAAAATAAAAACCCTGAATTAAAGAATATTAAGTCATATTTATGCCTTCCATCACCATGGGTTTAATCAAACCACTATTCGTTGGAACCTTGTTCGCCAAAACAAAGGTACACTTCTACCAATGGGATGTTAAATTTTATTGGAGTTTTCCTTAATGGTGATGGGTCAACTTAAAATGGCAGTTTTGCTTGTTCGCCAAAGCGAAGGTTGATAAATACGTCATATGCATAGTAGAAAAATACACACATTGTGTGTACGTGGCGGCATGTAATGTCCACTCTATTGATACTGAGAATCACACTTGAGGACGATGGCTAAGCCATTGGATTGTGTGATTGGCTTGTTGGCTTGTTTCACATTTGACGCTGATAGTAGGAGCTATCAACTAGTATGGATTAAGTTTGGTGGCCTACCTAATCAACCCATTTTGGCTTGTTTACCAAAGCAAAGGTTTGAAATGGGCTAAATGGGATCTCAGTCCACTAGGAAAGCCAACAGGCTTTCTCAAGTTAATAGTGAGGGCTATTGACTTGAGGAAAATAATAGGAGCATTTGTTTAATAAAATACCTTATTAAATAACAACATTAAACATTGTAATAACGGTCACTTATTCTGTACTTGTAGATTCACTCAAATTGAGCAAAATGATCCCAGCATCACTGCAAAAAATCATCGAACTGGGAGAGAAATGGAATGGTGAGAATTTCGTTGACTTGTATAGAAGTATAAACAATATACTTCAGTCAAGTGATAGATTATACACCATTGAGCAAGCTTTGTCACCAAAGCCTGCTAATAGTTCTATCCATGAGACTGGGTATGTATATGTGAAGCATACACATGATGCGAAAGCAGAAATGACTAGATACACTAAGCTTGCATCAATGACACCATTACTGTGACAATAGTGCCAAAAAATGGACTTGGCTTCTATTCTTCATTTTCTTCAAAGAAATGAGAAGCATATGGTGTCTTGGTTGTTATTTAGATGTAGGATGGAAGAAGGTACCAAAATTGGCAATCATATACTCAAGTTGACTGAGTATATGAACAGGCTTGAGATTTTGGGATGCGGACTTAATGAAGGTTTAACGATAAACCTAATATTACAGTCTTTGCTAGATTCTTACTCTCAATTTGTCTATGACTTCATTGAGAATGATAAGAAGAATACCCTTTCCGAGCTTCTGAATATGTTGAAGGCTACTGAGTCAGGCATGAAAATGTCAAAAACTTTGACGTTGGTTGAAGCTAGCTCAAGTAAAAAGTAAAGGACTCAAAAGTCATTGGAAAGAACTGTTGAAGAAAGGAAGAGTGTTTGTTCTCATTGTGGGAATCCCAGCCATTGGAGGAAACATTGGAAGGCCTTCTAGCAAAAAGGAGAAAGAATATTACTTCTTCGTTAGGTACGTTCTTGAGATTAACTCTTCCCATCAACATCTTGGTTCATTGACACAAGATGTGGTACTCACATTTGACTAATGTACAGGGACTACGACAGAGTAGATTGCTCACTGAGGGAGAGGTGGACCTACTAGTTGAAAATGGAGCACGTGATGCTGCATTTACTGTAGGATCTTATCGTCTAATTTTGCCGATGGGCTTGTTTCTTGGAACTTGTGGATTATTATGATCTTTCTTTAATTTCTAGAAATTATATTTTTGTTTCCACTTAGGAAAAATGAGAATATTACTTTACTAATAGATTATTGTCCTTAAGTGTAAATAATATTATTTACGGAACTGTTTCATAATAATATGTTCTTAAGATAGACAATAAGGATAATCTCAAAATGACAACTATGCCAACTGTGGCAAGTTGAGCTAAACATACCTGAAGGAATATGGGATAGTATTAAAACTCGCATCTTCGTGTACACCCCAATATAATGGTGTATCTGAAATAGAGCATTAGGACCTTACTTGATATGGTTAGATCCTTGATAAGTTTCTATGATTTGCCCACATGATTCTAGGGTTGTGCCCTAGAGACTGTGACTTACAGACCAAACCATGTGCCATCAAGGTCTGTAGATAAAACTCCATATGACCAATAGAGTGGGTGAAAGCCCAACTTGTTTTATCTAAGGATCTGGGTTTGCGAAGCTTATGTCAAGAAATTGACTTTAAACAAGTTGGACCCGAAATCCTGCATATGTATATTTGTGGGTGTAATACCCAAGATATCAAAGGTATGTTCCTAACTCAAATTAGTCCTTTAGATGTTAATTTTATGTTAAAAAGCATAAAATCTAATTAAGGGCAAAATAGTCAATTCATTTGGAACGGTATGAATCAATTATCCATAGAGAGGCTTAGGGGCAAAATGGTTATTTTGCCTATGGATAAGCATTGAAAAAAGTCANATAGGCTTGATCATGCATATTTTGTGTACATCATGATTTAGTAAATGAGAATATGGAAGAATATGTTAGCATAGAATGAGAAAGAAAGAAAAGAAAATGACTAGTAATTTTCTTTTAAGCAAACATGCAAATATGTATATTTTCTCATTTACTAAAGAATGCAAGTGTAGAATTTCCATAGCTTGGAAATTCATGTTAAAATGTGTATAGTATCTCTTTCTATTCTCTTTCTACAACATACTATGATATAAGATTTTTGCAATGGGGAACCTGTGACTGACAGAGATGCTCACATATATGCCACCACGAGTAAGCAGCATCAGCAGAGAGATACAATATTTGTACAGTCCGTGAGTAGTATATATGGATGAGGACTGTACCCAGCAGAGCATACCTACATGCACCCCGCCATGAGCGAGCGGCCAAAGTAGAAAGATACAGTACTTGTATAGTCCGTGAGTAGTGCATGTAGATGAGGACTGTACCCACTCACATGGCCAGGGTTCCAAATCCATGCATACACCTAGTCCGATTGGCAAACCAGAATAGAAGAAAGAAAGGAAAGAGAAATAGAGAAGAAAAGAAAGAGATACAACATAAGAGACAGGTAACAAAAAAGAAAAGAAAGTTTTTTTCTCAGGAAAGTGTATTATTCTGCATATGTATTATGTTACTTACATGATTCAGTATTTCTTATGTGCTCGACGATGTACAGTTTTATTCATTGTCTTTACACACTAATAAGTAGCAAATCAGAATATCAGAAAAAAATGCAAAATATTAGAAAAGAATGAAGAATATTATCAAAGAATAAAGTGAGAAAAGGAAAATCAGAACATGAGTAACAAAGGAAACACAGTAGTGCAGTTTGGTTTACTTACTGAGCAATTAGTGCTCACTCCATTATTTTACTGTTTTGCAGGTACTAGATGATTTACGGCCTGGTAAGTTGTCAAGAAGCGAAGAAATTTGGCGGCACTGTTCAAGATTACCTTGTGCTTACTAAAGTATATCATTATTTTGTGTATATATTTATATGAATTAAAATTAGAATTTTTGGATTTTGCATTATGTCTATATGTCTATAAAAGTTATTTAGTGGATTTTATCATATATTTCTCAAAGAATTACTAGCTAGAGAGTATATTACAAGATATTTGTGTAAATTAACTATATATATAGTGATGAGAGCCCTCTGGCTCTTAAACTGCAAAAATATGGAAGCTTTGATTGATTCTTTGAAGATTAAGTTATCCAGCCTGCTAACAACAAACCACCAATACAGTCCCCTCAACCAATCAACCAATGCTACACGGCCACACATGTAGCTTGTCACCACTACTGTCAAACCCCCACATAGAGAAAATTTCAACAAAAATGTTGCAGCTTATTTCATGTAAAAGAGTTTGAAAATTATACTTACTTCAGTCTGAAATGCTTATTCTCTTCAATATATATCTCCTAAACTATGCACAGCGACTGCCCTTTCATCAATGAAGACACCCTGCTCTTTCATTAACTAAAACACCCTACTTAGATGCTTCACACCAGAATCATATAAGTAAAGCTTCAGTGAAATTGAGATCATATCATTATAAATCTACTCTTGGAACAATATTCAGTAATTGATTAGAACATAAATTAGTAATGGACTATGAGAAATAGGAAAAAGATTAAAAAGATAGAAGTTCTAAAATAATATAAAAAATTCTAATATAGTCAAAGATACTGAAAGTATATTTCCTCAAACAAGAAAGAAGAATTCTCTTGATGTACAACAAGATTGTAATGAGATTTTGATACTACCTTATAAAGCAAAGCGAGGAATGAATCCCTAAAATACATGATACGTGCAAATTTACATTCTTGAAAACTGAAATACAACTATGTATGAGAAAGGAAAATCATATTTCATATGTCACCAACAACATGAATTTAATTTGCGCGAATACAGATTGTGTGGTTGAAACTTCTAAGGCTATGATTGCCATGGGTGCTTCAGAGCATTATATGCAGAAAGTCATGTCATAATATTCACTTCAAGAAAATGAGCAACGAAGTCAATGAAGCCCTGGTCCTTCATCATCAATCAGTGAAATAATGAACTCAAAGCCTCTATTCTTGAACAACTCAGAGACGAGCCTTCCTTTCACACTATTATGGATACAAAATTAATGGGAAAAGTTGGATTCAATTGTCAACTGCTCCTATAAATAGGATTGACTATGGATTCGAACCATAGCACATGCTTTGATAAAACCCTAGGATTCTCCCAATCTAAATCATGTAGGTTTTACATGAAGAAGTTCTAATCGAAGCGATTAGGAGAAGCAGTATATTTAAAAAAATAGAGAAAGAATAACCAAGTCATGATAATATAACAGTATTTGAGCAAACACAAGGTTGGACAAGTTCCATAAAAGCAAAAATAACCATTGGATTTTGGAGTTCTAGCTTCATGCTTTTAGAGAACTTTGGTAAACGACCATTTAAACAAAGAAAAAATGTCTATTTACTAAACGGCTATCTTAAAATTTTTCTTCACGGTTAAACACCTAGCGGCAGATATTTGAAAAACAATTAAGTGCCATCTTTCCCTCATGGCATTATACTTTTAGAATATTCAGAACTCATTGCAAAAATAAGAGTTAAAATAACTAGAGGAGTCTGAATTCAGGTGAGCAAGAACAAATTGAAATACTCTAAAAACTTAAAAAATAATATAAAGGGTTATATATGTTAAGACTTATGATCAAAGGTTGCAACATATAAAGATACCAAATCAGCCTATGGGTACTTATAAAGGTTAAGACTAGAAGATCAGATTATAGATTGCAAACCTCTTTGACTCATCAATTCCAACAACCCATTACCTTCCGCCATCTCCAAGTCCTTGTGAAGCCCACTTATCATTGTAGTAAATGTCACCACATCAGGTTGCAAACCTCTCTAACTCATCAATTCAAACAACCCATAGGCTTCCTCCATCTCTCTTCCTTGGAAAGCCCATTTATCATTGTATTAAAAGTCACCAAATCAGGGTGCAAACCTCTTTGATTCATCAATTTGAACAACCCATTAGCTTCCTCCATCTTCCCCTCCATGCAAAGCCTATTTATCATTGTAGTAAAAGTCAACAAATTAGGCTGCAAACCTTCTTGATTCATCAATTCCAACAACCTATTAGCTTCCTCTGTCTTCCTCTCCTTGCAAAGCCCATTTATCATTGTAGTAAATGTCACCACATCAAGTTGCAAACCTATTTGACTTATCAATTCCAACAACCTATTAGCTTCCTCCATCTTCCCCTCCCTTCAAAGCCCATTTATCATTGTATTAAATGTCACCACATTAGGCTGTAAACCTCTTTGAATCATCAATCCCATCAACCCATCAACTTCCTTTACCTTCCCTGTCTGACATAACCCGTTAATCAAAGTCACATACGTAATCACGTTAGGCATAACCACACAGCAATTTTCTTGTACAACTCGTAGCCTTCAAACTCATATTCTCCAAACACAATCCTTTAATCAAAGAAGTCAAAGTCACAACATGTGGGCTAAAACCTCACCTCAAAATCCTCCCAAAAACAACAAAACCATCACATACTCTACCCATATTACAAAAACCATTAATTAAAATATTCAATGTAGTCAAATCCAGCAACAACCCAATTGAACCCACTCTCTTGTACAACAAAATAACGTCTTCATAAAACTTTTTCTTACCAAGAGCTCCAAACAACTGGTTGAATGAATAAATCGGTGGTTTGGGTTGCATATGAGTCATTAAAAAAAAGAAATAGCGTGCTTCATCAAGAGTGATAGTACCTTCATTGCAATATTTTTGAAGGAATTTATCAAGCCTCGTTACCTCTTCAACGTTATGTACTGAATCTTTTGGTATAGTTGTAGTCACTTTACATGAATTTGTTAATAAAGATGAGATTTTGGTTTTAGTAACTGTTTCAGAAGAAGAATAACAATGATGAAGAAAGGTTTTGTAGGCCATTTGATGTAACGCCCACATCGCGGTACATAGCTTTACGTATTCCCTAATACCCTTAGTTGAATTTTGTTAAAGGTATCTTGAACAAGTGTGAAGAAAATGCCTTAAAATTTCATTAGGGGTAATCACTCATAATTAGTTGAAAAAGTGGGGAGTGAAAAGAGATAGAATTTCATGGAGAAGTTAATAAAAAATGAGGGCATTATTGTAATTGACTAAGGGACATAGATGGAATTTCATAGAAAGTACAAGGGCAAAATGGGAAAGTAGAAGTAATAAATGAGATATTTTGAGTTCATTCTTGAAAACTCTATCATTCTCTACTCCCTCACACGCCACTTTCATCTCCAAATTCTCTCATTTTCTTCATCAAATTTCCAAGGCAATTTAGAGGATTTTTGGTTGGATTTTGGTAGATATTCAATCCTAAGCATCCAAAGGTAAGAGTTCTTGCAATATGATGTGAGATTAATTTTTAAAGTGTTGAATTCTTATAGTTATATGCTTAGGGTTTAAGAAGAAGAGGAGATCTACCCAAAGAGAGAGTTTCTAGTGTGGAACTACCCAAGATCAAGGTAAGTAAATCCAACCCTAAGTTTAATTTGAGTAAGTTTGTAGAGATTTGTACATGTACGTATGTCCTCATGTTTTTGAGAAGTTTTGATGAGATTGATACTTGATGATAATTAAAATTCAGCCATGAGAATGTAGACTTTGCCTATATGGTGATTGATGGAAGTTTCGTTGAATTTAGAAAGAGTTTGAGTAGACTTTATAGAGTGTAGTTTCCTAGCCAGGTTTAGTGTTGATTTAATGGAGTTTTGCTCCAAATATTGGTGGCTTGAGAAAGAAGTATAAGTGTTTCCAAATAGAGTTTGAGTATGCATGCAATTTGTTTGATGAAAATCCTAAGAGAAAACATGTTACCATGGTTGCCCTGTCACCACCGTGACTTTCTAAGTGATTTTTGGGCATCTTACCGATTGAACTGGGTTGAGACTTAAACATAAAATTTGTAGCCCTGTCTCTAAGCTTTAAAACGAGACCAAGATCGTAGCAACCGATGTGTATAACTCGAGATATGTCTTCTTGAATATGACCTCTGTAGAGTGACTACCTCAAAATATTTTTTAGTCTAATAATCTATGATTGATTTCAAGTATGGGAATGTTGTTGGTAGAAAATAGTAGTTCTCTAATGATATTTTTATATGCCATAATGCATTCTCACATTCTCACATTCGTATTTAGATAGAATAGCAAAGAATGAGCATAGTTCCATGCACATACACATGGATGAGAATAGTAAAGAATAAAGAAAAAGAAAGAAAAGAATTAATTGTAAAAAGATAAGAGAAGAGAAGGTTGTTGCGATGGGGAACCTGTGAGTGGCAGAGAAGAATAGTCCCACATACACGCCGCCTTCAGTGAGCAACCTCAGAATCAGAAAGAAGTAAGTGTACAGTTCGTTAGAAGTGTATGTGGATGAGAACTGTACCAACAGAATTTACCTACATGCACGCCGCCTTTAGTGAGCGGCCTCAGAATCAAAGAGAAAAGTTGTACAGTCCGATAGAAATGCATGTAGATGAGGACTGTACCCACTCACATGGCCAGGGTTCCGAATCCATGCCTCAACCGAGTCCGATCGGCATAGAAAGAAAGAATAGAAAGAAAGAAAGAAAGAATAGAAAGAAAGAATAGAAAGAAAGAAATTGTAAAACCCCTCCCTAGCCGGGTATTTTCTAAGTATCCCTTGGCCATTGAGAACCTAGAAAACGCGCTCCTAGGAAAGAAGTTTATTTTAAAATCCTATTCAAAGAATAAACTTGTAGTTTAAAAACATATATATGTATATTTATATTTATTAATTTAATTTCTAAACTAAAATAAGTTAATTGTATAAATATAGTTTCCTTTCTTGGAGTAAATTATGAAATCCATAGTAATACTTACTAGAACATACACAATTTTACAAAATTTACTAGCAATTTGATTTCCTTTATTAATACAACATATTTACTCCATTATAGAATCTGGACATTTTACTACATTATGAAATAGGAACATATACTACACTAAATATAGCAAAACACTTCAATAGTCATCATTAACATCCCTTCATGCTCATACGCCCCTCGGAATCCTCTCCCAGCTTCATGCCTTAATCCTTACCTGCAAAACATTTAAAACATTTCGTGGGGTGAGCGCTAATCGCTCAGTAAGGAAATGGCCATTTATAAACTATAAGTTCGTTAAACACGTATATTACTTAGGACCTACCTACCTAAAACATGACCTTCATTCTTTGACATAGCAAGTTCATAAAACATATCTACACTTTAGACTTTTCTCATAACATAAGTCTTAATATACCCATACATAATATAACATAGAACATATATGACTTATGAAATATTCATGTACTGGCATGCTTATTTGTTTTGTCTTTATACTTGACGGTTTCATTATTCTTTGTTATCCGATCGGATTCATTTGAACCATTCCTTGTTCTTGGTCACACCTCAAAGGACTCATGGTTTCCATAAGAATTCCATTCCTCTGATCTTGGTTTTACCTCAAGAGACTCATGAATTCATCTTTAACATTTTATAAATTTTCATAAACAGCTAAAATAACTATTGCATTACCATTATGAATGCAAACATATGGACTAACATCTCCCATGCTCATCATACTATATTCTCCTACTAAACTTCTTAACTTAATTCATTCAATTTCTCATACAATACAAGGAATTTTAGTAGTAGATTATTCAGGGTTTATTAGAATTAGAAACAAATGGAATTTCCATTAAGAAGGTGGATGCCATACGTTCGTCACTTTTCAAGAAATTTTTTTCCTTATCTTCCATTTCGAATTGTTTCTTGGCTAAACCATAAAAGGTTTAGGTCTGTTTCTTAACTTTTTAAACTTCAAGAATCAACTCAATCAGACTTCAAACTCTAGTTATGACTGATTCAGTGAAGCATGTACAGTATAAGTCTCAAAAAGCCAAATCCGAATTCTATTCATTTTAACCATGCCACCTTCATTTGCACATTTATATCATTTACCATTTCATTCTAAGTATAAAAGGCCATAAAAAACCTCCCTTTTTACAGAACCAAAAAGTGCCAAAACATCGTCCAACTACAAGTCTCTTAATTGGCTAATCATCCTCCATATGCACACATACACCAATCAACACACCCATTTAAACAATCCAGAACCAAACAAGCCTCACACTCATATTAACATAAGAAGAGTTTCATAAACCCTAGGTGTTATCAATGGTAGTCATAAGGGAGATTTTTTTTTTCCTTACCTTAGCAGTCAAGCAAAAGGCACTCCTCCTTGGCTCCAAGGTTCACAAAAACAGAAAAAATAGTTTTGAAACTCACCTTTAACCCTGAAATTGAAGTTCTTTAAGTGTGGATGTGATCTCCTTTGAAAACCAACTTGAAATCCTATGAAATTTGAGAATAAATGCTTGAATTAGTGGCTTTTATGGTGGATTTGAGAGATGAAGAAGAAGATGATGCACTTGGGGTGTAAAGGCCGACTCCTCTCACTAATCTTGTAAATATTTATCCATTGTTGCTCTAATGTGATTGGTCAATAAAAGTTGATATAAGGGTTTGGCATAAATTTTCTTATAAGGGCGTTTTGGTCATTTCCACCACAACATAAATATAATCACTCATTTAATGCCATTTGACTTCTTTAAAACACTTAACAATTAAGCAATCCCATTAGGTAAATGACTAACTTACCCTTAATGCACTTTTATGGATACTTATTTCATATGGATTTGTATGAAAAGACCATTATACCCTTGGTTACCGTTTACGCCATTTAACCATATCAATCAACTTTATGACCATTCTACCCTCATTACTCTTCAATGACATCACCCCCTTACACTTTATAATGGCCACATATCAAAATACATGTAAATTGACCATCTTACCCTTCCATTCAAAAAAGAAAATTATTTGAAAAGGTAAATTTCATACCTTAGGGCACCGAAATAATAACGCGGGGTTTACAGAAATAATAGAACGAAAGAAAGAATAGAACACAGAAAGAAAGAACAGAACAAAAAGAAATAAAGAATAGAACATAGAAAGAAAGAACATAATAGAAAGAAAGAAGAGAAACAGAAAACAGAAAAGAAATTGTATTCTTTATGCATTTATGCACATGCATCATGGCATTCATATTATTCAGAATTAGTTTCTCCAATTGTACTTACATGTTAGTAACTGAGAAAAAAAGAATAGAGAAAGAACGGAGAGAAAGAACAGAGAGATAGAACAGGAAAAGAATAGAGAAAGAACAGAGAGATAGAACAGGAAAAGAATAGAGAAAGAATAGAAAAGAACAGAGAAGAAGAAAGAAGTGTGATGTACGGAAAGAATTCAGAATATGAGCAACGGAGATAGAAGGGTAGCATAGAGGGTTTACTTATCGAGCAATTAGTGCTCACCCTATTGTTTTCAATGTTTTTGTAGGTAGTAGATGAGATGTGGTCGCTTGGAATGTCAAGATACTGAAGGGTCGGGCAACACTGTCGAGCTGCTTGAGAAATTTATTTACACTATGTATAGTTTTGTATATATAAAGAAAAATTGGGCCCATTACTTTATACTCATCTATATGTATATTTTCGTAATATATATATTTAGTGAATTTTACTATTTATTTTACGAGTATACTAGCTAAAGAGAGAGTCATTACATTTGAGTAGTGACATTTGTGGATTATCTAGGGTTCAAGCTGCCTTAGACTTTTGTGGGTTTAGGGTTAAATAATACAATCTCAAGGGAAATGAGAGCGGGATAAAATGTCTTTATCTAAAACCTGTAGGGTTCTCGTGTAATTATCCAAACATTGAGGGCATGTTAAACAAAGCAAAATTATTGAGCCTTTCACTCCCTCTCTCATTGTCTCTTTAATGTAATGACATGTATTCATCTTTACTCTTCATCTTATTTTTAAACCATATTTGCTATATTATATTACAACATTGCCATTTTCTCTCTTTTCTTTGTGCTATTTGCTCATGTTTTCAACGTACAATATTTGTTTTTAGTTTTCAATTTTTATTATTTATTAATTGTATATTCAATAATGCTACTTTTACACCACCCTTTACACCATTTTTTTATTTTACTCCATGATATGGCATCCTATGTGGCATATGCCACCTCAGTTGCCACATCATTAGGATGCCACTGTCACTTCCCTCCAAATTTAAAAAAAAAAAAATCTGCAAAAAACCCAAAATTTCAAACATTAATTTCTCTAAATCAATTTCATATCTCCCGAAACAAAGAAACCTAAAAATTTCTCCCAAAAAATCTGTTAATTTTGAAAACCTAGCTTAATCTCTGATCACAACTTGTTCCCACGGAATCCAGTGGCCATCCAAAATCGGTTTGGGGTGTTAGTTGTGTGTCTGTTGCTTGTGGTGTGGATTTCGTGGCTGCTACTTGGGCTGTGGACTTCCTGGCTGCTGCTTGGGGTGTGGATTTCGTGGTTGCTGCTTGTGGTGTGGATTTCGTGGCTGCTACTTAGGGTGTGGGTTGTGTGGCTGCTGCTTGTGGTATGGATTTTGTGGCTTCTGCTTGGGGTCTGGGTTGTGTGGCTGCTGTCCTTGATTCCATAGAGTATGTGGGTTGTTTTATTTTAATCCTTCCTCCATTTTAGGACCCAATAGGAGTATTTTGCTTGTATCATTTGCTAGTTAAATATATATAAATACTATTATTTTCCTTATATCATTTTTCGGTTAAATATATATACATACTTTTGGAATCTGATGATTGTGTAATATTTGCAATATTCATGTAAGGGGAAGGATATATTATATTGCCTAATGTGATATATTTTCTTGCACAAATTTATCGTAGTACGTTAGAAAGATGCAACTAAAGTTTTTACTTATTCTAATTTAGACTTCTGTTGTTAGTCGTGATGAAGTTGCTTGTTTGACAATTTAGGAAGCTTTGGTTTGTGAATTGGGAATAAATTTGAATATTTGTGGGGTTGGCACCTAATGTACTTCAAATGATGGTCTACTGTCATTTTTTGTAATGAAAGATTTTTTCTATGTGCAGACTTGTTAAATAAGCAAGCCCCCATAACCAATCCTAGCCGGTTTACACATGGAAGAGTGCAACCAAAGAAAAGTAGATAACTATTCCCCAGAAATCAATGTGGTTGAGGTATTCTTGTAATTGTTATCTATTTGTCTTAAGCATTAATATGATCTTGATTCCTTTAATGGTATTATTTGCACCTTTTTTTTTTTTTTTTTTTTTTGGTGGGGGGGTGGAATGTTATATACTAATTCTTTGCAATTATAATTTGTGTACTGTAGGGTAATGATGCACAACAAGTAGGGGATAGAAGTAGTGCGGAAGATGAAGGCAAGCCTAAGGCTGGAATGTTTTTCGAATCATTTGATAAGTTTTTTCAATACTATTGGAGCTATGGAAATGAAATGGGGTTTTGAAGTTACAGTAAGATCTTCAAGGAAAGGAGATGATGGGGAGTTGATTTATGCGAACACTTGTTGTTATGGTGGAAAGCGAGATAGTAACTCAAAAAATATCTTTAAATTACATCTGTTCACAAAAAGTGGTTGTAAGGCTCGTAGTACTGCCTCTCGACGTTCAGATGGTAAATGGGAAATAGTGTCAATCATCTATGAGCATAACCATGAACTCATAATTCCTAGCAAAACAAGATTTTTCAAGAGCAATAGATTTATACAAGTGCATGTGAAAAGAAAGATTGAAGTGAATGATAGAGCGGGGATTAGACTGAGTAAGAATTTCAATTCCTTGGTAGTTGAAGCTGGTTGAAGCTGGGGGTGTTGAGAATTTGAGTTTCTTACAAAAGGATTATAGAAATTACATTAAAAAAGTTAGGAAGATCCAACTTGTTAATGGTGATGCTGTTGCGTTACAGAAATATTTTTCAAAAATGCAAAAAGATAATCCCAATTTCTTTTACGTTATGGATTTAGATGATGATGGTCGATTGCAAAATGTTCTATGGGTGGATGCAAGAAGTAGGGTCGCATTTAGAGAATTCGACGACGTTGTGACATTCCACACGACGTATTTAACCAACAAATATGATATGTCATTTGCTCTATTTGTTGGTGTTAACCATCATGGCCAATCTACATTATTAGGTTATGGGTTAATCTCTCACGAGGACACAAAAAAATTTGTTTGGCTTTTTGAAGCTTGGCTTGCTTGTATGGGAAATTCTGCTCCTAAGGCAATAATCACAGACCAAGACAGGGCTATGCAAAATGCTGTCGAGATTGTGTTTCCCGATACAAGACATAGATGGTGTTTGTGGCATATTATGAAGAAGTTGCTAAAAAAGTTAAAAGGTTACAGGGAATATGAACATATAAAGTTTACTTTGCAAAATGTTGTGTATGATTCATTGACATGTGAAGAAGTTAAAGAATGGTGGAATTGGTTCATTGAAAAATACAACTTGCATGGCAATGATTGGTTATCTGGTTTGTATAATGAAAGATATCGTTAGGTGCCGGCATTTGTGAAAGATACTTTTTGGGTGAGAATGTCTACTACGCAACGTAGTGAAAGTATGCATGCCTTTTTCGATGGGTACATAAATTCAAAAATGACATTAAAACAATTTGTAGAACAATATGAGAATGCATTGTGTGATAAAGTCAAAAAAGAAAATGAGGCTGATTTCAAATCGATCAAATCATGGATCCCTTGTATAAGCATTTATCCTATGTAGAAACAATTTCAAAAGGCATACACTACTGCAAAATTCAAAGAGTTTCAAAAATAGCTTGTAGGTAAGCTCCACTGTGAGATATATTCTTTGAAGGATATGGAGTCCAAAATTGAATATGTTGTGAAGGAAGATGTAATGGCTAGAGAGACATATCGTCGGGTTTCGTTTGTGGTTTGGTTTGAGAACCGTTGTTCTGAGGTTTGTTGCAATTGTTGATTGTTTGAGTTTAAAGGGATTTTATGTTGACATGCAATTGTAGTGTTGATACATAATGAAATTTCTCTTATCCCTGAATAGTACATTTTAAGGCGTTGGAGGAAAAATGTATTCAGATGTTACATTTATATTTAATTGTAGGTTGGGAGTTCACAAGAATCAAAAGAATCAAATAAAGTTGATGTAAATGATATTAACTTCCACAATCGTGATGTAAGAGTCTATGTTTTAAGTCAAGTAAGAATCCTTTATTTTTGTTTTTGTTGTAACTAGAACCTTGTTTTGCGGTTAAAAATTAATGTTATTGTGCTTTCACTGGCCAGGGTTATAATGACATGTCAGTAAGTTTGAGGCCATCACTTGGAGATGCATAGTAGCCGATCGTTAGTAACAATGTGGAAAATTGCTTGCAAGTAATCACAATTTTTGACTTATATATAGGAACAATATATTATAGGAGTAGAAAAATCCTTTTTGATATGCAACATGTCTTTTTTTATAGCTGCTTCATGTGTACAGTTGTGTAGACTATTTTTTTGCTTCATCACAAGGCCTGCCCTTTTTGTGTTGTTGGTCTGGTTGTTTTAGGCCTCTGCGAGACTAGTTCGCTGGTATTTAGGATTGTAAATCCTTGTCTTTTTGCTGCCTAAAGAGCGTGTTTTGAAGGGGTCTTGGGGGTTAGTATGGTTGGGGTGTGTGTAATATGGGAGGTGTTCTACTGTTTGGCCGTTGTTGGTGGCTTTTTTGGTTGCTGGTCAGGTTGCTTGGGCAAGTGGAGTTTGGGTTATGGTTGATTAGGGCTGGGCACTTTAGGTAATTCTATGGTTTTGTTGTGAGGCGTTTTTTCTTTTTAGTTGTGGATGGTTTGTTGGTCTTGGGTTTGTTTGTGCAGATGTGGTGTTGTGCAGGTTGTTGTTGTTGGGGTTTCGCTGCTACTCATGAGGTGCTTTTGTTGTTGCGGCTAGGGCTGTTGCTGTTGGGGCATTTGTTTGCTACTACTAGGGTTTGTGTTGTTGTTCCTGGGTTGATTTGCTGCTGTTGTTGGAGCCTTTTTGCTGGTGGTGGTGTTCTTTTTCTTTTGTTGGGGCTATCATTGCTGGGGCTTTGTTTTACTGCTGATGGGGCTTTGTTTTAGTGCTGCTAGGGCCTTTTTCTACTGGGGCTTTTGCTGTTGCTCCTGGGTTGTTTTTCGCTGTTGCTACTGGGGCTTTTTGTTACTACTACTGTTGGTGGTCTTTTAGCTACTGTTGCAGGTACTATTGTTGGGACTTTTTTTGCTACTGTTGGGGCCTATTAAGGGTTGTTGTGCTTAGGTACCCCTGGCTAGTTCTTGTTTTGCTCTTGGGGCTTGATTGGGTGTCTATAGGGCTGTGCATGCTGTTTTTCCCTTGTCTCCGATTGTTTGTTTCATCCCTCTCTTGTGAGTAGGGGCGTGCAGCTTTGTTTTTTTCTTTATCTTGTAGGATATTCTTTATTCTTTGTATAAAATTACAAGTTACCCAAAAAAAAAAAAAAAAAATGTTATATACTAATTGACCAAAACTGTCTGTTTTTGGTCCTTTTAGGTGGAAGACAACATTGTTCTATATTACCATCCGTGCATAATAATATGTGCATTTATACAGATAATAACGATGTGAAATTTATACATTATCATAAAGCCTTAATTTTGGTCATTACAAGCAATCTGGGAATAAATTACAACTGAATCATTAAAATTAGGGTAATCTCCCCTAAAGAGCGAAACTTGTGATAAAATACAAGGAATACATTAAAAGGGACCAAACTACACAAAAAGAAAAAAAACCAAGCAAGGATATACAATCCTTATACACAAAAGCAACACAAACACAAGACACCAAGCTGAAGACTCCAGCCAGAAACTGCAGAAAATGTAGCAATCACGCTGCAGCTCCATACAAACCACTATCTAGATCACTACTTCAATTCTAGCACACAGCAGCCTGCACATACTGTCTAAGACTCTTGGAAACTGCAGAAACAAATTGCAACCTCTCACACTTTCTCAATCTGCACAGTGCAAAAACTACAACATGCCCAGGCTTCATTTCCAGCACCTACCAATCTACACTAGTTGAACAAAAATCATGGACTTTGCATAAAATGCAGTAATCTAAAGCAACAATGCATACACTAACAGATTAATAGAAACTATTTTCTTTGGCATAATTGATAAAGAACATTCCCAAATGATTCTATTCCCAAGTAGTTAGTATATCCACAAAAATATCAAGCCATCATGGCTGTCTCTAACCTTCTTGTGGCTATCTCTTATGCTTCGTGGGGTACAAACAAAGAAAAACTTATGAAGAGAAAAACAAGAATTGATTTTTATTAACTAAATAAAACTGATACAAAGGTGGGCTTTTATAAGACTAATTAACTCTCATTTACATTTTTCTTCTAACATTCCCCCTCAAACTAAACATCTTCTAACTTTTCCAGTTTCCAATAATGCAGCATCTGAAAACAAAAAAATATATTATGCATTAGTTTACTTCTCTATAGCAACATTCTCTGTATTAGCTAAATCTTCTCTGCAGCAACATCCTTTAATAACCAAAAATGACTTCAGCAATCTCCGCCTAGCCAAAGTTCAATATGACCCCCCGGGTTCTCCAACCATTAGACCATGTATAGGGAGCTCCAATTGTGTGAAGATGAATCAAGTTACAAAAATCAGACATTTGTTTGAAAGCATTACAAGCGAGTTGAAGAGGGGGCATCCACCTTTCTTTTCATGGGATCCAAGAATAGAATTAAAGTCCCATATAACCATCCAAGGGCCACAATTCAAAGACAAGTCAGATAGAGTCTGCCATAATTGCATAATAGTCAACATAATAAAATCACTTTAGTAACAAAAAAAAAAAAAAAAAAAAACAGCAACAAAAATTTGTAGCAACCAAATCTAAACTTCAATAATCCAATTACAACTTTAGTAGCACAAAAATTGGATTTGCATGTAATGCCCCACTTGAGGTACATGGCTAATGTTTCTTATTTTGCTCTTATTTGAGTCGGTTTATTATTAATATTGGTTGGTTGGCCTTTCGTTGTATTGATATATTGAGTAATTGCCTTGAAATGGGTTGAAATTAGAAGATTTTTGGGGTTCTAGGCTTCGCTGAGGAGAAGAAGAATCTTCGTCGTGGCGAAGAGGTGTTGCAGCCACGGAGGAGCTACTGGAAAGTTTCACCGCGGCGACGGAACCTTCTTCGCCGAGGCGACGGTCGGCTGAAAATATTGTTAAGTTTTAGATTTTTTCTTCCCTAAGGACAATTTGACCATTCTACCCATAATTAGTAGGAAAAGTGGGGAGTAAAATGTAAGAAAATTTCATGGAGAATATGTTGGTGTGGGGGTGTGATTGTAATGAATCAAAGGATATAGATGGATTTCCCAAGGAAGAGTAAGGGCAAAATGGGAATGCTTGTGCATAAATTGTGTTAAAAGGAATTAAGTCATTGCAAACCCTTCATTCTTCTTCTCCACCGCCATTCTCCTTTCTTCCTTCCTTTCAATTCCTCTTTCATTAGTTCAAGGATTTTTAGAGGGCTTTTTAGAGTGATTGGGGTAGAAAATCAATCTAAGGCATCCTAAGGTAAGAATTCTTGCTTTGGATGTAAGATTTTGTGAGGTTTTGGATATATTTGTATATTGAAGCCTCATGGTTTTATTGTTTAAAGGGTAGAGAAAAGTCAAGCAATCCAAAGGAAAGGAAGTGCTAGTGAGATCCCTTAATTTTAAGGTAAGTAAATCCAATTCAAACTAAAGTTTAAGAAATCCTTGAGTAGAGATTTCTGTATACATGTATACATGATACTTGATGAGAAATTGAGTAGAGATATATGTTTATGTGTTGAGAAATTGAGTTGAATGAATATTCATGTTGTGTTGTTGGATATGCTTCCTTTATAAAAAGTGGTAATATGTGATGAGTTTGAGATGAAATTGAAGGATATTGAGAAATCCTTTTTGGAAGTGTTATCTTATGACAGGGAGTATAGCTATGTGAGGGAGTTTCTCCCATTTTGGATGGTTAGAGAAAGCCATAGAGCTATTGTTATAGTAGAGTCTTTTTATGTACTTTAGTTGTTTGATGAAATGCCTAAGGGAGGTTTGAGTATGAGTAGTACACCTTAATTCTTGTAACATGGCATATTGGCATTTCATAACTGCATTAGTGGAGATAAACCATCCATATGCATTAATTGTGCATTGAGAAGTGACTTAAGAAAGAGTAGATAACCTTGTGAATGCACTTACTCTAAGAGTAGGGAACTTTGTGAATGAACTACTCTAAGAGTAGAGAGGATGAGAAGTGCTAGAGTAGAGTGAGTGAGAAGAACACTAAAAACGGGTTGGTGCTTTGTGATCTCCACCCGATAGTTATGAGAAACGGGTTGGTGCTTTGTGATCTCCACCCGATAGTTATGAGAAACGGGTTGGTGCTTTGTGATCTCCACCCGATAGTTATGAGAAACGGGTTGGTGCTTTGTGATCTCCACCCGATAGTTATGAGAAACGGGTTGGTGCTTTGTGATCTCCACCCGATAGTTATGAGAAACGGGTTGGTGCTTTGTGATCTCCACCCGATAGTTATGAGAAACGGGTTGGTGCTTTGTGATCTCCACCCGATAGTTATGAGAAACGGGTTGGTGCTTTGTGATCTCCACCCGATAGTTATGAGAAACGGGTTGGTGCTTTGTGATCTCCACCCGATAGTTATGAGAAACGGGTTGGTGCTTTGTGATCTCCACCCGATAGTTATGAGAAACGGGTTGGTGCTTTGTGATCTCCACCCGATAGTTATGAGAAACGGGTTGGTGCTTTGTGATCTCCACCCGATAGTTATGAGAAACGGGTTGGTGCTTTGTGATCTCCACCCGATAGTTATGAGAAACGGGTTGGTGCTTTGTGATCTCCACCCGATAGTTATGAGAAACGGGTTGGTGCTTTGTGATCTCCACCCGATAGTTATGAGAAACGGGTTGGTGCTTTGTGATCTCCACCCGATAGTTATGAGAAACGGGTTGGTGCTTTGTGATCTCCACCCGATAGTTATGAGAAACGGGTTGGTGCTTTGTGATCTCCACCCGATAGTTATGAGAAACGGGTTGGTGCTTTGTGAACTCCATCCGACAGTCATGAAAAGTGGGATGGTGCTGTGTGAACTCCACCCAGCCGTGCCTCTGGTAAGATGAGGCCATGACATATAACCGAAGTTAATAAAAGAAAGCTGTGTGAAAGAAAAACAGAAACAGAATAAGTGTAAGGAAAAGAATTAAGAGAAAGAGCTACGGGGATAGACAAGTAGCAGACTTACTTACTGAGCATTATTTTGTGCTCACCCCATTATTTTCCTTTGTGGATGCAGGATCTAGGCGATGATGCAGTTGGAGGGGCGTCAGCAAGCGAGGAGCAATAGCTACACTGTTCCCCTGTTTTTGAATGTTCTTTTGTAAATGATACTCTTTTTGTACAAAGAATGTATATACGTACTACAAGAAAATTTCTGGGCCCATTTACTTTTATTATTATACATGTATTTTACTAGTATACAGCAGTTGTTACATTTTTAGTATCAGAGTAGAGATTTTGGGATTTAACAGTGTACTATTCTCATCGCTACGACGTCCGAGAACCGACTGTGTGAGTTAATTCTTTCCTTACTCTAAGTGTTTCTCGAATTAAGCAAATGTGGTTGTTTTGTAGATGAGGCGTAGTTACCGAAAGCATGGTGAGAGTGTGGTGAATGAAGGAGAACCTTCTAACCCACCAGAGCCTACGCCCCCTCCCTTGTATGAAGCTTGAATTCAGGGAATTATACAGCAAGTTATGGCAGAGCCCTGTGTAGGTACCACCAGTTACGAATGTCGAAAGAGGACAACCGGTACCTCCCCCAGTACAGAACAGAGTTGAACCGATTTACGGTCTTTCCAGTCAACATCAACCCTCAGAGTTTAAGGGTACTATGGATCCAGTAACAGTAGAAGAATGGTTTAGGTCCGTAGAACATATGACAACTTTATTCCTCATGACAGACCGGGAGAAAATCCGGTATGCGAGTTTCTTGTTTCGGGGTGATGCTCCAATTTGGTGGGAATTAATGGAAGAAACCCATGATATGGCAACGATAACTTGGGAAGTGTTCAGGCAAGAGTTTGAGGCCGAGTATAGAACAGAGGAACAAGTTCATGAGAAGGTCCAAGAATTTATCAGCTTACAGCAAGGGTCTAATACCGTGAAGGAGTACTCGATGAAATTCAATTCTCTGGCAAGGTTTGCACCTGGAATAGTTAGTACTCCGGCATTGAGAAGAGATAAGTTTGTACACGGGTTGAAGCTCATAGTGAGGCCTTGAGGCGGGCAATGAAGGCGGAGATCTTTGGGAATAAAATTCTCCTAGTAGGCTCCTCGACAGGAGGACCAAGTGAGCCACCTTCCGCCCTGCAGAGAGAGAAACTGGAAGGTGTAAAAGGTGAAGAAATGAAGAATCAGAAGAAGAAATTTCAGTTTAGACGAACAGAAGATAGTGGAAGAATAAGCGGCCCTGGACGGAAGGGTTTCCTCTTTGTCCTAAATGTGGGAGGAACCATTCAGGAGAGTGTCTGAGGGACCAAAAAGTGTGTTATAGGTGCCGACAGCCAGGGCATATGATGAGAGATTGTAAAGCTTCTCTTCCACCACCCGCACAGAGTTCTGGAGGTACTACGAATGCTAGAGTGTTTACTGTGGCACAGGGTGAAGCAAAGGCCAGTCCATTAGCCGTTACTGGTCAGTTACTATTTCATTCTGTTCCTTTATATGCCTTAATTGATTCAGGAGCCTTTCACTCTTTTATATCGTATGGGATGATTGAGAGGTTAGGTTTGAAACCCACTAGAGTGACTCAACCCTTTAAGATAGAGTTACCCAATGGGGTTAGTGTTCTGACGCAAGAGATGTTGTCAAGAGAGTCTATGGTGATCCAGGGTAGAGATTTAACAGTTGAATTAATAGTTTTTGATGTGATATTGGGCATGGATTTCCTAGGGAGATATGGAGTAGAAATTGATTGTCGAAAAAAAAAAGCGAGATTTAATCTCGATAATGGAGACAAGTTTAGTTTTGGAGAGGGCAATCAGTTGAGTATGCTGATTAGCAGTGTGAAAGCTAGAAAGATGTTGAGAAAGGGGTGTTCGGGATATATTGCCCATGTAGTGCAAAGTGGTGATGTCCCGCAGCCAGAGATTCAGAAGGTGCCAGTAGTTCAAGATTTTCTAGATGTGTTTCCGGAGGAGTTATCGGGTTTGCCTCCAGAAAGAGAGGTTAAGTTTAGTATCGAACTAGCACCAGGGACAACACCAATATCTAAAGCCCCTTATCGAATGGCCCCAGCTGAGCTTCAAGAATTAAAGAAGCAACTCCAAGAGCTTTTAGATAAAGGTTTTATCCGACTGAGTCATTCTCCCTGGGGAGCTCCAATCCTGTTTGTGAAAAAGAAAGATGTGTCACTACGGATGTGTATTGATTACAAAGAGTTGAATAAAGTTACAATGAAGAATAAATACCCACTACCCTGGATAGATGACCTCTGATTAGTTGAAGGGAGCGGCAGTGTTCTCCAAAATTGATTTGAGGTCAGGGTATCATCAGGTAAGAGTTGTTGAGCAAGATGTGGCCAAAACTGCCTTTCGTACAAGGTATGGGCATTATGAATTTGTAGTGATGCCTTTTGGCTTGACCAATGCCCCAGCAATTTTTATGGACTTGATGAATCGGGTATTCCATGAGTATTTGGATCAGTTTATTGTTGTTTTTATTGACGATATCCTGATTTATTCTAAGTCGAAGGAAGAACATCAAGAACACTTGAGATTAGTATTGCAGCGATTGAGAGAAAAGAAGTTGTATGCTAAATTTTCTAAGTGTGAGTTTTGGCTTAATCAGGTGATATTTCTGGGCCATACGGTGTCTAAGGAAGGGATTTCAGTGGATCCGAGTAAGGTTCAGGCAATCCTTGAATGGCAGAAGCCGAGGACAATGAAAGAAGTCAGGAGTTTCTTAGGCCTAGTAGGTTACTACCGACGATTTGTAGCAGGGTTCACCCAGTTGGCTAAACCGTTGACAGCTCTTACCAAACAGAAAGCTCCTTTTGTATGGTCAGTAGCATGTGAGGAGAGTTTCCAAGAGTTGAAGAAGAGGTTAACAATAGCTCTCGTGTTAGTGTTACCACAGGAGGGTGTAGATTATGACATTTATATAGATGCCTCTCTGTAGGGACTTGGTGCCGTATTGATGTAGTTAGGTAGGGTTATAGCTTATGCTTCTCGTCAACTAAAAGAGTACGAGACCAGATACCCTACGCATGACCTAGAGTTGGCGGTCGTGGTCTTTGCCTTAAAGATTTGGAGGCATTACCTTTATGGTGTAAAGGGTAATATCTACACTGATCATAAAAGTTTAAAGTACTTCTTCACTCAGAAGGAGTTGAATATGAGACAGAAAAGGTGGCTAGAGCTGGTTAAAGATTATGAATGTGAGATCAAGTACCAACCAGAGAAAGCCAATGTAGTGGCCAATGCCTTAAGTAGAAAAGCTTATCTATTCCGGCTCAATAAGCAAAAAGAGTTGTTAGAAGAACTGTGTAGAGAATAGATTGAAGTGTTTCCAGGAAGGATTGCCAGTTTAGAAATCCAGTCTACTTTACTAGAGGAAGTTAGAGAAAGGCAAGTGGCCGATGAGTGGTGTCAGAAAACAGTTTAGCAAGTGCTTGAGGACAAGACATCAGAGTTCTGTGTGAGAGATGGTGTCCTCTATTTCAGGAATCAGTTGTGCATTCCTCCGAATGGTGAGTTGAAACAGAAAATTCTTATGGAGGCTCATGAAATACCATACACTGCTCATCCAGGAGCAACCAAGATGTATCAAGATGTAAAGAAAGGCTACTGGTGGTCAAGTATGAAGAAAGACATTGCAAAATTTGTAGCTAAATGTCTGACTTGTCAGCAGGTGAAAGCAGAACACCAACGGTCGTCAGGGTTGCTTCAGCCACTAAGTATTCTAGAGTGGAAATGGGAGAGCATTTCGATGGATTTTATCACAGGTCTCCCTAGAGTACAAAAAGGGTATAATGCTATATGGGTTATTGTGGACAGATTAACCAAGTCAACCCATTTCCTTCAAGTAAAGGAGAGTATCACTACAGATCAGCTAGCTCAGATTTACCTTAAGGAGATAGTTAGATTGCATGGTGTGCCCAAGACTATAGTGTCAGATAGAGATTCTAGATTTGTTTCAGCTTTCTGGACGAGTTTACAAAGGAATTTGGGTACCCGTTTAGCATTCAATATTGCCTATCATCCTCAAACAGATGACCAAATCGAGAGAATGAATCAGGTGCTTGAGGATATGTTGAGAGCTTGTTGTGTAGATTATAAAGCCTCCTGGCATGATATGTTACCCTTAGTGGAGTTTGCCTACAATAATATTTATCAGTCTATAATTAGAATGGCGCCTTACGAGGCTTTATATGGTAGACGATGTAGGTCTCCACTACATTGGGATGAGGTAGGCGAAAAAGATGAGTTGAGTATCGCTCTTGGGCCAGAGGTGACTCAGAAACTGATAGAAGATGTGAAATTGATTAGAAATAGAATGAAACAAGCCCAAGATCGACAGAAGAGTTATGCCGACTTGAAGAGAAAAGCGGTTGATTTCCAAGTGGGTGATAAAGTGTTTATGAAAGTTTCCCCTACAAGCGAGTAATGCGCTTCGGAAGCAAGGGAAAGTTAGCACCGAGATATATAGGTCCATTTGAGATATTGCAAAGAGTGGGAAAGGTGGCTTACAGATTGGCACTACCACCTAGCATGGACAAGGTGCACGATGTCTTCCATGTCTCGATGCTACGAAAGTATGTAAGTGATCCCTTCCATATCCTAAGTATAGAGGACGTTGAGTTATTAGAGAATCTTGTGTATGAAGAACGTCCAGTCCAGATTCTAGATCGAAGGACTAAAGAGCTTCAGAACAAGAGTGTTCCGCTAGTGAAAGTCCTTTGGAGAAATCACAAAGTGGAAGAGGCCACATGGGAGGTAGAACGGGACATGCAGAATCACTTTCTGAAGTTATTTGTGTGAATTTCGGGGGGGAGAATTGTAACGCCTCACTTGAGGTACGTGGCTAATGTTTCTTATTTTGCTCTTATTTGAGTCGGTTTATTATTAATATTGGTTGGTTGGCCTTTGGTTGTATTGATATGTTGAGTAATTGCCTTGAAATGGGTTGAAATTAGAAGATTTTTGGGGTTCCATACTTCGCCGGGGTGAAGAAGAATCTTCGCCGCGGCGAAGAGGTGTTGTAGCCACTGAGGAGCTGCTGGAAAGTTTCGCCGCGGTGACGGGTCGGCTGAAAATATTGTTAAGTTTTAGATTTTTTCTTCCCTAAGGACAATTTGACCATTCTACCCATAATTAGTAGGAAAAGTGGGGAGTAAAATGTAAGAAAATTTCATGGAGAATATGTTAGTGTGGGGGTGTGATTGTAATGAATCAAAGGATATAGATGGATTTCCCAAGGAAGAGTAAGGGCAAAATGGGAATGCTTGTGCATAAATTGTGTTAAAAGGAATTAAGTCATTGCAAACCCTTCATTCTTCTTCTCCACCGCCATTCTCCTTTCTTCCTTCCTTTCAATTCCTCTTTCATTAGTTCAAGGATTTTTAGAGGGCTTTTTGGAGTGATTGGGGTAGAAAATCAATCTAAGGCATCCTAAGGTAGGAATTCTTGCTTTGGATGTAAGATTTTGTGAGGTTTTGGATATATTTGTATATTGAAGCCTCATGGTTTTATTGTTTAAACGGTAGAGAAAAGTCAAGCAATCCAAAGGAAAGGAAGTGCTAGTGAGATCCCTTAATTTTAAGGTAAGTAAATCCAATTCAAACTAAAGTTTAAGAAATCCTTGAGTAGAGATTTCTGTATACATGTATACATGATACTTGATGAGAAATTGAGTAGAGATATATGTTTATGTGTTGAGAAATTGAGTTGAATGAATATTCATGTTGTGTTGTTGGATATGCTTCCTTTATAAAAAGTGGTAATATGTGATGAGTTTGAGATGAAATTGAAGGATATTGAGAAATCCTTTTTGGAAGTGTTATCTTATGACAGGGAGTATAGCTATGTGAGGGAGTTTCTCCCATTTTGGATGGTTAGAGAAAGCCATAGAGCTATTGTTATAGTAGAGTCTTTTTATGTACTTTAGTTGTTTGATGAAATGCCTAAGGGAGGTTTGAGTATGAGTAGTACACCTTAATTCTTGTAACATGGCATATTGGCATTTCATAACTGCATTAGTGGAGATAAACCATCCATATGCATTAATTGTGCATTGAGAAGTGACTTAAGAAAGAGTAGATAACCTTGTGAATGCACTTACTCTAAGAGTAGGGAACTTTGTGAATGAACTACTCTAAGAGTAGAGAGGATGAGAAGTGCTAGAGTAGAGTGAGTGAGAAGAACACTAAAAACGGGTTGGTGTTTTGTGATCTCCACCCGATAGTTATGAGAAACGGGTTGGTGCTTTGTGAACTCCACTCGATAGTCATGAAAAGTGGGATGGTGCTATGTGAACTCCACCCGGCCGTGCCTCCAGTAAGATGAGGCCATGACATATAACCGAAGTCAATAAAAGAAAGCTGTGTGAAAGAGAAACAGAAACATAATAAGTGTAAGGAAAAGAATTAAGAGAAAGAGCTACGGGGATAGACAAGTAGCGGACTTACTTACTGAGCATTATTTTGTGCTCACCCTGTTATTTTCCTTTGTGGATGCAGGATCTAGGTGATGATGTAGTCGGAGGGGCGTCGGCAAGCGAGGAGCAATAGCTACACTGTTCCCCTGTTTTTGAATGTTATTTTGTAAATGATACTCTTTTTGTACAAAGAATGTATATACGTAATACAAGAAAATTTCTGGGCCCATTTACTTTTATTATTGTACATGTATTTTACTAGTATACAGCAGTTGTTACATTGCATAACCAAAGCTGAACTTCAATAACTACAACACAACTTCAAAACTAAACTTCAATAATCCAATCACAACTTCAGTAACACAAAAATTGGATTTGCAGCAACCAAAATTGACTGTCAATAACCACAACACAACTTCAAAACTGAACTTCAATAACCACAATACAAATTCAAAATTGGATTTTCAGCAACAGAAATTGACCTTCAATAACCACATTGCCATTCATACTTGTTTGCAGAAATTTACAATTAGGTAGTGTCCTAGCGTACGGCTGCGACTGCAACTCTGGCAAAGTTGCGATGGCAGCAGCAACTCTGGCAAAGTTGCGATGGCAGTAGTGACTTTGGCGAAGTTGCAACGGTAGCAGTGTCTCTGAGGAAGTTGCGACGGTGAGGTTTTAGGTGGTGGGGGCTAAATGGATTTTTCTAAATGGGTTAGGTTATGGTTTGGTTTGCAAATTTAGGGCAAATGAATTTTGGGAGGAGATTTGAATTTGGGGAAAAAGTAGGGTTGCTAAAATTAAAAAAAGAAATACATTTGGGGAAGTGATGTGGCAACTTGCTAATGTGGCAAATGAGGTGGTAACGCCATGTCAGTTGCCACGTCATGAAGTAAGAAAATTGTGTAAAAACATGGTGCAAGGGTAGCATTTCTGTTTTATATTTGGTTTCGTCAGTTATATAAACTGTCAATCAAGAAAAAAGTTAAATAAAATTTATGATGATTGTATGTACAATCAATTATGAATAATTTTTTTTTTTTTTTTTTGATTGGTTTATTGTATGTACAATTGAAATTACGAAGTTTTTATTCTTCTCCTGGTTTACTCCTATATATCTATGACACGGTCTGATTCATAAATTTGTAAACTAGCACCCGAGCTTTGACATGACATCTTTTGATTAGTCGATTGTTTATACAACCATTATAAAGTAGAGTAATGCTACACCAATAACCTTTTTTCTCACAAACTTCTCTTACAAAAATAATTTTAACTAGACCAAAGAAACGGTCGTTCTTTCATAGATAACAACCGTTCTTTATGAAGGAATGGTCGTTCCTCATGGAAGGAATAGTCGTTCCTTATGAAGGAACAACTAAAGGAATGGTCATTTATAAATAAGGAACAATCATTTGTAACTAAATTTACATTTTACACACTTATTTTGCTTTAAGTTTATACACATAATATTTAAAATTCTGCATACTTGTCCACGATCAACATGCTTACATAGGTACGGTGCAGACAATCCTTATTTCTAAATTCTAACACCAAATTTTTAAGGTAAACAAAAGAATGGGTTATTTGTAACTAAATTTACATTTTACACACTTATTTTGTTTTAAGTTTATACACATAATATTTAAAATTATGCATATTTGTCCATTATCAACATGCTTGCATAAGTACGATGCAGACAACCCTGAATGCTGAAACATTATTTTTTAATCAATTTTCAACAAAGTTTATGATTTTTATTTCATATCCCATCAACATATCCCCAACAAGTCAAGCCCAAATCAGAAATTTGCTTAAAAATGGACAAACCATGTAATACTCGGCAACCTAAAATTAGGCCATGTGATATGAATTGTGATCCATGACAAAAACTGCAAAGAGAGATCTGGCACATAAATTTATTTATTTATTTTTTTGGTGATCGGAGTATCCGGGCCAACCTGCATGCACTTCAACTAATCACTCGGGCCCATGAAGTTAACAATAGAATGAATCCCCTTAGTGGTCACCCCTATTAGCAACACATAAATTACAACCTTATTTGGCTGATAGTTTTGCCTCTCGAGTTCAAGTCTCTAAGGTTGTTAATACTGGTGGCTACTAGAACTCACATTCGGTCAAAAAATTTCAAAATCCCTAAAAAATAGTTGAGATGTGAACAAATTGTCCAAACGCTCCAATCATTAGAAAAAAAAAAAATCAATATTGATATAGATATAAATTCCGAACCCGCAAATGCCATGTTCATCCCCATGTGAATGGGATTAATTTATAATTTACTAATGACCATTTATTTTCTCAAAGATCAAATCAAATAATAATTCCCATTAAATAAAATTTAATTATCAATTTCTACAATCTATATATCTATATAATCTTGAAGCTCACCCTCTCGGCCTCTCTATTGATCGCCATTTGGAATCCACATAGGCTGCCACATAGGATCTTAGGAGCTCTATTAATATATGATTGCCATGTAGGAAGATTCATGTTAGTCCCTTCACATTCACTTAAATATTAATAACAATCAAATAGTGGCATCCCAAAAGTCTCAAGAAAACTTTGTTTATATGTAAATTGCTATTTATTCGTATTAATAGCACATATTTGGCATCCAAATGTCTAACTAAAAGATATATAGATTCATGTTAGTCCTTCACATTCACCTAAATATTAATAAAAATTAAATAGTGGCATTCCAAAGGTCTCAAGAAAACTTTGTTTATATGAAATTGTTTTTTATTAGTAATAATAGCACACATTAGTCCCTTCACATTCACCTTATGCTGCCGAGAAGTTGTTTGCTTTTATGGTTGTGTTTAGTTTTTTTGTATAATGATTTGTATGGTCCTGATGGTTTTATCTTTAGTTTCTGCAATTGATTTCACATTTGGTCTTTGATGGGTTGTCTTTAATTTTTGTAAAGGCATAGATTTATCACTTTTGAGACCACTGGCGGGGACTTGATACCCTTACAGGGTTAGTTATAATATAAAGATAGTAGCTTTATTCAACCAGGCATTGTCTTTATGATTTGTTAATTTATTTGTGATTGCTTTATTTATAGGTACTGGAACCTAGGAAGAGGTTAGTGAAAAATGATGGATCAATTGGGCTGGAGAAACTATTAGCGACAAGGATCACTACACAGTGTGTACGGATGAGAAGGATGTTCAAGAGAAGAAGGTATTGGAATCAATAGTTGAGAAGGGTATGCAAAGTGGACAGAAGATTACATTCCCTGGAGAAACTGATGAAGCTGTAAGTGAATAATTCATTTTTAGTTTTCAGATTTTGTTTGATCTCAGAGAAAATTGACTACCAAGGAAAGAAAAATGGAACTTGTAGTTTTATGTTATTTTTCCTTCCATTTTTTAATCAATGTTGATATGGCGGTTGAAAGATATGAGGTTTAAGTTTTGCAAAATATGTTTTTGTCATTGAGAAATTTGAGGAATACAGCTCAAGGAAAAGATATGTACTGAAAATATATATCTTTTTTCTCCAATTTCTTAGCCTCCAAATAGAGCTGAGAATTAACTTTTTCAGTAATTAATTATTTGATCCACTTGATTGTAAACTGATTATTACGTAATTTGCAGGAATATATATGCAATATGCTCTAATTCAGGTATAATTTGCATATGAGTACTGTTGTATTTGGTAACATTTTAATGATTTTCTTTAAGTATATGTTAATTAGTGATATGAAATTTCAAGGATTAGTTTGTAAATTTTGATAAATGGACATCTTTCGTTTTCCCAGTTACGGTTGGTAGTTCACATTTGTTCAAGGATTTGTCTATATCGTTCTCATTTATCTTCCAGGTTTCACTACTAAATAGATGATGAATCCGTGGAAGACTTATGTGAAGCTCTCTCCAGTCTTAATGGGTTCTCATGGAATTACCAAAGATTCTTTGGCTTTCTTAACTATCTAGCACAACTCATGTTCAAATCCACAAAGGTAAATATTTTCCATTACTTTTTTAATTTCATGTTGAAAAAAATAACGATTTTCCTTACTAGACATTTTGATAACTTCAGTTTTAATTTGATAGTCAAATTAGATCTCTTAATCTATACTGGTGTAAATGATTAAAATTAGCTCATTGACTCTTGCAATGTGAATCAAGTAAACGAGATCTGGCTATAATTGGAAATTTATTTTGTCGTCTCAGGTTTTGCCTGTAATGGTCATGGGCACATTCATACCGGGCCTCAGACGAAAATACCCAGTTCATGAATATGTATCTGCAATACTTTTAGTTGTGGGTTGATTCTTTTTATGTTAGCAGATGCACAAACTTCACCAAATTTCAGTATGATTGGTGTTTTAATGATATTAGGTGCTCTAATCATGGATTCGTTTCTTGGTAATTTTCAAGAAGCAATCTTTACCATGAATCTTGAAACTACCGAAGTGACTATACTGTGCTATGCTTTTGTGACTTCATCTGGATATCATCTTACTTTGTGACTTCTGTTAGTATCATTCTTAATTGTTCTATTTCATTTATTTATTGCTCAATTGGTGGCTGTAAAGAAGAGATCTATCATTTTTACAGCTATAGAGAACTGGATTTCTCAAATTTCCAGCTTTCGTGGTTTTAAATTTCATAATTAGATTGATTTGAGCTAGAAAGTCCTGATTTTTAGTCCATAGACTCATCAAATTCAGTTCCAAGTCTTGCAAATATCACAGGTTAGGAGTGTTAAAATCACATATAACTTGAATTTGATCTTTAAAGTTACTGGATCGTTGGAAGCTAATTATATGTTTGGTGTGCACAGATATTGTTGGAGTATACTGAATAATTGAAGTATGAGATTTTGTGAAATTTGGTTGTTGAAACATGACAATTGCAAATAACTTACCGAAAAGAGAAGAAATCCAGGAGGAGCAAACAAAGTTTTATTGTACAACAAATTTTGTCGGGATGGTGTATAAACTTTACAGAAATTAAGATTAATTTTGGTATTACATAACACTAGAGAGAATAGTATAACAATGTTGCAGTTACTTTGATTAAAATCAAGAATTAGTGTATTGCCATGGCACATTTTCCTTGGTCTTTACACATAAGGGTTGGCTTTGGCAACTTCAGAAACAGGTCTTCTAGAGAAACTGACATTTTTACAAAGGAGAAGTGTATCTAAATGATGTCCAAAATCCATGGTTGTTACTAGTTTAGGATTGGGGTTAGCCTTGCTTAGTGGTATTATAATATTCGCGGCTATTTCAGCCGAGTGCCATGTTCACCAACCTAAACTCAAGTACTCAAATTCCAAGGTTCTCTTCTTAATAAAAGAAGAGAAAATGATAGATTGAGATAATAAGATTGATTTGCAGAAGTTAGATTGAATTACATATGTTTTCTGTGCTAAAGTAAGAAAGTTGTTCATTTGTTTTTGGATAGTTAAGTTGATGGATATATAGCTTAAAAATTTTTGGTACGAGTAATTTTACTACAAAGAGTTAAACGATTTTGTGGTGCAATGCAATATGAGAAGACTTGGCCAGGAACTTCAATTTATTACTATTATTTTTAGAAAGAAAAAGATAAAGAAAGAAGGTCAAGAACAAGGAGTTTGTTTTATGTGTTAAATGGGTGGAGATACAACTACTAGAACCTGTCCAGAATCTTTACACCAACATTAAATATATATTTAAAATTGTTATAAATTTAATACTTATTATTTGGTATATAATATTTTTATTATTTATTTCTTTAATTATCAATTCAAAATAAAATTAACTTAGATACAAATAATTTAATGCCAGACAAACAATTAATAATAATGTAAAAAGAATTCAATAAACATTGCGCGGGCTTTCTATCTAGTTTTTTTAATAAATCATAGTTGTTTGTTCCTATCACAATCAGTCCAGCTTTCCTTCTCTTCCACCATTGCTTCAAATAAATTACCAGGTACCAACAACAGAAACTTCCCACTTTGTTATTTTTTTCTAATTTTTAAAAAAATTACTTTTCATAGAATTCATCACTACTCAGTGTCCTTTCTTCATAAAACTTTCATTCATTTTTTTTTCTCTTCTGTTTGTAAAGCCTCAATGGATCCTCCTCTCAGCCCCAACACCTTCTCTATTAGCTTAAAGGTACATTTTTCTTCTCTTTTCTTTTCAGGTTTCTTCTGTTGCATTAACATAAACCCACTAGCGTGTGACTTGATCTAGTTGTTTAAGTAAACTCAGTGGCTCTGGTGATGGGTGAAATGTTTAGAATGGACCTCTAAAACATTTGTACTCTAGGTGTATTTTATGGTAGTTTTTAAACTTTAGGGGTTTTATTTATTTTTGGCTACAAAGTGTTTATTTCTTTACCTTTTGGATTCATATCATATGATTGTGATATAACTAGTTTGCTTCTTTCTATTACATAAATCCACTTGTGTGTGTTGAACAAGTTATTTAACTAAATTATGTCACCTTGGTGTTAGCGGAATGAAATGTGAAATACTTGTACTTTTTGGAGTGGTTTGTGTTAGTTTTAATTTTTAAGGGTTTTATTGGTTTTTGAGATAATTATGAGGGTTTTTTAAGTTGTGGAGTCTTTTGGATTTCAATCATATGATTTGATGGTGGTTATGGATCGTTAGAAGAAACCCCATCAGTTTCAGATACAAGAGAAATTACTCTTATGATATTTTGTACTTTCAACTTTCTAGGGTGGATTTTGTTATTTTTAAAACTATGGGGATTATATTTAGCTTAAATTATTTAGAGATAATACTTGATCTTCTCAAACTTTTAGATGAGTTTTTTGAAGATACTAATCTCTCTAACATTTGATCTTTATTGTAACTTATAGAAAAATTAAGCTAAATCTGGTTTTGTATTTGAACATATGTCAATTTGAAATGTTTGATAATTCAACTTTGCCATATACCTTTGACTCGTCAACTCCAACAACCCATTAGCTTCCTCCATCTTCCCACCTCACAAAGCCCCCTTATCATTATAGTGAACATCACCACATCAGGCTGCAAACCTCTTTGATTCATCAATTCAAACAACCCATTAGCTTCCTCCATCTTCCCCACCTTGCAAAGCCCACTTATCATTGTAGTGAACGCCACCACATCAGGCTGCAAACCTCTTTGATTCATCAATTCAAACAACCCATTAGCTTCCTCCATCTTCCTCACCTCGCAAAGCCCATTTATGATTATAGTGAACGTCACCACATAAGGCTGCAAACCTTTTTGACCCATCAATTCAAAATACCTATTAGCTTCCACCATCTTCCCCACCTTGCAAAGCCCATTTATCATTGTATTAAAAGTCATGACGTTAGGCTGCAAACCTCTTTGACTTATCAATTCCATCAACCCATTAGCTTCCTCCATCTTCCCCTCTTTGCAAAGCCCATTAATCATTGAATTAAACGTCACCACATTAGGCTGCAAACCTCTTTTACTCATCAATTCCATCAACCCATTAGCTTCCTCCATCTTCCCCTCTTTGCAAAGCCCATTAATCATTGAATTAAACGTCACCACATTAGGCTGCAAACCTCTTCGACCCATCAATTCCAACAACCCATTAGCTTCCTCCATCTTCCATTCCTTGCAAAGCCCATTCATCATTATATTAAAAGTCACCAAATTAGGCTGCAAACCTCCCTGATTCAAAATTCCAAAAACCTATTAGCTTCCTCCATCTTCCCTACCTCACAAAGCCCACTTATCAATGTAGTGAACGTCACCACATCAGGTTGCAAACCTCTTTGATTCATCAATTCAAACAACCCATTAGCTTCCTCCATCTTCCTCACCTTGCAAAGCCGATTTATCATTGTATTAAAAGTCACCACATTAGGTTGAGAACGTCTTTGACTCATCAATTCCATTAGCCGATTAGCTTCCTCCATCTTCCCCTCTTTGCAAAGCCCATTAATCATTGAATAAAACGTCACCACATCAAGCTGCAAACCTCTTCTACTCATCAATTCCAACAACCCATTAGCTTCCTCCATCTTCCCCACCTCGCAAAGCCCACTTATCATTGTAGTGAACGTCACCATACTAGGCTGCAAACCTCTTTCCATCATCAATTCCAACAACCTATTAGCTTTCTCCATCTTCCCCTCCCTACAAAGCCCATTTATCATTGTATTAAACGTCACCACATTAGGCTCCAAACCTTTTTGACTCATCAATTCCATCAACCCATTAGCTTCCTCCATCTTCCCCTCTTTGCAAAGCCCAGTAATCATTGAATTAAATGTCACCACATCAGGCTGCAAACTCTTTGACTCATCAATTCCATCAACCCATTACCTTCCTCCATCTTCCCCTCTTGACAAAGCCCACTTATCATTGTAGTAAATGTCACCACATCAGGCTGCAAACCTCTTTTACTCATTAATTCCAAAAACCCATTAGCTTCCTCCATCTTTGCCACCTTTCACAGCGCATTTATCATTGTATTAAAAGTCACCAAATTAGGCTGCAAACCTCTTTGATTCATCAATTCGAACAACCCATTAGCTTCCTCCGTCTTCCCCTTCTTGCAAAGCCCATTTATCATTGTATTAAAAGTCACCAAATTAGGCTACAAACCTCTTTGATTCATCAATTCCAACAATCCATTAGCTTCCTTCGTCTTCCCTTCCTTGCAAAACCCATTTATTAATGTATTAAAAGTCACCAAATCAGGCTGCAAACCTCTCTAACTCATCAATTCGAACAACTCATTAGCCTCCGTACCCCTATTCTCAAAACACAAACCTTTAAACAAAGAAGTCAAAGTAATAACATTTGGGCTAAAACCCCACTTCAAAATCCTCCTAAAAACAACAAAACCATCAGAAACTCGACCTACGCTACAAAAATAATTAATCAATCTGGCATCAACCCCATTGAATCAGCTCGTTTGTAAAGCAAAGTAACGTCTTCATAAAACTTCTTCCTAGCAAGAGCTCCAAACAATCGATTGAATGAAGAAATTGGTGGTTTGGGTTGCATATGAATCATTAAACAAACGAAATAGCGTGCTTCATCAAAAGTGATATTACCTTGTTTACAATCCTTTTGAATGAATTTATCAAGCCTCACTTCCTCTTCAATGTTATGTACTGAATCTAGTGGTATAGTTGTAGTCACTTTACATGTATTTGTGAACAAAGATCGGATTTTGGTTTCAAAAGAAGAAGAACAACGATGAAGAAAGGTTTTGAACGCCATTTGAGTAGAGGCGTTTATGGATTATCTAGGGTTCAATTCAAAGTGGCTAAGTTTTGTGGTTTAAATAATACAATCTCACGGGAAATGAGTGTGGGATGAAATGTTTTTATGGGAAACCCGTAGGGTACATATGTAATTATCCAAGCACCGGTGGTCTGTTAAAAGGAGCAAAATTATAATAAAAATTGAGCCTTTCAGTTCCTCTCTCATTTCTCTCTTTAATGTAATGAGACCACTTTGCCATTTCTTTATGTTATCTGCTCATGTCTCAATCAATGACTTGATCCAGTTGTTTAAAGTAAAATCATTGGCTCTGGTGGTGGGTGAAATATTTGTATTTGTAACGCCCCACTTGAGGTACGTAGTTAAGATTTGATGAATGGCTTGAATGTTTATTGATTTACTCTCATTTGAGTTTGTATGTTGTTAATTGTTTGGTCTGGTTGAGTGGTTGCCTTGAAAATTGTAAAGACTTGGCGAAATCTTGATGTTATAGTCTTCGCCGGGGCGAAGAAGAAGCTTTGCCGCGGCGAAAAGGTGCTACAACCCATGGTGTAGCTACTGTAAGTTTTCGCCGGGGCGAAGAAATAGCTTCGCCATGGCGAAGACTCGGCTGAAAATTTCCTTGAGTTTTTAGAGAATTCTTCCTTTGGGGCACAATAACCATTCTACCCCTAATTAGCAGGAAAAGTAGGGATTGAAATGCAAGGAAATTGCATGGAGAATAGTTTATTTAGGGGTGCAATTGCAAAGAATTAAAGGACAAAGATGGAATTCCTTAGAAAGAGTAAGGGTAAGATGGGAAAAAGGGAAGAAAAATATGAGTTATTAAGGGTTTAGCTTTAGAAACCTTTTCATTCCTTTCTTTCCACTGTCTCTTTCATCCTTAAATTCTCTTAAATTTTCATTCAATTTTCCAAGGATTTTTGGAGGGTTTTTTACTACAAGTTGATCCTAAGCACTTAAAGGTAAGAATCCTTACTTTAGATGTGAATTTTATTGGAGTAAGAGTAGGATCCTTGCTAAGTTTGTGTTTAAGGTTTAAGAGAAAGTATCAAGCCATCAAGAGTGGAGAGCTTAAGTGGATTCTACTTGAGTTTAAGGTAAGTAAATCCACCTAAGTATAATTTGCATGATTGAATGATGTATAGAGATTTCTATATGATTAATTGATTGAGTTTTTATGTTTGTAATGTATTGATGGATTTATGAATGAGTTAATTGTTGATTTATGAAGAGAATTCCACCATGAGAATGGTGGATTGTGTTGATAAAGTTGGTAGAAGTATAGATAGAATTGAAAGAATTTTGAGAGGAATATTTGAAGTGTGTTTTCTTTACAGGATGTGTGATGATTTAAAGGAGTTGAACTCCAATTTTGGATGGTTAAGAAAGGAGTAGAATTATAGTTAGAGTAGAGTTTATGTATGCACACATACTGTTTGATAAAATGCCTAAGAGAAACATGAGTAGACATAGAGAACCTTACTTTATGAACATAGCATATTTTCATTTCATGAATGCATGTAAGAAAGATTTTAGGCATGACCCATCCATATGCATATGTTTATTTGAATAATCACCAAAGAAAGAAATATGAGAAATGAGAAAGAAACACTCTAAGAATAGAGATAAAGAAAAGAACAAATTCTCTTAGAATAAGAGAAAGAAAGAGTTAGCACTAGAGAATTGCTAAAAAAGAGAAAAGAGAATAGGTTGTGCGATGGAGAGCCCGTGAGTGTAGAAATTAACCGCATGTAACCGCCATGAGAGAGCGGTCTCTGCCATGAGAGAGTGGAATGAGAATGAGAAAAAGAATTCGTATAGCCGTGAGAATACATGCGGATGAGGACTATATACGAGAGAGAGTACACTCACATGACTAAGGGTTCCAAATCCATGCATCAACCAAGACCGATCGGCAAAGAATAAGAAAGAATAAGAAAACATGAGAAAAGAATAGAAAGAAAATAAAAGAAAGAAAATGCATTGTTATGCTTTAATGCATGTGCATCTCATCCATGCATGTTATTATGGTATTCTCCTTGGGTGATGAGAAAAGAAAGAAAGAAAAGAATAGTGAGAGCTAGAAGTAGAGAAAGAACAAGAGAGAGTGAATAAGAGAAAGTGACAAGAGTAAGAAAAGAATTGAAGAGTAATACACGGGGACTATGGAGTAAAGGATTTACTTACTGAGCATCTTTGTGCTCACTCTGTTCTTTTCTATGTTTTTACAGGACATAGGTGAGGACGTGGTCGGATGGACGTTGGCAAGCAGGGAGACTTGGCTGCACTGTCCATTGTTTTTGAGAGACTTTTTGTACAAATGATACTGTACTATGTAAAGAACATATATATTAAGTAAAGTAATTTTTGGGCCCAACTATTTTGATAAATATACTTGTCTTTTTAGTAATATATTTTATGAATATGATAGTAGAAAGAAGTTGTTACAGTACTCTAGGTGCATTTTGTGTTAGTTTTAAACTTTAGGGGATTTATTGATTTTTGGATAACTATAGAGTGTTTATGTATTTACCTATCCATAAGATCATATGATTGTGATATAACTAGTTTGCTTCTTTTTATAGCATAAACCCACTTGTGTATTTTGAAATAAGTGTGAGAGTTTTTTGGTTATCCAAAAATTTTAGGATTACATTTGTTCATGTATACTAGCAATCGATATGGTGATTACAACAAAACAATGAGTTTGGCATAGGATGGCTATGAGATATGAGCAATTGAATTGGTTTGTGTGACCAGTACAAAAATGAAGATTAAGTGGAATGATTATAACAACTTTTGATGACAATTTCACCAAATAAAGTCATCATACATCAAAGATTTGTCAATACACATTTTCCAAGGTACACAAAAATCCATAATTGACACATTCATTCATTGAGACACATAATTCATACTCATGTCATGAATACAAAGCACCACAGCGGAATTTTGAATGATTTATACCAGCTTTTGAGGAACAAAAATTCATGAAATAGATTTATAATACACCAGAAGTTCATTACTTTGACAGATTCTGAAGATAGAAAATAACTTCTCTAAAACTTTCAAAGCAGAACGAACAATGAAGATAGAAAATAAATATCATTATTCCAGAGATTGTATCGAAGTTTGACCTGAATCTGACAGATACCTTCCAACACTCAATCAAACCACAACAATAACAGCAATAACACTCAAGAGTCAACCCAGAAAAATATCAACAAACAGTAGCAAAACCCACAAAATAAAAGTCAAGTCTATTTATATTCTAGCAAAGCAAATACACAAAAGAATTGCTAGTATAGTTATTTGTGGAGACTTATGGATTTGATGGTTAAGAGTAAACCCCATCAGTTTCAAAAACAAGAGAAATTACTCTTATGATACGTTTGCACTTTCAACTTTTGAGGGTGGATTTTGTTGTTTTTAAAACTTTGGGATTATATTTTTTTTTTGAAATTATTTAGAGGGTGTATTTTACGTGACATGGATAGCTATTTCTGCAGCCTTTTGGATAGATCATATGATTATGATATGATGAAGAACAACAAAAACTATTTTGTTGTTCTTTTTTCTTTTTTTAATGTTGTAGACAAGGCATCAAATTTTATTCATGTAATTTTGCAATGAAATATGTAGCTCCTTGAATTGACATACCTTACATTACTGGCAATTGAGTGTTCGAACTAGTTTGTAAACCTTGGATCATTTGAACTAAGTAAACGTGTTTCAAGCGAAGGATGTTCATTTAAAGCTTAAAAACAAATCCATAAGGTTTAGGAACTCCTGACTGTGATTAACAAAGCACAAAGTAACCGATTCCCCTCTCCTGTAATACAATCCTATGAATTAATCTTTTATATGATCAAACTGTTCATCCTGGTAATCATTCTATCAAAAACAAACTTATAGCTCAAATATTGCAGGTATTAACTTTCCACACAATTGATTTCAGTTTAGCTTCTGATTCTGAAAGAGCCTTGACTATTGAATCCATTGCTAGTCTCACGTTTCTATCTTCCACCACACCAGACTGGTTCATGTAAACGAGTTTCCAAATTGTACTTACTTCTACCTAAAATGTTTCTTCTCCTCAGAATATATCCCTAGTCTCTTCATGGCAACAACTCTTTCATCAACTAAAATACCCTGCTTTGATGCTCCTTCCACACCAGACATGCCAATTTCAACCAAAAATTTGTAGCCTGGTTCAACTAAAAGATTTTCCAAACTGTACTCAGTACTCACTTCAGCCTAAAATGCTTTTTATCTTTAATATATATCTCCTAGCCTCTGCCCTTTCATCAACTAAAACAGCATGCTTAGATGCTTCACACCGGAATCATATAGGCAAAGCTTCAGTGAAATTGAGATCAAATCTTTAGAAATCAACTCTTGGAACAGTAATTAGTAATTAGTTCTAATGTTGCTTTCTTTTGATTGATGGATATTCTTGATAACCCTTGGTCAATGTTAAACTTATCAAAACACATTTACCTTTGGTTGGATCAAGAAAATTTCAATGCCTTGAGATCTTTGGCACGTCATTATCAAATGATCCTACCATTTTGCTTCAGATATCTTCATTGGAGAGTCCTATAAATTTTATGGCATCAGAAATCTTAAACAGGCTCTGAATGCTTGGAACATAAATCAGCATTCGACTTTGAAAAATAGGAAAAGGATTAAAACTATAGTAGCTCTAAAATTATATTAAAAATTCTACCATATTCCAAGATACTGAAAGTCATATAAGAAATAAGAATTCTCCTGATGTAAAACAAGACGCGATGAGATTCCTATACTACCTTATCATACAAAGCGAGGAACGAATCCCTGAAATACATGATATGTGCAAATTTACATTCTTGATAATGAAAAACTGAAATACAACTTCATTTGGGAAAGGAAAATCATACCTATGGAAGTATACCTTCCCAACTAAAGAATTAAGTAAACAGAGTATGCCACATTATATCTAACTTGTCAGACATGCATTGTGGAAGAAAAATGATATAATAGTATTTGAGAAAACAAAAGTTAGACAACGTCCATCAAAGCAAAAATAACCATTGGATGTTGGACTTCTAGTTCTGCTTTGGAGAATTTTGGTAAAACACTTAAAAAGGAAAAAAAAAGTCTATTTCCTCAATGGCTATCTTAAAATTTTCCTTCACGGTTAGACACAAAGTGGAGAATTTTGCAAAGTATCAAGTGCCATCTTTGCCTCATGGTATATACTCTCAGAATTCTAGTACTCATTGCAAAAGAAGAGTTAAAACAATAGAGTGAGAATTCAGATAGCAACAACAAATTGAAATAAGCAAAAAAAAAAAAAAAAAATATATATTATATATAAGGGGTATATGTCAAGACATATGATTGAAGGATGCAACATTAAAGATACCAATCAGCCTATAGGTCCTTATAAAGTTCAAGACTAGAAGATTAGATGATAGGCTGCAAACCTCTTTGCCTCATCAATTCCAACAACCTATAGCTTCCTCCATCTTGCCCTCCTTCCAAAGCCCATTTATCATTGTAGTAAAGACACCACATTGTGAGTAATGCCCTAGAGCCAATCAATTATTGTAGAATTGACTCTTTGTATAATGTTCATTAATCAATAAAAGGCATTTATTCTATATCGCGTAAATCATTATTATTGCAATATGTTGATATATGTCCTTAGAATGGTAGAGCCGTGACGAGGGTATCAAGTTTTTCAAATCTTGATAGTGAGAACCCTATGAGCACATAGGTGGCCATTCTAGAAACGTCCGTAGCCCCAGTATTATCTAAACTAAGGGCACAGATAATACGGTAAGGCTATCATAATGTTGAACGACCCTGTCGAAAGGCAGTGACTGATCTCACTTGTCAAGGTTGTTTGGTGACAACCTAGGCAACACATAGGTGTTTGTTGTAGCGACTACACCACAGCATTCACTGGACTAAACCACCAGAGGATTCCATATGATGTAACCCCAGTGTCTATGGAACAACCCTCTAACGAATGGTGTGCATGTGATCCTTTTACTTGAATCACCGGAGCGCCTTGTGCACCGATTGGTGTAGTTTGACACTAGCCTAACCATTTCTTTTCAAAGCTGTCAATACGGTGGTGATTGGCTGCATCAAGGAGTGTATCAAGACTATGGTGGATTGACAGAGGATTTATCACTCCCGGGTACGGGAGAAAGTTATCTCACGGCGCAATTCAGTATTGGCAATGACACTAAAACTGTGGCCACAGTGGGATTGAGTTGTTGCTCTATCCAGTTTATAATACGGGTCATTGGTCCAGAAACTAATAAATAATCGAGAGTAACCGAAGGTTGACACTATTTCTATGCCTTCATCTCGTCGAGATAACGAATGATGAAATGATCGAATTGCACGTAACCATATCGTTGACAGGTAGCTACTTTGCTGAATCCGAATCTATCGGTGGCCATGATACCTGCTAGGGGCAAATCTTGGTCTGTGTTTAGTGGACATTAATTGGTGTTAATCGCGATACTATACACTATGATGAGGAGCCTTAGGTCACACACATAGAAGACAATTTAAGATGCAAGAAGAAAGAAGGGCGTTTTTCGTCTTTTAAGGCGAAAGGGTATTTTGGTAATTTCACAGTGCATTAAATTTGCTGAGGTCGTAGCCTTATTTAATTTGTTAGAAATAAATAAGTGAATTACTTTTAAATATGTGTTCGCACATATTTAAATATATTATCATTATTGTTAAATGTTAATAATTATTAAATATATATATTAATTGATTTTAATTGAGATAATGATGGAAAATAAATAAATCAAATTGGGAGTGTTTGGCAACATGGCGTTTGGGTTGAGCCCAAGCCTATTCCGTATTGGATTAGGGCAAATTGTTTTTTAAATATAAAAGAAAAGTGTGTGATTTTTTAAAAAAGAGGTTTTTCTTTTTGAAAACACACACCAGCCCCTTTTGGAAGAGCACTCCCACGGCAGTAACACTTTTGAGCCTGAAATCAATTCAATTGATTTTGTTTTCTTCTTAATCTTGAAGCCAAGAGGATCTAGCAAATCCCTCTTTGGTTCTTTTAAGATTGTCTTCGTGTGACTACCAAGTTCGATCCTACACTTGGTCGTACAAAACGTTCGTCGACAAATTTGGAGGAGCCTTCAACATGCGTTTGTTTCTCTTAACTCATGTTGAATATTTATGCAGATTTTATTTAATATAAATTGTAAAATCATACCCTGATCTTGGCTCATGTAAACGATTCTGTTATATTATATTTTTTGTTTTCGCTGCGTATACGGGACCGTTTACTAACACACATTAGGTCCAAACCTCTTTGACTCATCAATTTCACAACACACCATTAGCTTCTCCATCTTCCCCTCCTTAAAAAGCCTACTTTCATTATAGTAAAAGTCACCACATTAGGCTGCCAACCTCTTTGGATCATCAATTCAAGTATGCTTAGCTTCTCCATCTTCCCCTCCTTGCAAAGCCCATTTATCATTGTATGAATGTCCCCACATCAGGCTACAACATCTCTACTCATCGATTCAAACAACCCATTAGCTTCCTTAATCTTCCCCCCTTGCAAAGCCCATTTATCATTGTATTAAATGTCACCACAGCGGCTGCAAACCTCTTTGAATCATCAATTCCATCATCCCATTAGCTTCCTCTATCTCCCCCTCCTTGCAAAACCCATTTATCATTGAATTAACAGTCAACACATTAGGCTGCAATCCTCTTTGAATCATCATTCCATCACCCATTACTTCCTCCATCTTCCATTCCTTGCAAAGTCCTTCATCATTGTATTAAAAGTCACCACATTAGGCTGCAATCCTCTTTGAATCATCAATTCCATCATCCCATTAGCTTCCTCCATCTTCCCCTCCTTGCAAAGCCATTTATCATTGTATTAAAAGTCACCACATTAGCTGCAAACCTCTTTCACTCATCAATTCCACAAACTATTAGTTTCCTCATCGTCCCCTCCATCGAGCCCCTTATCATTGATTAAAAATCACCACATTAGTTTGCAAACCTCTTTGAATCATTAATCCCATCAACCCATTGCTTCCTCACCTTCCCATCTTTGGAAAGCCCACTAATCATTGTATTAAACGTCACCAGATTAAGCTGCAAACCTTTTTGACTCGTCAATTCCAACAACCCTGAGCTTCCTCCACCTCCCCCTCCTTGCAAAGCCCATTTATGTTGAATTAAACGTCACCACTTTAGGCTGCAAACCTCTTGAATCATCAATTCCAGCAACCCATTAGTCCTCCATCTTCCCCTCTTTGCAAGCTCATTATCATTGAATTAAATGTCACCACATCAGGCTGCAAACCTCTTTGAATCATCAATTCCAACAACCCATTAGCTCCTCCTTCTGCTCTTTGCAAAGCCATTTATCATTGTAGTAAAGTCACGAAATGTACTCCAAACCTCTTTGATTCATCAATTCCAACAACCCATTAACTTCCTCATCTTCCCTTCCTTGCAAAACCCATTTATCATTGTATTAAAAGTCACCACATTAGGCTGCAAACCTCTTTGAATCATCAATTCCAAAACCCATGAGCTTCCTCCGTCTTCCCCTCCTTGCAAAGCACACTTATCATTGTAGTAAACATAACCACATTAGGTTGCAAACCTCTTTGAATCATCAATTCCAACAACCCATTAGCTTCCTCCATCTTCCCCTCCTTGCAAAGCCCATTTATCATTGAATTGAAACTCACCACATTAGGTTGCAAACCTATTTGAATAATCATTTCCATTAACCCATTAGCTTCCTCTATCTTCCCCTCCTTGCAAAACCCACTTATGATTGTATTTTACGTGAGTAAATTAGGCTGCAAACCTTGATCCACCATTTAAAAAAACAAGCCTTTAGTCCCCTCCAAATTTCTCACAAACTACAAATAACCACATTTGGCTTAATTCCTCCACTCTCCATTTCCAAAAACAATTCTTTCGCCTTATCTACCAACCCATCTTTGCAAAGACCATTGATAATACTTCCATAAGAAAAAATATCAGGCCTGACCCTAAGCACAGCCATTTTCTTGAACAACTCCATAGTCTCCAAACTCCTATTTTCCAAACACAAACCTTTAATCAAAGAATTAAAAGTCGCAACATCTGGATTATAACCCCAACTCAAAATCCTCCAAAAAATAGCAAAACCATCACAAACTCAACCCACATTACAAAAACAATTAATCAAAATATTTAAAGTAATTAAATCAGGTAACAACCCATCGAACCCAATCGTTTGTAAAGCAAATAACGTCTTTATAAAACTTCTTCTTAGCAAGAGCTCCAAACAACCGATTGAATGATGAAATCAATGGTTTGGGTTGCATATGAATCATTAAACAAAAGAAATAGCGTGCTTCACCAAGAGTGATATTACCTTCTTTACAATCTTTTTGAAGGAATTTCTGAAGCTGGGTTACTTTAAGTACTAAATCTTGTGGTATAGTTGTAATCACTTTACTTGCTTTTGTGAATGAAGAAGGAGAAGAAGAAAAACGACAAATCAAGCTCTTGAGCATCATTTCAGTGGCGCTGTTTATGGATTATCTATCGAGGGTTCAAACTGGCTTAAACTGTTGGGTGTTGAGGGTTAGATAATACATCTCATTGGAAATGAGAGTGGGATAAAACTTATTTATCTGAAACCTATAGGGTTTAGATGTAATTATATTTTTGCTGAAATTATTTAAAGGGTGTATTGTTTTTAACATGGAGGTTAGCTATTTTCTGCAGAATAGTAGATAGATCATATGATTATGATATGTTGCAGACCTGGCTTCAAAGTTCGCTCATGTAGCTACTTGAATTGACATATCTCGAATTACTGGTAATGAGTGTTCAAGCTACTCACAAGCGGCTGGTCTCGTCTCACCTGACAGCTTCAAATAGATAAATTGTATTAAATGCAATCCAACCTAATTATGGATTAGGTCAAATTCAATATTGAACTCAAATCTGCCTTTATTCAGAAGGCAAAAACATTCATGATTTCAAATGATATAGTATTTTATATATCTATTTATGAATTCATAATCCATATCCAAATTATGAAAGGACTTTTTTTCAAATGCTTTTAATGAGGTTTTTCATTCTTTTTTGAAGAAATTTTGATATTAAAAAAGAATATACATGATACAATTAATCAAGCAATACTACACTTACAACCCAATCTCATAGACTTTCTCTCACAACCCCGACGTGATAGCTCGTAATTGGTCCGCTCGCAAATGGGTCATGACTGCTTGCAGTGGATCTCGCCTACCCAATTATGAGTTGATCAGTTACGAACTACTATATCAAGGTTGTGACAGAAAGTTTGTAAGTATGAGTTGTGAGCTGGTCTTTACTAAATTAATCAACTTTGCTTCTAAAAGAATATCTAGAGTGTGTTTGTTTTATTATTTTGAGTAGTATTTTTGAAAAAGTTAAGTTGAGTTATTATTACGGGGATAAGATTTGAATTTGAAAACGTGTTTGGTAAGATTATTTTTTAATCCCCTATATTTATTAATTTAGTTAAACATCCCCTACAATAAAAGTTTTAAAATTAAGAAAAACACCCCCACCCACCTATTAAATGCTGGCGGTGGTGGCCGACTCTGTCAGGAATATGTGGGTGGGTGGAGGTGTTTTTGTCAATTTATAATTTTTTATTGTTGGGTGTTTAGTTAAATTAACAAACCTAAGGGGTTAAAAAAAGTTAAATATTTTGAGTTGAATAGAGGATTAGATTTTGGGAACAATGAAAAAAACATGCATTTTGAATAGGATATGTTAGGAATAAGGAAACAAACACAACTATGTTTACATGTCAAACTAACAATAAGTTTGAGCATACGTAACATGGCACCTTGAAAATATGTATATATTTTTGCAACGTTTATCCATCCAATCAAAAACGTCAACATTAACACATGTGACATATAGACTCTCAATAATTAATTGAATGAGCGTACATCACACAAAATAGTTTGTTACATTTTTTTGAATATTATTCTATTCTAAAAAGGATAGGATATGATTTAATCAAATAAGATATGATTATGATTATATTTGTTAATTTGCCTAAATACTTCCACAATAAAAGTTTATAAATTAACAAAAACACCCCCACTCACCCAATTGATTGTTGGCAGCTAGCCGCCACCGCCGGACGATGGCCAGAAGTTGTCAGACTTGCATATGACCGACTAAATTTGGTCGATCTTGCATTGATCTTGTCGTTTCCGGTTAGATCTATAGCCAAAGATCTGGCAGTTGATGACGGTCATATCTTGGCCATTGTTGACCAATAAGTCTCAGCCGAATTGAAATGAAGATGAAATAATAACATGTCACCAAATTAACCCCATAAATTGAATTCCTTAGAAGATCAATATAATTCTCAAAAGATGGGGGATTGGTGGGCCTTATCCTTTAGCTTTATGAAGCTAATACGTGGGGGTGATTAACTATATATATAGTGATGAGAGCCCTCTGGCTCTTAGACTGCAAATATATGGAAGCTTTGATTGATTCTTTGAAGATTATGTTATCCAGCCTTCTAACAACAAACCATCAATACAGTGCCCCCAACCAATCAACTAATGCTACATGGCCACACATGTAGCTTATCACCACCACCGTCAAACCCCCATATAGAGAAAATTTCAACATAAATGTTGCAACTTATTTCATGTAAAAGAGTTTGAAAATTGTAATAACTCTTTCTAGCTAGTAGACTTTGGAAAATATAATATAAAGTCACTAAATATATCATAGAAATTATATATGTATTTAAGTACAAAATAGTGGGCCCAAAATTTCTTTACATCAATAAAAGTGTCATATACATAAACTAAAAAACAATGGGCAGTAGTGCCATTCTCCTCCACTCTTGACGTTTCATCTAACCGCTTCTCACCTATTTCCTACAAAAACAGAGAAGTCAACGGAGTGAGCACTAACTGCTCAGTAATTAAATCCGCTATGATACCCTTCTATCTCCGTTGCTCATGTTCTGAATTTCTTTTCTTATGTCACACTTTTCTATTCTTCTCGGTTCTTTCTTTGTTCTTTCTCTATTTCTAATTCTCTCCATTCTTTCTCTATTTCTAATTTCTCACTACTCATGATAGTAAGCATGGTATCATGCATAAGTATGATGGAAATGCACAAATGCATAGGATGTGCACTTTTCTTTCTGTTTTTCCATTTCTTATTCTGCTTTTCTTTCTTTTCTGTGTTTCTTTCTTTCTCCATTTTCTTCTTTCTTTCATTCTATTCATTCTATTCTTTCTTTTCTCTTCTTTCTTTTCTTTTCTTTTCTTTCTATTCTTGCCTTTCTTATTCTTTGCCGATCAAACTCGGTTGAGGCATGGATTCGGAACCCTGGTCGTGTGAGTGAGTACAGTCCTCACCTACAAGCACTCTTACAGATTGTATAAGTTCTTCTTCTTCTTAGGCCACTCACTAAAGGTGGCATACATGTGGGAATATTCTTCTTCTTATCACTCACGAGTTCCCCATCGCAACAACCATCTTTTCTTTTATCTTTCTTATAGAAATTACTATTCAATTTCTTTTCTCTAATAATTCTCTTTTCTTTCTTTGCTTTTTAATATTCTTATATGCATGTATGCATATAGATGGGCTTTTCTTATTGTTCTTTCTTAATTCAAATGATTAATGCAAAAATGAAAAATGGCATGTAAACATGTCATTCTCTACTTTCTCTACCATCTACAAACTCATATAAAAAAGAAAAATCAACATTCTCATACATGCACTTCTTTATGAAATTTCATCAAACACTTTGTTTGCACAAATAAAGCACTAAGGTGATTACACTTCCATAACAATCTCTAACCACCAAAATTTTGGAACAAAGCTCCCTAAAAACAACTTCAAACCTGGTCAAGAAAATACACTCCATAACTCTACTCAAATTCTTTCTTAGCTCATCTAAACTTTCATCAATTTCTATAAACACAATCATCCCTCCTCATGGTGGAATTCTAACCATGAATCATCATCAATTCCATCAACAAATCTCAACACTCAAGCATATAAAATAAATATAAAAATTTCTCTACATATTATTGCTCAAATCAAGGGCTAGGCTTGGATTTACTTATGTTGAACTTGGGTAGTTCCACACTAGAATCTCTCTCTTTGGTAGACTTCTTTTTCTTCTTAAAACCTAAGCATATAAACTATAAGGATTCAACACTTTAAAAATTAATCTCATATCTTATTGCAAGAATTCTTACCTTTGGATGCTATTGAAATAAAAAGATTATCAAGATTTGTTTTCTCCTGATTTCATGTTTAAATCTCTCTATATGAGATTTGGGCCAGTTTTGTTTGTAATTCGAAAATAATTTTGAAAAACTAAGTTGCAATTAAAATTTTTTAAAGTTTTATCTCTAAATTTTAAATATTTGAAAATATATTTTGTATTTTAAATCTCTTTATGAGATTTGGGCCAGTTTGGTTTGTGATTCAAAAATAATTTAAAAAAACTAAGTTACAATTAAAAATTTTAAAAGCTTTATCTCAATATTTTAAATATTTGAAAATATATCTGGTTTTAAAAATTGTTTTTGAAGTTAAAAACTATATAAAGACTGAGAAGTGATATTTATCTTGTTTTCTAATTGTACACTAATTTTTAGGATTATATGCAAAAACATTGTTTTTTAAAACATTTCAACTTATTTTAATAAAAACTATTTTCATAAAATTTCTTATATTCCTTGTTTCCGAAAATAAAATACTATTTAAAATTTATAACAAATAGGCTCTTATTTAGATTATAAACCTTTGTATGTATTTATGTTATATTTATGATTGTAATTGTGGCTGTTCAGCTCACGAGATTATGTTAAATTTTAAGCATGGTTGTTGAATGCTTAACTATCAATTTAAGCTTTTAAGTCAAGTTGTTATGTAACATTGTTAAAGATGTTACTGAATTATGATACATCTGGTTGGTATTTATTGAATGTATGCAATCCTTGCTATTTTAACTCAATGCATAAAGATGCTTGTCTTTGTTGCCTTTCTCAGATTACACTCCGCTTGGAAGAGCTGCAACTATTTAGGTTCCAGCAGGAAGCCAAATCTGTTTTTGAGCTAATAGATCAAAGAGAAGTCGCATAAGAAAAGTGTTAGGGGAAAGAGAAACAGATTCAAACATAACTAACGAATAGTCTCCAGCTAAGCGGTAGAAAAATACTGCCCAAAACCTAAACAAAGTTCATGGGAGAGAAAAGGATGACATAGAACTGAGCTGAAGAAAACGAAGTAGAAGAAACAAAACCTAAGTTTGAAGAGCATCCAAATGACCAGAAAATCAAAGACTCCACCACTAGAAGAGCCAAAGTATACACTGACGAGTGTACAACATTTTTATCAAACCTTAACTTTAGGGCAAGTAGAGATTCTCTCGTACTTCAGAGAGAGATTGCTTTTTATTCCTTTTTAATGCTGGATAGGCAAATACAGAGAGATAATTCTGATGGTTTTAAAATTTTTTTAGGCAACTTCTGAAGATCTAAAAAAATTCTTTAGCGATGTTGGTGGGGTTGAATCTGTTCGAATTCCACAAGACAAGTTCACCAGAAAGTCAAGGGTATGACTCTCTTTCTCTCATTCATTATTTGTCGATGTTCTTTGTGCTTTATGCTTCAAATGAAAAAGGGGAAGCTATCCACAGGGCCTTCCATGTGCACATCAATCTTATAATCAAATCCTCATTTAACATTACCTGACCTTTAAACATCAACATATGTATGCATAATGTGGACTGTACCACAGAAATTAGCCCTAAGAAACTAATTTAAATGCTTCAGGGAGATAGAAACTGCTAATTGCAGTCCATTGTCTTTGATCCAACTTCTTAAGGGTGCTCATTGAAACTTCAATTTGATTTCTTCCTTTCATGCAGTCAATAAAACATTTAGTTCTTACGCTTTTAGTTTTAAGATGAATGTCCTTCCCAGAGACGATGATGTAGTCTCAAATAAACCTGCAGAAGCGTTGAATTCCATAATTATGGTAAAATTGCTTAATTTTCTAAGTATAAAGAGTCTAACTGTCTAAGAGCATATTTTTTTCATTTTGCTAGCAAGTGATATGCTTAGGAGACTCAACCATAGTCCCATACAGATTTACCCATGTTCCAGCTTGCCTTTAAACTGTAAAGCATCTGTATGGGACCGTTGCATTCTAATATATAATATCCTCTGATTGATTCTGGATTTTGTCGATGATGCAAACCTTGTTGCAGCTGTAAGAAAGAACAAAAAAATGTTTCTTGGGAAGAAGATAAGCATTGCAAGATCAAATATGAAGCAAAAGAGAAAGGATTCTACAAGTCATGGGGCCTCTAGAGAACATGGCAGGCTAAGTGGAATTAGGTTTTATCTTTGTTATTACTTGTGTGTATTTGTTTGTGTGCAATGCAGTGTATAGATGTTTGCATGTTTGTGTTTCCCACTTCTACCTTTTATTTTCTTACTCATTTAGGTTAAATGGCAGCGCAAATTAGTAATCAGACTTTCAAGGGGTCTAAAGCATCACACTCTGCTGCTAATAAACGTAGTGATAGCATTCAGCTGAAGGGGAGGAACACATTTGCAATGCCAAGGAAAGTCGGGCCACTTGGTGTCCCCTCAACAAATCCAAAAGCCAAAGAAGTGGAAGATGAGAAGCCGAAGTCAAACAATGAGTTTAGAGAAATGTTCTTCAAGAAGTAAGGTTTGTTACTAGGGTTACTAGGCTTACATGTTTCATGTTAACTAGAATAGCACAGTAATTGACAAACTTCTCTTTCTTATAAAAAAACGTAAGGTTTTGCCTTAGTATGTTTCTGTAAACATAGTTATGATAAAAGATACTTGTTTGAGGATGAAAAATATATGTGCTATTGAGATCAATCTATATCAGTACCCTTCTTGTAAATTTTCTTCCAGATAGGTCAAAGTTTATACCCATTTTATTAAAAAGGGTAAAGTTCTAATATGTTTCCTATGGAACATATATTTCATCCAACTTGTGATGAGGATAGCCTCAATACCTTACCCCAAGATTTAGAGAAATTTTAATTAGATTGTACCTTTCTTAATTGTTTTGTCATGGAATAGTGTCCTTTGCTAAAAAATTTCTCATTCAGCATTAGAGTTGCATGCACGGAAGATATCTTTATGGATTTGTGAATTTATAAAATTGGCATGTCATTTTCAATTGGTACATCGTTGTTGTGTAATGGCTGTCTTCAATATTTGTGTTTATAAACAATTAGCCTGATGTCTCTTTAGTGTACCATCAAAATTGCAGGCTCTGTATGATTGGTTATATTATATATACTTAACTATGTAGTTTCTTCTTTTTTGCGCGCATCAAATTACTTATCTCAGCAGATGAAGAATACAGGTGGTTTTCTATATTTGTATGCTTATTGGGCTCGTTTGAAGCTAAATTTGGTTGTAGCCCTAGTTGTTTGGGAGAGTCTGGTTAAGATCTGGTTTGGCCTATTCATCCATTTCTCTTTCTTATCCTGTGTAGTTCAATATGATTGATTTATGATTCATCTTTGTATTTTTTTTCAGTATAACTTGCTTTTTGTCTATGTCGCAGGTCGATGTTGGAAGCCTGGCAAGGTTATATAGCTATGGAAATTGAATCGGGACATTTAAATGAAGCTACGTCCATCTACAGGAGATGCTATAGTGGGACAGCTTCAGAGGTCTAATTCTTTTACATTACTTGCTTTCTATTATACTAGATTGATTTATGGACAGAATTTGAATTTGAATGTTTCTAAACTGGTTTTTTCCTAATTTTTTATTTTTTTTTTAAAAAATTGTTGCTTTTAGTAGTATATTGTAATGACTTCTTTCTACTAATATGCTCATACAAGATACTTAATAAAAATACATATATATAGACTAAAAAGTAGTTGGGCCCAAGTTTTTTTTTCTTTACTTAATATATACATTCTTTACACAGTACAAAAATAACATATACAAAAACTATCAAAATGGTGGATAGTGTAGCCATGTCTCTCCGCTTGCCGATGTCCATCCGACCGCATCCTCACCTATTTCCTGCAAAAACATAGAAAGCAACAGGGTGAGCACAAAAATGCTCAGTAAGTAAATCCTCTACTCTGCTATCCCCGTGCATCACTCTTTAATTCTTTCCTTACTCTACTCTTTTTCTTCTTTTTCTTTCTCTATTTCTTACTCTCACTGTTCTTTTCTTTCTTTCTACTTCTCTCTATTCTTTCTTTCTTATTCTTTCTATTCTTCCTAACCATGTTGAAATTCATGGCAATGTACTTGAATAAAATGCATATGCAATAATGCACAAAAATGCTTTTTCTTTCTTATCTCTATTTTCTTGTTCTATTTCTTTTCTTTTCTTTTCTTTTCTTATTCTTTCTTTTCTTGTTCTTTGCTGATCGGACTCGGTTGATGTATGGATTCAGAACCTTGGCCATGTGAGTGAGTACAGTCCTCATCTACATGCACTCTTACGGACCGCACAAATTCTTCTTTCTTCTTAGGCCACTCAATTAAGGTGACGTGCATGTAGGAATTCTTCTTGGTACAACCCTCATCCACATACACTCTTACGGGTCGTACAATTCTTCTTCTTCTTATGCCACTCAATTAAGGTGACGTGTATGTGGGAATTTCTTCTTAACACTCACGGTTCCCCATCACACCAACCTATTCTTTACTTTTCTTTAACACTCTTTAATTCTTTAATGCTTATTCTTCCTTTCTTTTTATTCTTAGAGTGTTTTATTCTTTCTTTCTTTATTCTTTATTCTTTCTTATGTTTCTACAAATACACAATTATATACATATGGATGGCACATGTTTAAAATTTCTTACTTAAATGCACTTATGAAATGCACAAATGCAATGTTGCCTCAAAGATAGTCATTCTGCACAGGTCTTATTCAAGAAGGCATAACTTGAGTTATACACATCGGATTGCTACGATTTTTGTGTCATTTTAAAGCTTAGAGACAGGGCTATAACTTTTATGTTTTGGTCTCAACCCAGTTCAATCTTTAAGATACCCAAATATCACTCAGAAGGTCACGGACGTGACAGGGCAGTTTTCACTTAGGCTTTTCATCAAACATATTGCATGCATACTCAATCCGAATTTGGCTACCATTCTATCTCTTTCTCAAGTCACCAATATTTGGAGTAAAACTCCAGCAAACAACTACTAAACCTGCCAAAAACAATACACTCCCAAAAATTCTACTCAACTCTTTCTAACTTCAACCAAACTTCAATGAATCATCATACAACCAAAACCACTTCTCATGGCTAAATTCTACTCATTAATAATCATCAAACTCCTCAATAATTCATCAATTTCATCTCAATTTCTCAATAATCACAACATATGCATATTTAAAATAAATCTCTACTCACTTGAATTCTTAAATTTTAGCTTGAGTTGGATTTTGAGTGGAATTTACTTACCTTTTGCTTGAGTAGTCTCTCCTAAGCTCTTTACTCTTGTTGGATTCAAATCTTCTCTTAACCCTAAGCATAAACTTCATAAGAACTCAACTTTTACACAAATAAAACATGAATAAAGAGCATGAATCCTTACCTTTTGATGCCTTGAATCAAAACCCTATGAAAATCTACTCAAAAGCCCTCAAATTCCTTGGAAAAGTGAATGAAAATTTGAGGGAAAAGGAGGAGGAGTGTGGGGTTGATATGAACGAAATAAGGGTTTCAAACCCTTAACATTTTAGTTTATAAACTCACTTTCCCATTTTGCCCTTACTCTTTCTTAGAAATTCCATCTTTGTCCCTTAAAAAGAAATTCCATCTTTGTCCCTTAGAAAGAAATTCCATCTTTGTCCCTTAGTCAATTACCAAAATGCCTTCACTTTTATTGTATTCTCTATGATTTTCTATCTCTTTTCACTCCCCACAAAATCAACTAGTTTTGAGTGAAAAGACTATTTTGCCCTTAATGCAAGTTTAGGGCATTTTCTTCATATTCTCTTAAAATAATTCTAACAAAATTTAACTAAGGGCTATACAGCATAATTTAAATCATGTACCTCAATGTTGGGTGTTACATATATGTTGCAACTTTATTTAATCAGTTGATATTTGTCATCTGCAATGCAAACATTTCTTTCTTTATTCTCTTTTTCCAGCTGATGGAAGTCGAAACTAGACAAATGGCTTAAGTCAAGGTTGTTAAAATGTTGTTTATCAAGTAGGGCAATTTATGAAGATCTTTTTAACTCTTAATATAGAATCATGCTTTGCAGCTGAGAATATTTTTAGAGAGTAGCCTTGCAATAGGTCAACCTGTTACTCGGGTACCATAATCACAATGGTTTAATATGTCATTTTGAATCATTTTTCCAAATCATACGTAAATGATATATGACAATATCTCTAAGGGTCATGTTAGTTGGAAATCCATGATGTTTATTTTTTTAACTTTAAACTTTGGAGTTACTGATACTGTGATGAAATTATGGCATACATGAAGCAATCACATTTAAAGCATAGGTAGTGGAGTAGTTTTTGAAACCCAATAGGCTAATATAAGAGTAGACTAGGACACCCGAGCTTTCCTTATTTACGAAAATTGTACCCATTGTTATTTGAAAATAAAAGTTTATTTTCTTTTAAGTGTGAAACTTGTCAACTTGCAAAATACACCAAGTCTATTTATCTAGCTCATAACCACACTTGAGTTAATCTCAGTAGTCTCTCAGTCTAGGTCAAAGTTCAAAGTCACCTAGTTTCCTATAGGTCAACCTAGTTCAGGTTAGATTCCTATAGATCAGCCTAGTTCAGGTTAGGTTCCTATAGGTTAGCCTAGTCTTGTAAGGATGAGTAAGTCTCATAGTTAGCCTACCAATTTAGGTCCTACTCTAACTATATATCCCATTCTTGATAAACCAAACTCTCAGGAAAATTGAAACCAGGGGGAGGTCTGTAGAGATTAAATCAGCTGGGTCTCCAATGTTATTCTCAAAGAACTAGCTATCAAAGTGGAAGGAAACCTAATGATCTACATGAGCAATCATCCCAACTAGAAGAAACCAGTGATTCAAAGTCACAAGGTAAGGAAGAACTATCTTTTGATGAGTCTAAATCAAGGCATGATGATTTATATTTACCTATTGCACTAAGGAAAGGTGTTAGATCATGGACATTGCACCCTATTGCTAAGTATGTGGCATACGATAAGTTGGCAGATGATTTTTTGGCATTCACCACTAATCTCTCAGCTGTAAAGGTTCCATCACCAGTACATAAGGCATTAGGGGATGAAAAGTGGAGGAAGACTATGATAGAGGAGATGGAGGCTCTTGAGAAAAAACAAGACTTAGGAGCTAGTGAGTTTACCTGAAGGGAAAACAACTGTGAGCTATAAGTGGGTGTTTACTATTAAGTATAAGGTAGATGGAACAGTTGAAAGCTATAAGGCAAAGCTGGCGGCAAGGGGATTTACACAAACCTATGGACTAGACTATGAGGTTACCTTTGCTCCAGTGGCTAAGTTGAACACTATCAGGGTGCTCGTCTCTTGCAACAAATCTAGACTAGCCTCTACAACAACTAGATGTGAAAAAATGTGTTTTTGAAGGTGAACTTACAAAAGAGGTATACATGGAAATGCCACCAGGGTTTGAAGGGAGTGGAAAGGACGGAAAAGTGTGCAATTGAAGAAATTATTATATGGCCTAAAATAGTTTCCACGGGCCTGGTTTGAAAAATTCACAAAGGCTGTTACGAGGTATGGTTTTACTCGAGGGCAGACTGATCATACATTATTCCTTAAAACCTTTATAGGTAAGATTACTAATCTAATTGTTTATGTAGATGATATTATTATTACTGGAGATAGTTTTGAAGAAATGGAGGCTGTTAAGAAGGTTCTTGCTCGAAATTTTGATTTGAAAGACTTGGGGCAGTTGAGGTATTTTCTTGGTATGGAGATTGCTGGGAGTAAAAAGGGAATTTCAGTTTCACAAAGAAAATATGTGTTGGATTTACTGAAGGAGATAGGTATGCTAGGTTGCAAGCCAATTGAGACTCCCATTAAACCAAATTTGAAATTTTAGAAAATGAGTTGTGATGCTCTGGTTGATAAAGGTAGGTATCAAAGGCTGGTTGGGAGGTTGATATACCTATCTCATACTAGACCTGACATAGCCTTTCCGGTGAGCATAGTGAGCCAGCATATGCATAACCCACAAGAGAAGCATTTTGAGGCTATGAGTAGGATTCTAAGGTGCCTAAAAATGACCCCTCGGAAGGGCTGTTTTTTGGTAAAAAGAATGAAAGGAAAGTAAAAGCATTCACGGATGTGGACTGGGCTGGTTCTGTGGATGATAGAAGATCGACCTTAGGTTATTGCACTTTTGTTTGGGAAAATTTAGTAACCTGGAGATGTAAGAAGTAGAACGTGGTAGCTAGAAGTAGTGATGAGGCTAAGTTTCATGCTATGGCTCATGGGATTTGTGAACTAATATGGCTAAGAAGAATCTCGGGAGGGCTTGAAATCAAAAGTACGAAGCCTATGAGGTTGTACTGTGACAACAAGGTTGCGATTGGGATAACACACAAGTTGAAATAGATAGACATTTCATCAAAGAGAAGATAGAAGATAAGTTGTTGTGTGCTACCTACTTGCCTACAAGTCAGTAGACAGCATATATTCTTACAAAAGGACTGCCTAGACAATTGTTTGTTAATCTAGTTTCCAAGTTGGGAATGATAAATATCTATTCACTAGCTTGAAAGGGAGTGTAGGATTTCTAGATTAGAATATGATCAATTTAAGAGTTATGTAAGTCTTATCTAGTTTAAGAGATTGAAATAAAAAGATTATCAGGATTTGTTTTCTCCTGATTTCATGTTTAAATCTCTCTATATGAGATTTGGGTCAGTTTGGTTTGTAATTCAAAAATAATTTTGAAAAACTAAGTTACAGTTAAAATTTTTAAAGTTTTATCGCTAATTTTAAATATTTGAAAATATATTTTGTATTTTAAATCTCTTTGCGAGATTTGGGCTAGATTGGTTTTTGATTCAAAAATAATTAAAAAAAACTAAGTTAAAATTAAAAATTTTAAAAGCTTTATCTCAGTATTTTAAATATTTGAAAATATATTTGGTATTAAAAATTGTTTTTGAAGTTAAAAACTATATAAAGACTGAGAAATGATATTTTCCTTGTTTTCTAATTTTTCACTAATTTTAGGATTATATGCAAAAACATTGTTTTTTAAAACATTTCAACTTATTTAAATAAAAACTATTTTCATAAAATTCCTTATATTCCTTGTTTTTGAAAATAAAACGGTATTTCAAATTTATATCAAATAGGCTCTTATTTAGATTATAAACTTGTATTTGTATTTATGGTATATTTATGGTTATGATTGTGGGTGTTCAGCGCACGAGATTGTGTTAAATTTTAAGTATGGTTGTTGGATGCTTAACTATCAATTTAAGCTTGTAAGTCAAATTGTTACGTAACATTGTTAAAGATTTTACTGAATTACGATACATTTGCTTGGTATTTATTGAATGTATGCAATCCTTGCTATTTCAACTCCATGTGTAAAGATGCTTGTCTTTGTTCCCTTTCTCAAGTTACACCCCGCTTGGAAGAGCTGCAACTATTTAGGCTATAGTAGGAAGCCAAATATGTTCCTGAACTATTAGATCAGAAAGAGAAGTCGCATAAGAAAAATGTTAATGGAAAGAGAAAAACAGATTCAAACATGAATGACGAACAGTCTCTAGCTAAGCAGCAAAAAAATACTATTCAAAACCCAAACAAAGTGCATGGGAAAGAAAAGGGATGAGCACAAAACTTAGCTGAAGAAAACGAAGTAGAAGAAGCAAAACCCAAGTTTGAAGAGCATCCAAATGACTAACACATCAAAGACTCCACCACTGGAAGAGCCAAAGTACACACTGACGAGTGTACTGCATTTTTATCAAACCTTAACTTTAAGGCAAGTAGAGATTGCTTTTTATTCCTTTTTAATGCTGGACAGGCAAATACAGAAGGATAATTCTGATGGTTTTAAATTTTTTTCAGGTAACTTCTGAAGATCTGAAAAAATTCTTTAGCAATGTTGGTAGGGTTGAATCTATTCGAATTCTATAGGACAAGTGCACCGAAAAGTCAAGGGTATGACTCTCTTTCTCTCATTCATTATTTGTCAATGTTCTTTGTGCTTTATGCTTCAAATGAAAAAGGGGAAGCTATCCAGAGGACCTTCCATGTGCACATCAGTCTTACAGTCAAATCCTTATTTAACATTGCCTGACCTTTAAACTTCAACATATGTATGCATAATGTGGACTATACCACATAAATTAGCCCTAAGAAACTAATTTTAATGAGACTGGGAGAGCAGCATGGCCGATGCTTCAGGGAGATCAGCATGCCTGATGCTTCAGGGAGATAGAAACTGTTAATTGCAGTCCATTCTCTTTGATCAAATTTCTCAAGGGTGCTTAGTGAAACTTCAATTTGATTTCTTCCTTTCATGCTGTCAATAAATCATTTAGTTCTTACGCTTTTGGTTTTAAGATGAATGCCATTTCTAGAGACGATTATGCAGTCTCTAATAAACCTGCAGGAGCGTTGAATTCCATAATTATGGTAAAATTTCTTAATTTTCTAAGTATAAAGAGTCTAACTGTCTAAGAGCATATTTTTTCATTTTGATAGCAAGTGATATGCTTAGGAGACTCAACCATAGTCCCATACAGATTTACCCATATTCCAGCTTGCCTTTAAACTACAAAGCATTTGTATGGGACCGTTGCATACTAATATATAATATCCTCTGATTGATTGTGGATTTTGTAGATGATGCACACCTTGCTACAGCTGTAGGAAAGAACAAAAAATGTTTCTTGGGAAGAAGATAAGCATTGCAAAATCAAATCTGAAGCAAAAGAGAAAGGATTCCACTAGTCATGGGGCCTTTGGAGAACATGGCAGGCTAAGTGGAATTATGTTTTATCTTTGTTATTACTTGTGTGTGTTTGTTTGTGTGCAATGCAGTGTATAGATGTTTGCATGTTTGTGTTTCCCACTTCTACCTTTTTATTTTCTTACTCCTTTGGGTTAAATGGTAGCGCAAAATAGTAATCAGACTTTCAGGGGGTCTAAAGCGCCACACTCTACTGCTAATAAACGTAGTGATAGCATTCAGCTGAAGGGGAGGAACACATATTGCAATGCCAAGGAACGTCAGGCCACTTGGTGTCCCCTCGACAAATTCAAAAGCCAGGGAAGTGGTAGATGAGAAGCCGAAGTCAAACAATGAGTTCAGGGAAATGTTCTTTAAGAAGTAAGGTTTGTTACTGGGGTTACATGTTACATGTTAACTAGAATAGCACGGTAATTGAAAAATTTCTCTTTCTTATAAAAAACATAAGGTTTTGCCTTAATATGTTTCTGTAAACACAATTATGACAAAAGATACTTGTTTGAGGATGAAAAATATATGCGCTATTAAGATCAATCTATATCAGGACCCTTCTTATAAATTTTCTTCCAGATATATCAAAGTTTATACCCATTTTATTCAAAAGGGTAAAGTCCTAATATGATTCCTGTGGAACATATATTTCATCCAATTTGTGATGAGGATAGTCTCAATACCTTACCCCAAGATTTAGAGAAATTTTAGTCAATTAGATGGCGATCAAGTTCCTTTTTATGTGACAAATGACCAATGGTATAGGATCCAACAAGATGATGAAAACTATTATGGTTTGGTGGTCTATTCTTGGTCTAAAATAACATTGAATACTCACAGTGCAACTGTTAGGTTCTTTGCTTTTCTGTACCTATTGATTCTATTCTAGTGGAGAATCCATTTTACTATTTGCCATAGATGAAAATTCTAATGCAGAAAGATGGACCATTAGAGCACTATTGAGTTTATGTACTGAAACACCAATGGCCTTGCATCTCATGCTTGTGGAAAATGTGAAAAATGTCTTTGGGCTAGGAAATGTCTGAGGAAGAATATGAAGAATATCATCTGTATGCTCGCCTGATTAAAATTTCCACACACATATATTCATTTTTATTGTCTGTTTTGAATGGATATCCATATCTCATATGATTATTTTTGTTTCACTTAGACTCTTCATGATTCTATTGGATGCTTTCATAAAATTTCTCGTAGAATCGAGAATGAGGTTTTCGCTTTGTACATGTTAGATCATGAATTAGTACCAATCTTCAAAAAAGATCTAATTGTTTCACTTTCTATTTTCGGAATAGAATATTTACATAATCCCTATGAATAGGATTAAACGTTATTTCATGGTATTTGTATGATATTCTTTCTTAATTTTAAGCGAGTACTTGAGAGGGTTTAACTGATCTATGAATTATGTTTCATGTTTCATTTCTTTTATGTACCAAGTCACTATGTGCGATATTCCCCCTAGCGACCATTATTAACTTGTTCCCCCATGAGCTCTTTCCCATGTTGCCTACTGGAATTAGCTTGTCTTCTAACTTCACGCCCATGAGTCTCATAATTGGAATTATCTAACCCCTTTCTCATATTTGGAAGGGGTATTTATACAAGTTTACACCAAAGGAAGTACAGAGAAATCCGGGATTGCCATTAGACTTGGTAAGTGATTTCGTGATTTTAGTGATTGCGCGTTAGGATCGCGCAAATATTGATTCGTTCTTATCCCTCCCAAAATGTTCGAGATAAGGCTTATCCCTTAGTATGTCAAACAGTTGTATTGGATGATCGTGGCAAGGTTATGCTGAGTCGGGCTTCAAGATTCCATGACCCTGAGATCACGTCGATCTACTGATTTCCGAGCTACCGAGACTTTCGAGCTTATGACAAAAATCACACACAACAGATATTAAAGTAGAGGTCATGATTTGAATCTCTCACGTATTACATCCTGCTGTATTTCGGTTGGTCTTTTTGTTTGAATTTGAGCTTGGTTTATGTAACACATGAAGATGCCTCTTACCGAGCTTAATACCTTTTTCAGCTTAAGCTTTTAGGTCAAGTTGTTTATCAACAAAATTGTTGTTGAAATTTCGTTATAATTTCAATTTCTTGTGGTCTTTCTTGCTTTTAATATAAGTAATCACGATTAAAGTTAAACGTTTTGCACTTAAATAATATTTTTATAAAGGAGATTAAATTAATAGTAATCATTTTGATTAAGCATTATTGAAGTTATAAAAGTAGTTGTACGTGTTCTAGATTGACGTAAGAAAATTTTAATTAATAAGCAAACACTGATTATAAATTTTTAACATTAAAATTCATGGACTACCCTTGAAATTAACTTGGCTACTATGAGCATCGTGATTAAACATGATTAAAATTATCTCATAAAATTTGTGGTTCATAGGATTAACCTAAAAACAAAGAGGAGAAGATTGAAAATTTAATCAATAAAAAACAAACGAATGTTAAATAAATACATAATAATCCACCCACTACCATCGAATAAGAGAAATTAATTGAAAGAATTAGCATGTCAAAACATTGAGAGAAAAGTTCAAGATTCTATCTCATATTTCATTAATTCTATCAGCAATGTCCACACGCAGAACTAAACTAGAACAAATTACTCAACTATCACAAACCATTCATAAATTCCCACATTACACAAACCACCCATCAAAATTGAAACTTTGCAAACAAGTCCTCTCTGTCAAACCATATAACTACAATCACAAGACACGTACCTACACCAAACTTCCACCATATTCACAACACATTCTGCAAAATTAAACCCTACCCGTTTCCAGAAACAGAAAAACACAACTGGGTTTTAAGTTTCACTACAAAAATCATACAATTAAACTGCCATTTTTTTTCAGTCTCATTTCATTAGGGTACAAAATAATAACATGTAAAGCTTAGAAATTCAAAAAATAAAAATAAAAATAAAATTGTGAAAGTGAAAGAGAAAGGAAGGTACCAACAAATCAGTGATGCATTTGATTGAAAGTTGAAACTGAGAATTGCTCAAGGAGTAGCCCTAATTTGCGCAGGGAGGTGATGAGAGCCCTTTTAAATATATCCTGCGCATCATTCTTATCCTATGCTTATCGCTGTTGATAACTCAGAAACGACGTCGTAAAAGAATTAAAAACCTACAAAATTTCATTTTTCTTCCATGAGTTTTTGTTTTTATTACAAAAAGTATATGTTAGATTTTTGTCCCTTTTCTTATAGTTAATACAGTAGTTGTCTAGTTGATTTGTCTTAATAATATATTTTTTTAAATGTGCCTTAAATTAATTTTTATTATTTTCTACTGAAGAAATAAGTAAGAAACAATATCTATGGTTCGAGCTTTAAATTATATGATTCCTAATGTTTGAAAAATAGAATAATATTACAAAATTATCTTTTGTAAACGAATTTAAACATTTTCTTTGAACAATATAAAATTCGAATAAATGGTTTTATGTTCAATATCGATTTTTGTTCTCGAGTTGAGATAGATCATTCGGATAAATGAAAATAATTAAATAAATGATTTTATGTAGATATTAATGAACTCCATAGAAGAGTTGTCTATCAAATCCCAATAAAATTAGAAAATTAGGAGAATCTAGGAACAATGAATGAGGGATGATTGAAATAAGATTTATAAGTCATTTTCAAATGCATTTGAACGTGGCACAAAATAAATAATAAAGTGAAGTGTCAATAAAGAGCCAACATTACTCTACAAGCTATAAAAAAATTTAGTGTAGGAGTTCAAAAGGAAATGTAATACCCACATTCAGGAATACGGTAGGGATTATATTTAACTAGCTTTATAGAGGAATTCCATAAAAGTTTCAATAGGGGCAAAATGGTCATTTCACATAGAATCACGTGTTCAAGTGAAAAAGTGAGTATGATAAATATAATGTATTAAGTGTGCTAGCCATGAGAATAGAGTGGTAGAAAGATTATAGAAAATACACGTGGTGTGATGCCGAGATAAATACGTGTTTGTAAAATAATAGGAAGAAATTAAAGAATAAGGGTAAAATGGTCTTTTTAGTCATAATTAGAGTTTATGATGGGAAGTGAAAATGACCAAGAACATGTGTTAAATCCATTGAAAGAGAGGGTCTATCGGTAAATGTATGTATGACATAATTGGAATTATTATAAAAGTACAAGGGCAAATATATATATAAATAAGGGTTCAATAAACTAAACCCTAGCCCATTCCCACCCCTGGTGCATGCCACTTCTTATCCAAGATCTCTCAAATTTTTTCACTAAATTTCAAAGAGAATTCATAGGATTTGGCTTAGATTTTTGTAAATTTTCAATCCTAAAGCATCCAAAGGTAAGATTCTAGCACAAAGGTGTGTGAATGAACTTTAAAGTTTTAAATTCTTATGGTTTTATATGATTTAGGTCCAAGAGGAAGAGAATTTTCGCAAAGGGAGGTTATATCATTAGTGATGCACAAATTCAAGTAAACCCAATTTTAGTTTGATTCGAGCAATAATTGTGTAGATTGATTCCTGTATGTTTGTATGTGATTGTATGATGAGAATTATTGGCTGTTTTAATGTTGAATAATGTGTAAAATTCCAGCCATGAGAGGTAGTTCATGTGTATGTGGTGAATTGATGGAATTTTGGATGAAATATGGAAGAACTGTTATTGAGTTGTGGAGTGTTGATTTTAGGCCAGGTTTGGGGTTGGCTTTAGGGAGTTTTTGGCTCCAATTTTGGTGGATTGGGAGAGATGTGGAGGTGTAGTCAATTAAGTATTTGCATGTGCATGTAAATTGTTTGATGAACATTCAAAGAGAAATGCATGCATGAGTTTGGCCTTGTTGATAGTAAAGAATAGTAGTTATGTTATGACATATCAATATGCCATAGTAAATTCTCAAGTTTGTGTATTTGAATTTAGAAAGATAATTCAAATAATGGTTTGGCCAAATGAGTAGAATGTTGTCTCTTGTTATGAGAATAATTACAAACAATATGTAATAAGTGATTTATTGCATAAAGAATAGAAAAGCTTTCCCAAGTATAGATATCAAAAGAAACATCAAAGAAAAAGAAGTTTGGTTTATGTATTAAATAAATGACCATTTTAGAAATTGATTGGTATGAGTTTAGTTTTCATGCCTTTTTATATATTACAAGCCATAGAATTGTGCTAGAAGATCTTGAGAATATGTTGTATTGGCCAAAAGTTTAGTTAAGAATGTTAGAAATAAATTAGAATTTAGCCAAAGTATATATGTTGTGCCATATGTTAGATTGGATTTACAATGATTAATATGGCAATATAGATTAATATATAGAATGTAGCCTAAAGAAAAGAAGAAAGAAGGGCATGTATAACAATTGAAGTTGATCGTCATGTAGGAGAATTGTATTTAGAAAGTTTTACAACGCATGTTTATTACATTAGAAAAAATATTAGAGAGTTGTTTAATGACATGGTTATGTGATATATAAATTTGAGAAATTCTAGTACCATAATTGGGCAAGTTGGTAGACTTAATACCTAAGTTGTGGCATAGATTTTTATAGATGAAATTAGATTGCCCAAAATGTAGAATTCATTCTCTAGTTGAATGGTGCCATTTTAATATCTTACTTATAGAATTATAGAAGAGTAGAATTTGTGATTATGTACATGTACATTTTACATAGCATGATAGAATAGAAGAATTACATACTTATGTAGAAATTATAGAATCGCATATGTACACACGATGCATAGAATACAGAAATAAAGAATAAAATAGAAAATGTTTAATTTAAGCATGTTATTAGAATAGAACTTTGGGCTTTCTAGAAAAATATAGAAATAAAAGCCTTAGAATTAATAGAATACATGCCAAAGTCAGACATGTATTTATGGATCATGCATAGACAACATATAAATGCATGACATAGCATAGCATATATTTCAGAAAATTTTAAAAAGTAATGGAAAATGTCTAGCAAGTTGTTTTGTGGATTTACAGAGCATGTTTTCAGAGGGCTATTGCGATGGGGAACTTGTGAGCATTTGCTGCATTAGTTTGTGGCGACAGAGATGCAGAAGTTTCCCACATGCACACCACCATTAGTGAGCGGCCGCAGAATAGAAAATGGAATTGTACAGTCATCTAGAAATGCATGTGGATGAGGACTATACCTAGAAAGAATTTCAGAATATGCTCACATGGCCAGGGTTCCAAATCCATGCCTCAGCCTAGTCCAATCGATAAATCAGAACATAATACAGAAAGAATTTCAGAAAAAGAAAGAAAAACAGAATAAGGAATAGAAAACAGAAAGAATTTCAGAAAGAGAAAAATAGAATAAGAAACTGAAAACAGAAAGAAAAGAAAAGAATTAGAAAAGAATTTTCAGAAAGAATACAAACATGATCATTTACATATGCGTCAGACATTTTATGTGCATTGCATCTAATGCATTTATGCATAGATTAAACAATTTATTTTATTATTGCGTGTCTGACTACCCAAGAAAAGAAAATAGAAGCCTATGAGAATAGCCAAGAAAAGACAATAGAAGCCTACGAGAACAGAAAAGAAATTAGAGATATATAAGAAAAGAACAGAAATTAGATACATGCTAGAAAAGAACAGAAACTAGAAACATGACAAATAGTGAAGAAACTTAGCGATTTGTTGAGTAGAGAGAGAAACATAAAGTTATAATCTAGTAGAGAAGAGAAATAAAATGATAAATAATAGCACAACCCTAGAAGGATTTAGAAAGATTTGAGAAAAGTAGAAGACTACTAAGTAGTACGCTTGAGAATAAAGAGAGAAAGCAAGCAGAAATTTCGAAGCAGTACAGCGAAAATGGGGACAGCGGAGTAAGAGCATAGTTAGAATTGGTTTACTTACTAAGCCTTTATAGCTCACTGATGCGTGTTTCCTACAACATGCAATATGTAGCAAGTATACTAGTCGCACAAGTAATATAATGATGAATAGAGTATCGTTCCCACGAGGATTGTTAGCTAAGCAATAAGTATTCTACTGTTCTCAAGTTGGAGCAATCGACTTCTTTGGATAATGGGAGCAATTTTAATTAAACTGAACAATAGATTTTAAACTAAAATTTAACTAAGAATGCAAGATGAAAAACAAGGATAATCAATTCAAGTAAAACGGGTAGGGTTTTGACTTCATTCGGATTTTATGGGTTAAACCTAAAAATTAAACTACATTCACATTCATCTACATTGATTGTAAACCGAACTCACTAAGGTGTTAAACATACTTTCTCAGGCTATGTTTTCCTATTCTTCCTTTTTAACTTTCCGCACCCAACAATTTGAAAGTTAACAATTCCAAACTCATTAAGCATAAGAATCCTACAATGATTTCATTAATTCTTGAATCTATCTCTAGCATCCAATACTATAATGGTGATTACCCAAGAAGCCTAACATGATTCATTTCTCAATCTCATCATGTTCATCACATAAAACATTAAAACTCAAAGCAAACACACAACCAAAACATAGTCATATGAACATATCACAATCAATAACTTAACCCATTAGAAATCCGAATTACAATCAAAACCCTAACCCAAAATGGGTTAGTTCATTGCTAAATTAACACTACAAATAAGAAAAACAACAATATTCAAGTTCAACATAATGAAAAGCAAGAGAGAGGACAAGAAATCTTCCCAAATGATGAATCCGTTGGTTCAAAATCGAATCTTCCCCCTTCTAATCGCTAAATCTCTCCAAACTTAATCAAAGAAAATGCAAAGTTGCCTAAACCTACTTCCTGGATGACCCCGGGCAAAAAGGTTAGTGTTTCTTTTATACCTCGCCCCAAATTTCTAAGAAAAACACGCACAAAGTAAAACTGTGCATTTTACAAAACTGAAAATAAAGAAGCAGACTTGTTCATGTCTAGCGTACTACGCCGCGGTGAAGGACAAATCTTCGCCGGTGCAAGCTACTTGAAAAGTTCTGAATTTATAAACTGCCACTCTGCTTGCTTCGCTTCTTCTTTCTTCTTGATTCTCAGTGCTCTCCCTTTGGAACAAGCCTCATCGTGCTTATCCTGCTTCAGAACTCTCCTAACTTCTGAGATCCGCTAACTTCTAAGTCAAAAACTTCCAATTTTGTCCTATTTTGCTAAAAATGTCTTTGTAACCTGAAACACAAAATTTAAAAGAGTTAAACAACAGTTCAGGTCAAAATGCACCAAAAAGTACCTGAAATCCGAATAAAAAGACTAATGAAAACTGTATAATCTACGGATTATCAAATACCCCCAACTAAAGATATGCTCGTCCCCGAGCATACGGTACAAAACCAACGGAAACAAAAACACAGACAATGACGAAAAACACAAACCACACAACAAATCTAGAATGAACAAAACTAACAAACTCAATTCAACAAACAAATTGCCTAGAAATTGCACAAGCCTCAAAGTTGTTGAAAAATTATTATAGAAATATTCAACACTCCAAGAAGTTATAAGCATTATCGATGTCTTCCTCAATCGTCCACCAAGTAGGTGATCCCTACTTCAATCCACATTTCACACTTCCGGATTATTTTATGCAAAAATGTAAATTTTATCAAATGGTGACGACTCCATAAGCCTAAATATCGAACTACTCTCCACTAATGAGGACTAACAAGATGAGAATAAAAGGTCTTTAAAGGTTGTAACGTTAGCTCGGGTAGTGGGTTCCAAGAAAAAGGATAGGCATAACAAAGTAAGAAAACTCGGTTTTCCTATACAACCGCTAACATCAAATCGAACTCCACTTCTTCATAACCACCATTGAAATGTCCATTAATTCACCACCCTCAAAACTTTCATTTTTCTTATTCCCGAAACCATAAATGCGGGGGAGTTTGTTTAGGTGTACGTGGCGTTAAACCCAGAGTTGCCAGTACTGCTAGTCTTTTTTAAGCGGGTTCTGGTTTCCAGCCGGTATACCCTTAACTAGGCAAATTCGTTTTTTTTTTTTTTTTTTTTTTTTTTTTTTTTTTTTTTTTTTTTTTTTTTTTTTTTTTTTTTTTGTGTCACAATACACATAACAATAATTCAATTGAATTGAGGTGACTACCTCTTTTGTTTTTATTTCTCTTCTCCCAACTCCCAACTCTCTTCTCCCAACCCCCAAACTATTCTTTTGGCTTATTCGTACAACTCTTTTGTTTGCATTAGGACCGAATTCTCCTAAGGGTACGATAAAGTGTTTAGGGTATAAGGATTGGACAATTTTGTTGTTTTCCAAGAAAAATAAAGCAATAAAATTTAAACAGCTCAAATGGGTGACTAGGGACAATTTCCTTCATGGGTCGGCTAGAGAGGCTCAAACGTTTCGAAAAAAAAAAAAAATGCCTAAATCATCTTCTCAACCATGTCTAATCCTAGAATTTCGCCTCAAGCACTTCTCTACTAGGTTCTAGAGTCCACCAACATCATCAAACTTCGCCTAATCATGTAAAATGAATCTAAGCATGCTGAAATAAATGAAAATTGTGGCTGAACCACTCAACAGACCTCAATCAAAATCCAGTCAATAAGATAAACTTGAAGCAATGCTTAACATTTCTCAACAATAAAATTGCAACAACCCTATTCTCATCATTGATTTATACAATTCATCATTGGCAAAAACAAACAAACTAAAGAAAAATAACTACAAAATTTGTTTTTTTTTTCGGTTTAAGGTGTATGTGGCGTTGTTATACCAGAAGTCGCCAAGTATTGCTAGGCAGTTTTTAAGGCAGTTACGGGTTTCCAGCCAATATACCCTTAAACTAGGTTGTAAATTCTATTTCCTAAATACCCCCAAACTAAACATGACATTGTCCCCAATGTTCCATTATGCATAAATCAGGAATAGAGAATAATAAAAACAACAAGGGTACGAGAATGCTCCCTGGTTAAGTCATGAATCGTCGTTCCACAATGTTCAACCGTTCTTAGGACTTTTCATCATCCAAAATCTGTCAAAACAAAAACTGTGGTGTCCCTTATGTTAGCACAAATTCACAACTAACTTGAAAATATTACATCCTAATCTCGTCCTTTCAACAACTACACATTAAAAGCAACAACTAAACAACTAAACAAAATCCAAAACTAAAACAAAACTGAGTTTAATGTTTAGAATGAACAACAAAACCAAATGAAAACAAATAAACAAAAAGACAAACAAAAATAGGTGCTCCGGCTTAGTCTTCTTCTTCTTCTTCTTCCTCTTCCTCATCTTCCTCATCTTCCTCTCCTTCCTCGGAGTCCATGTACTCATCTGAGTTCCAGTCGGCCCATTGGTATGCTGAAGTGTCAACGTTGAGCTCCTTAAAGCTATTCCTCAGCAGCTCATGCATCATCTGAGTCTGCTCCACCACCCAATCTTGACGTCTTTTTATATATTTCATTAAACCCATCATTTGCTACATCATTTCTTTCTGTGTAGCTGTGGAGCTAGAGGATGTGGCAGGGCCTTGTGTGGTTCTCTGCCTTTTTGCCCCTACTCTTGGTTGTGTAGTTTCCGGACGATCAAGGTGCTTTCTGTAATACTTTGAATCTAGAACTGGGGCAGCATGAATACGGTGCTCGTCATCCTGAACCTCGACTCCAACTCTAAGGCATAAAGCTGTGATGAGATGTGGGAAACCATAACTTGTTTGCCCTAGTTTGGATGCTAGCTTAATGCTGTTCAAGATGATGTCTCCCACATCGATACTCTTCCCTGTGGCAATAGAGTAAAGCAATACTGCTTTCTCGTGAGTAACTGTGCTGTAGTATGATTCTGGCATCAATTTCGTACAGACAAAATATTGCCACAGCCGAGCCATTGGTGTCAATTGCATTCCCTTGAGAGTCTTTTTCTGTTTCTTCGATACTTCACACTCTGCACTTGGTTTTGCAATGACCGGAAGGATGATACTATCATCTATCCGTGATCTCTTAAACTGTACATAATCATCCCAAAAAATTTCAGGCAGGTTATAGAACTCATTTTTTGCCTTTTTCGTAAATGGCACCTCAGTCCATCTCACAAAAACTGTACCTTCCTGACAATCCGGGAGATTGTCATAGAACTCCCTTACCAGCGGCTCTACAGCTGCTTGTTCAGGAGCTCTCATAAATATCTCCCAATGTCTCCCTCTACTCTAGTCATAGGCCTGACTCGTGATCAATCCACGCTCAAGAATAATACCCTTATCCTTTCTTTGGATTGCCCCCTCATACCTTTCGCGGGCTTCCTCATTAACAAAACGATTGTCCACATTCTTTCCTTTGCTCTTACCCTTGCCCTCGTATGGATGCTTAATTTTGGGAGCCATTGTTCACAATTCAATTTCAATCCAAAATTATACCCCAATAATTCAAACCTAGTTGTTCTACACAGCCAATTCAATCCTGCAAAAACAACCAACACTTCCAAAAATTCGTGCTTTACCCCCAAACTACAAATTTTCAATTTCACACAAACACTTCAAAATTTCACAAACCCACACTCCTTACAATCACTTAATGCAAAAACTACTCTTCCTCAAACAACATCAATGCTTAAAATCACCCAAATTCCTCAACTCAATCGCAACAAAAATTTCCAGATCTACAATTAAAAACATGAAATTTTTCTATAAAAAGCTTTGGGTATTCGAGATCTTACCAATATGAATAAGTATTCGCCACCAATTGAACCAGAAACAACTTGGATTGAAAAGCCCCAAATTTTGGATCCAAAAATTTTCGTGAAATTTTCACGAAAATTGTTGTTGAAATGGGTTGTTTTGGTGTTTAGGAGGGTTATGGAGTAAGAATTTTGGTTGGAAAAGCACTAGGGAGGTAAAAGATTGAATTTTGAAAAATTTTCTCTCAAGTGAAAATGAAAAGTTGCTTGAAAAATGAAAAAGAAGAGTGGGTATTTATAGAAAAGTATCGTCACCGTGGCGAAAAAGAAACTTCGTCGCGGTGATGTTCTTCGTGCATGAACCCTAAAAAAAATGCCAAGATTTCGCCGCGACGAAGATATATTCTTCGTCGGGGCGAAATCTTCCAGAGGAGACACGGCTTACTTCGCCGCGGCAAAATGCCTTAGCCATTTTTGAAAAAAAATTTCTAACTTTCTTCGCCGCGGTGAAATGCCTTAGCCAATTTTCGAAAAAAAATTTCTAACTTTCTTCACCGCGGCAAAGACAATTCATTCGCTGCGGCGAAAACATCCAGGAGCTAACCCAATTTTCAGGTTTCTTCGCCGTGGTGAAGTCTAGAACATTTTCACACCGAATTTCATCACAACGCTTCGCTGCGGCGAAGAATACTTCTTCGCCCCGGTGAAGTCTGGAGCATTTTAATTCCTTTCTTTGGCTGAAGACTTCACCTGAAACACCTAAAAACACAAACATTAAAAATCGTACAAACTCATAATGAATTCAATAAATTTAAACAACTAAAATGAAAAACAAACAATTAAAAACACTTGGGTTGCCTCCCAAGAAGCGCTTGTTTATAGTCGATAGCTCGACTCTCTCCATCCTTCAATCAGCCCGGACTATCCAAGTATATCACATCCTAGAAATTTCCCTTGTACCGAAGCTTCATTTGCTGATGATCTTTTTCACACAGTGGCCTTGTTGAAAGTTTCACCACCCATTTCCATCCCTTGGTCATAACTTTGGTAGCTTGACTCTTCTCACCTACCGCCTTCCATTTTCTTTGCTTAGCTTCACCCTTTTTGATCCCAGAGACCCGTTCCTTATGCAACTCAACTGCAGCTTGTCTTGGAATTTTGTGCAACCCCTTCCGTAATGGTCCTCACTCTCGAACTGATTCGATTTGATAATGCAGCTCTGAATTTCCACTTTAGGATTATTCAGTTGGAAGGGCTCAATTCTTGACTGATCCACCACATCGATTTTTAAGCACGGCTCTTGTTTAGGTGGACTTTTCATTGATTCAAGGACATTAAATGTTATTTCTTCATCTTGCATCCTCATGATCAACTTCCCTTCTTGAACGTCGATTAACGCTCTTCCGATGGCTAAGAATGGTCATCCCAGGATAAGAGGAATCTCTTTGTCTTCTTTCATATCCAACACAAAGAAATCCGCAGGAAAAATAAACTTGTCCACCTTAATCAACACATCCTCCACAATGCCCCTCGGATGCTTTATTGATTGATCTGCAAGTTGCAAGCATATGGTTGTCGGCTTAACTTCACTAATTCCTAGTTTCCTGAACACAAAAAAAGGCATAAGGTTAATGCTAGCACCTAAATCACATAGAACTCGATCGAATGTTAAATTCCCTATAGTGCAAGGGATAGTAAAACTCCCTGGATCTTTGAGTTTTGGGGGCAGCTTCTTCTAGAGAATGGCGCTGCACTCCTCCATAAGCATCACCGTTTCCTCATCTTCTAGCTTCCTCTTGTTTGATAAAATTTCTCTAAGAAATTTCGCGTAGCTCGGCATCTGTTGCAATGCATCTATAAAAGGAATATTAATATACAGTTTTTTAAAAACATCAAGAAATTTAATAAACTGCTTATCCTGATTCTCTTTTCTGAGTCTTTGAGGAAAGGGTACGGGTGGTGTGTGATGCGCCAACTCTGGTGGAATCTCAGGGAATGGCAATTTCTCTTTCCTTTTCTTTTCCCTTCTTCCTGCTTCTGCTCATCTTTCCTTAGGCTGGGTGGTTTCTCTTCAGCTTCAATTTCTTCATCAATTTCCTCATCAGAATCTTCATTTTTCTTTGATGAAGTTTCCTCTTTCCTTGGATTTCTCACCTCTTCTAAAACTCTCCCACTTTTCAACAAAATTGCATTTACTTGCTCACGTGGGTTAGTTACTGTATTGCTTGGTAAGGAACCTTGCGGTCTCTTATTAAGTGTAATACCCAAGATATCAAAGGTATGTTCCTAACTCAAAATAGTCCTTTAGATGTTAATTTTATGTTAAAAAGCATAAAATCTAACTAAGGTGTAAGATTAAGGTGTAAAAGAAGTCAGGCAAAGGATTTGTTAGAGGAAGTCTTTAAAAAGGTAAGGAAGAACCTCCCATAACTTTAGGGTTTATGCTAGGGTTTGTAGATTTTTATGAAACCTTAAATTAAAGCTTTAAGGCATAGAATTAGTTGATGGCAAGTGTAGTTGAACTCATTTATTCTACTTATTGCCTTGAATTCATTATACATGAAGTTATTGCTCTTTATGTTTTATGAGTTGTTATGTTTGATTGAAGAAAATGAAGTGTGGATACTGATTGTGGCAAAAATTGTAGTATTGGAGGCCACATGGTGTTGAATGGTTGCTATTAGAAGTGTTGATGTGTTGTTTGCATTAGCTTACAATGTTATAGCAATAATGGAGGATTATGGAAATGAGATTTTACACTTCCTTTAAGATGTTAAAGACTATCAAGGGGAGGTTTATTTGATCCACAAGTTAACCTATTGGTTAATGTCAATAGGAATTGATGTGGCATAGTTAATATGAAAATTCGGATTTAATGGGCTTAGGGGTTTTGGTAACCCTGCTTCTGTATTTCGACCATAACTTGAGTTATAAAAATCTAAATGAGATGATTCTTGAAGCATTAGAAAGCTAAGACACAGACCTATAACTTTTATGTTTATGCCAAGAGCCAATTCGTTTGAGAAAAGGATGGAAAATGGCCTGAAGCATAAACTGGTTATTAAAGTTTAAGATTTAACATAATCAATTCTTATGATTATGAATTGATTATTAATGTATTATTGTAATTATGCCATGTACTAATGTTTACCCATTAGTTAGATGATCTTTGAAAGATATACATGGTCATGATGTCAATGCATGATTAATGTTATGAAATGGCATGAAGATGCAATGTAATACATGTTTTAAGATGATGTATGTGAGCAAGAGGTAATGTAAATGGGTTGATAATCCATAGATGAATTAAAAGTATTAAGCTCACCAAAATATGTATTTACATGCCATAAGATGTTAGAGATGCAAATAGACATGATAGAGATGCATATAGACATGATGGAAAACGCGTAAGCATATCCTTGTATACCGGTTGAGGAAAGATGAATATATGCTTTAGATGCTAAATGACGCGTAAGCACGCCTCCTGATGATATGAGCTCTAGATGAAATTTGAGGCTAGATGATATGAAGTGCTTAAGATGCTAAGAAAGGTCCGATCGGCTAGACGTTAAATGTTTCATATGCATTTAGTTGCATTACATGAGTTATGATGTTATTTACATCATGAGATGATTTATACTCATGTTAGATGATTTTAGATGTTATGTCATGACATGTGATGTGTGTGTACTATGTTTACATACTTATTTGTATGTGTACACATTGATGTTTATCTAGCCATGGGATAAAATGATGAAAAGCATATGAATTAGTAATAAAAGGGGAAGTATCCCTAGATGTAAAAGATAAGTGATGTGTTAACAGATATGTTTAAATAAAGATCAAATAGTACATTCAGAATGAAACGGATCATTCCTTACTGAGCGATTAGCGCTCACCCTTTCATTGTTGATTGCTTTGCAGGTAGACTAGAAGCGAGGGATGCTAGAGACAGCGGGACTACACGTGAGGGGAGATGATTTATTGTCATCTCGATGTTTTTATCTTGATGTAAATAATGTAAATGATAAATATTTGTGAAATACCTTTGGAAACTTCCACCCTATAAATATGTTTTGATTGTGTAATTTCTTAAAGTTTGTAAATTATAAGTTTGGATCCTGCGTGACATTTTATATGCATGTTTTAGATATTATTATTACTATCCTTACACAGATTTTTCTAAATACAACTTGTTCTCCAGACATGTATCCGCGGGATTCTCATTGAGGGATATTTAGAGGATACCTAACTGGAGGGGGGTTGTACATTCAGCTTCTCGGCCAATTGGCCCATCTGTACCTCCAGATTTCGAATGGACGCCCTTTGATTTCTAAAATTCGTCCTCATCTCATTCATGAATCCCGTGGTCTCTTGCATAAATTTCCCAAACATATCTTCCAACTTTGTCACTCTTTGATCTCCCAGTTGATTAGTCACCCCTGGTTGGTTATTTGGAATTGTCCTCTGGTTCCATTGATTATTTTGCTGGTTCTGATTTTCCCAAGCCAGATTTGGATGATTTCTCCACCCCGGCTTGTATGTGTTGGAGAACAGGTTGTTTGGTTTCCTCTGATTTCCTGCCAAGTAATTCACTTGCTCCGTTGATGAAGATGACGAAGTAAATGTGTTCCCAACTTGACACTCGCTACTCACATGGTTTCCTGCACAAAAATCACAAGTCAGTTGAGGTGCTTGAATAGAGTTTACCTACATAGTTCCCAACTGTTTCTGAAGTCCCGTGAGTTGGGCTGAAATGGCTGTAAAGGCATCAATTTCATGAAAACCCGAAGCTTTCCTTGATGTTGCTCTCTCATTCGGTCTTTGATAGTTGTTGCTTGCCAAAACCTCAAGCAAATCATAGGCCTCTTCTAGTATCTTATTCTATAAAGCCCCTCCTGAAGCTGCATCCAACATGGTTTGCACATTACTTATCAACCCATTGTAGAATGTTTGGACTTGAAGCCAAACTGGCAAGCCATGGTGTGGACATTTCCTAATTAACTCCTTGTATCTCTCCCAAGCCTCATACAATGACTCGGAATCCTCTTGTAGAAATGATGTGATATCATTCCTGAGTTTTGCTGATTTAGCTGGAGGGAAGAACTTGGTAAGGAATTTCTGTGCTAGATCATTCCAAGTTGTTATAGTTCCCGGTGGTAATGCCATTAACCACCCCTTGGCTTTATCCCCCAATGAGAATGGGAATAACCTCAACCTAATAGCGTCATCCGACACTCCGTTTGACTTGAAGGTGTCACAAATTTCCAAGAAATTTGCAATGTGTTGATTCGATCTTCCTTCAAATCACCATTAAATCTAACTGACTGCTGGATCATTTGTATGATTGCCAGCTTGATCTTGAAGTTGTTTGCTTGCACCGTAGGTCTAGTAATGCTTGATCCACTACCATTCACTGTGGGAACTGAAAATTCCCTCAGTGTCTTATTTTCTGGTTCAGCCATTTCAACAACTATCTCTTCTGCTTCTATAACTAAATCCTCTCTTTCTCTTCTCTCTCTGTTACGTCATCTAACGGTTCTCTCAATCTCAAGATCAACAGGAACCACTGGTTGACATCTCGTTCTTCGCATAAATTGCAAAAACAGAATTGAAGGAAAGTGAGATCACAAACCAACTGAAAATAAAAATAAAAATAAAACAATGATGATAAAAACAAAAATAAAAACTCCAATCTAGCTAACTAAAGAAAGACTCAATGTTAACTTAAAACAATTCCCCGGCAACGGTGCCAAAAACTTGATGCATGTTTCCCACAACATGCAATATGTAGCAAGTATACTAGTCGCACAAGTAATATAATGATGAATAGAGTATCGTTCCCACGAGGATTGTTAGCTAAGCACTAAGTATTCTACTGTTCTCAAGTTGGAGCAATCGACTTCTTTGGATAATGGGAGCAATTTTAATTAAACTGAACAATAGATTTTAAACTAAAATTTAACTAAGAATGCAAGATGAAAAACAAGGATAATCAATTCAAGTAAAACGGGTATGGGTTTTGACTTCATTCAGATTTTATGGGTTAAACCTAAAAATTACACTACATTCACATTCATCTGTATTGATTGTAAACCGAACTCACGAAGGTGTTAAACATACCTTCTTAGGCTATGTTTTCCTATTCTTCCTTTTTAACCTTCCGCACCCAACAATTTGAAAGTTAACAATTCCAAACTCATTAAGCATAAGAATCCTACAATGATTTCATTAATTCTTGAATCTATCTCTAGCATCCAATACTATAATGGTGATTACCCAAGAAGCCTAACATGATTCATTTCTCAATCTCATCATGTTCATCACATAAAACATTAAAACTCAAAGCAAACACACAACCAAAACATAGTCATATGAACATATCACAATCAATAACTTAACCCATTAGAAATCCGAATTACAATCAAAACCCTAACCCAAAATGGGTTAGTTCATTGCTAAATTAACACTACAAATAAGAAAAACAACAATATTCAAGTTCAACATAATGAAAAGCAAGAGAGAGGACAAGAAATCTTCCCAAATGATGAATCCGTTGGTTCAAAATCGAATCTTCCCCCTTCTAATCGCTAAATCTCTCCAAACTTAATCAAAGAAAATGCAAAAGTCGCTAAACCTACTTCCTGGACGACCCTGGGCAAAAAGGTTAAGTGTTTCTTTTATACCTCGCCCCAAATTTCTAAGAAAAACACGCACAAAGTAAAACTGTGCGTTTTACAAAACTGAAAATTACGACTGTTGCCACGGCGAAGAAGAAATCTTGCCGCGGCGAAGAAAGAAGCAGACTTGTTCGTGTCTGGCGTACTTCGCCGCGGCGTGCGAAGCCACTTGAAAGGTTCTGAATTTACAGAACGGCCACTCTGCTTGCTTCTTCGCTTTCTTCTTCGATTCTCGATGCTCTCCCTTTAGAACAAGCCTCATCGTGCATTATCCTGCTTCAGAACTCTCCTAACTTCTGAGATCCGCTAACTTCTAAGTCAAAAACTTCCAATTTTGTCCTTATTTGCTCAAAAATGTCCATTTTAACCTGAAACACCAAATGTAAAGAATTAAACAACAATTCAGGTCAAAATGCACCAAAAAGTACCTGAAATCCGAATAAAAAGACTAATGAAAACTGTATAATCTACGGATTATCACTCACCCCATTGCTTTCTTTATTTTTGTAGGTATTAGATTGTAGTGGTTGGGAGACATCAAGCTGGGGAGAGGATTGCACACATTATCTCAGTGAAGAATTTTTATTGTGGATTTATATATGTGAGAAATAGTCATTGTGTAATAATAATATTTTAACTAGATTAAGGATAAAAATTTTAGATGAGCACCCTTTTTAAGCTAGAAATTCTCTAGATTCTCTCTATAATATACTCAGTGAATACTTGCCTAGTGAGATATTATAGGAAATAACTTAGTATTTCCTGTAATAAGCAAATTTCCCAAATAATTAATGCAGTAATAGATTTCAACTTGTCTTTTCAAAACAATATATGAATATATAATTATTAGTAGGAATTATTAATTGTTGATGTCTTGATATGCACTAATGAGAAGTACGTAAATTTCGTGATGAAATCTACGTAAGAGATTTGTACAAAATCTACGATATGATGCTAGATCAATGAATTAATCAAAAAGACAAACGATAAGAGATTTTTAAAGTGATTCGGATGCTAGATGCAAATCCTACGTCCACTGTTTTTGTATTGCTTTCTGTATTTGTTTTCTTTTCACTTACAACAGTGGCTTGTAAAAAAGATCAATCCCTGATTTGGGTGAAAAATAAGCTTATATATTGCTACAATGACAAACATGTAAATAAAGTTAACCTTAAATGTTTGACACGTGGTGTGAATCCATGCTCTGAGATTAACCATACAACATTAATTGTCTATTGTTGTGTGTGATTTTTCTGCCAAGCTCGGGCTACCACGAGGATATAGCTCGACCTAGAATCAGCTCGGCAACGACGATTGATGACCCATCATAAGCTTATCAAGCTATAGCTCGACCCAGCATAAGCTAGTTGCAAGCAATCTAAGCAATCATTCAATCAATTCCTAGATGACTTCAAATCCCAGATATTGCAAGAATGACTAGATCAACAGTGATCACTATGCAATCACAGCGCCCAATCGCGAGAATATCGGAATTACGATTCAGATCAAGTGTAATCCCCTTATTTTCGCTCTTTCTTTGTAGAAACCTTATATATAAACTCCCCCCAGATGACAAGAAAAGGGTTACAAAACTTTCATAGAATTCTCATTGTAAGCTCATAGCAAATACAAAACAGTGGACATAGGCTTAAGAGTTTACCTCACCAAACCACTTTAAAAGTTCTCATTGTCATTTACTTTACTGTGTTATTATTCATTCATCGCTGATTACCCATAATCACGCACACATCAGCTCCGATCCCGCCAAGGTCAATCAAATCACTCTAATTGGTGCAGATTTTTGTATCAATATTTTAGCACTAGAAGGAGGGCCTCCGCCAACATCTCAAAGATTCTGGCGCACAGTCACAGCAACCTACCTAATCTAGGCCCACAATGGTGTACACCATATCAAAAACCACCATTGGAAACCTAAAAAATGTGGAAACCACCCACTAGGAGGTACAATAGGAAACCGCTAGGTGCTGACCACCTGTGTCGCCAACTCAGCATATCACGAACAATCAGCGGGCAAGGATGTCAAACCCCGAGAATGGCCAATTTGTGGAGATGATCAGAACAATGGTTACACAAGCAGTGCAACAAAACGTGGCTAAGTTAAGGAACCAGCAACAAATTGCTTAGAACCTCGACCAGTTGTGTTTCACCAATTCCACCCTCAATTGGTATGAATTCTGCAGGTGGTCAATCCGTTTCGTCAGCGCCGAAGGGCGACCAACACCCTTGGCATCACAAACAACACTCCACTCATGAGCATGAGTCCCATGGACAAACTAACCCAGGAGGCGGCTAGAGAAGCAACCACAAAGGGAAAACGAAGGCAACAGACACCCCCAAGAGGCTCAGAGGTATCCCCAGCGTCAACATGCCGATATTAACCCATGCCCAAGACAAGATCGATCTTTGCAAGTTCACGAAGCGAGCCACACATGTTAGTCTAGCAACGATCGACGTTCCAGTTATGATCAATGTCGCGAGCAATGCATAGACAAGCATGATAGCACTTATCAGCCTAGCCATCATGACTCGACCTCGTGCATCAATGCGCACACTAAAGGGACTTCACAAAGAACAAACTTGCAAACCCATTTGCTTGAAGTAAGGCTGAACAAAGCCAGCCAAGGCAACCATAATGAAGACTTAGATCGCATGCAAAAAATGCTTGACTATCTAAAAGCTTGCCAGAACATCATGGCAGAGGAAGTAGTAAGTTCCCCTTTCACAGAGCAAGTTCACCAAGCCCTACTTCCTCAAGGATTCAAGGCGCCAAAAAGCAAGTTCGACAGGAGAGGGGACCCTAGAGACCACCTTGACAATTTCAATGACTTGATGGAGCTGCACCAGGTTTGTGACTCGACGAAATGTTGATGCTTCGCAATCACATTAGTCGGGGATGCTAAGAGGTAGTATAAGAGGCTCAAGACAAACTCCATCAATTCTTGGCAACAATTCTCCTAACTGTACTTAGAGCAATTTCAAGCAAGGAGAAAGTTCGCGATGCTGCTCAGTTACTTGAGCAACATTCATCAAGAGAGAGATGAAACACTGACTTCATACCTAACGAGGTTCCAAAATGAGCAGGCAAAGGTTACAGATGCACATGAGGAGTCCATTTGAGCTTTGCTAATTACAGGGACCAGGCCAAACATGGAGCCGCGGAAAGAGCTCCAAAGTTAAGATAATGTAAGCCTGGCCAAGTTCTACCAGATGGCTGTAAAATACTAGCGGGTGGAAAGCTTGCTGGCAATGTTGGCCAGAAGTTCGACACGGGGGCCCCTTGATAGGCGACAAGATCACCTTTCGGATAAGCATGGTGGCCAAGACTACAATGATATGGATCGCAATAGGTTCCAAAAGAGACAGAGAACAGATAATCGGGCAGCCTTTCCTGCGATTTGCAGAATATACCCCCTCAAGACATCGCCCACATCTATGAAGTGTCCTAAGAGATGAAGAGACTACCCGTTCCAGAGAGGATGAGGGAGGCTTCAGGCAGAAGAGATCGACAAAAGTATTGCTGATACCACCAAGACATTGGGCACAACACAAATGAGTTTCAAGCTTTGAAAGAAGCAACCACCCAACGGAGTTCATCAAGGTGGCACCAGCTCACAAAAATCTTGGCGACCAAAATAACTAGGCCCTGAATCAGGCCTAAATTTCGATCTAGCAAGCTTTGCCAAACCCCAACGAGGTCCTAATGGGCATGATCTACAGAGGACCTAACATAGCAGATAGCTCGAGGTGTGCTCGCTAGCAATATGCTTAAAAAGCCAAAATAGACTCCGTCCCCCGGGTAATGAGCTGCAAGCAGAAGTCGCCCAAGCGATCCAACCAACAGAGCGAAGTAGTAGGATTCATTATCGAAGAATGCGAAGGACTCCTCGCCATAATCATGACAAGATCATAATCGCGGCCAGAATCGACAATGCCAGATTATTAAGGGTGATAGTCGACAATGGGAGTGCGACGAACATCATTTTCTTGGGAGGTTTTCGAGGAATGAGGTTCATAGAAAGAGACCTGAGAGCGTGCCCTCAACTGCTCTATGGGTTTACTAGGGACAACCTAGTTCACAAGGGCACAATCGACCTCCCCGTAACTGTAACGCCTTACTTGAGGTATGTAGTTAAATTGTGTTGTATGGCTTGAATGTTTATTGATTTGTTTTCATTTGAGCTTGCATGTTGTTATTTTCAGTTGGTTAGCCCTTAGTTGGATTGATAAGTTGATTTGGTTAAGTGTTTGCCTTGATATTGGTTGAGACTTGGTGAATTTTTTAAATTCAGTCTTTGCCGGGGTGAAGAATAATCTTCGCTGCAGCGACGTCGACTTTGTGATTTGCGAGTCGGTTCTGTAATTTTTTGCTAGGGCGACGGAAAGTTTTTCGCCGCGGCAATGGGCCAGTTGAAAAGTTTAATAAAGTTTCTAGAGGATTTTCCATAGGGGCACAATGACCATTCTACCCGAATTAGCAGGAAAAGTGGGAGTGAAATGCAAGAAAATTGCATGGAGAATAGTTTAAATGGGGGTGCATTTGCAAAGAATTAAAGGGCAAAGTTGGAATTCGTAAGAAAGAGTAAGGGTAAAATGGGAAAGAGTGGAGAAAATATGAGATATTAAGGGTTTAGCTTTAGAAACCCTTTCATTCTTTCTTTTCCACCACCTCTTCCATCCTTCAATTCTCTCAAGCTTTCATTCAATTTTTTCCAAGGATTTTTGTAGGGCTTTTGACTAGAAGTTGATTCAAGTCAATCCTAAGCACTTAAAGGTAAGAATCCTTACTCTAGATGTGAATTTTATTGGTGTAAGAGTAGGATCCTTACTAAGTTTGTGTTGAAGGTTTAAAAGAAAGCATCAAGCCATCAAGAGTAGAGAGCTTAAGTGGATTCTACTTGAGTATAAAGTAAGTAAATCCACCTAAGTTGTGATTTGCATGATTGAATGATGTATAGAGTGATTAATGCTTGAATTTTTATGTTTGAAATGAGTTGATGGATTTATGAATGAGTTCCAGGTTGATTTATGGAGAGATTTCCACCATCAGAAGGGTGGATTGTGTTGATAAAATTTAATAGAAGTATTGATAGATTTAGAAGAATTTGAGAGGAATATTGGAAGTGTGTTTTCTTTGCAGGATGTGTGATGATTTAAAGGAGTTGAACTCCAATTTTTGGATGGTTAAGAAAGAAGTAGAACTATAGTTAGAGTAGGGTTTTGTATGCACACATATTGTTTGATGAAATGCCTAAGAGAAGCATGAGTAGAAGTAGAGAACCTTACTTTATGCAACATAGCATATTTGCATTTCATGAGTGCATATAAGAAAGATTCTAGGCATGAGCCATCCATTTGCATATGTTTATATGTGTAATCATCAAAGAAAGAAAGAAATATGAGTAATGAGAAAGAAACACTCTAAGAACAAAGATAAAGAAAAGAACTACTTCTCTTAGAATAAAGAGAAAGAAAGAATTAGCACACTTTACTTATTAAAAAAAAAAAAAGAATTAGCACACTTCTCTTAGAATAAAAAGAACGAAAGAATTAGCACTAGAGAATAAAATGAATAAAAAAATGCTAAAGAAGAGAAAAGAGAATAGGTTGTGCGATTGGGAACTCGTGAGTGTAGAATTACCTGCATGTAAACCGCTGTGAGAGAGCGGTCTCCGCCATGAGAGAGCGGAATGAGAATGAGAAAAAGAATTCGTATAGCCCGTAAGAATACATGCGGATGAGGGCTATACACGAGAGAGAGTACACTCACATGGCCAAGGGTTCCGAATCCATGCATCAACCAAGACCGATCGGCAAAGAATAAGAATGAGAAAGAATAAGAAAACATGAGAAAATAATAAGAAAAGAATAGAAAGAAAAGAAAAGAGAGAAAATGCATTGCTTTGCATTAGTGCATATGCATCTCATCCATGCACGTTATCATGATATCTCTCATGGGTGATGAGAATAGAGAGGAAGAAAGAATAGAAAGAAAAGAACAGTGAGAATGTAACACCAACAGAGGTACATGATTTAAATTATGCTGTATAGCCCTTAGTTAAATTTTGTTAGAATTATTTAAGAGAATATGAAGAAATGCCCTAAACTTGCATTAAGGGTAAAATAGTCTTTTCACTCAAAACTAGTTGATTTTGTGGGGAGTGAAAAGAGATAGAAAATCATAGAGAATACAATAAAGTGAAGGCATTTTGGTAATTGACTAAGGGACAAAGATGGAATTTCTTTCTAAGGGACAAAGATGGAATTTCTAAGAAAGAGTAAGGCAAAATGGGAAAGTGAGTTTATAAACTAAAATGTTAAGGGTTTGAAACCCTTATTTCGTTTCATATAACCCCACCACTCCTCCTCCTTTTCCCTCAAATTTTCATTCACTTTTCCAAGGAATTTGAGGGCTTTTGAGTAGATTTTCATAGGGTTTTGATTCAAGGCATCAAAGGTAAGGATTCATGCTCTTTATTCATGTTTATTTGTGTAAAAGTTGAGTTCTTATGAAGTTTACACTTAGGGTTAGAGAAGATTTGAATCCAACAAGAGTAAGAGACTTAGGAGAGACTACTCAAGCAAAAGGTAAGTAAATTCCACTCAAATCCAACTCAAGCTAAAATTTAAGAATTCTAGTGAGTAGAGATTTATTTTAAATATGCATATGTTGTGATTATTGAGAAATTGAGATGAAATTGGAATTATTGAGGAGTTTGATGATTATTAATGAGTAGAATTTAGCCATGAGAAGCGGTTTTGGTTGTATGATGATTCATTGAAGTTTGGTTGAAGTTAGAAAGAGTTGAGTAGAATTTTGGGAGTGTATTTTTTTGGGTTTAGTAGTTGTTTGCTGGAGTTTTATTCCAATATGGTGACTTGAGAAGAGATAGAATGGTAGCCAAATTCGGATTGAGTATGCATGCAATATGTTTGATGAAAAGCCTAAGAGAAAACTGCCCTGTCACGTCCGTGACCTTCTGAGTGATATTTGGGTATTTTAGAGATTGAACTGGGTTGAGACCAAAACATAAAGTTATAGCCCTTTCTCTAAGCTTTAAAATGACACAAATTCGTAGCAATCCGATGTGTATAACTCAAGTTATGCCTTCTTGAATAAGACCTGTGCAGAATGACTATCTTTGAGGCAAATTGCATTTGTGCATTTCAAGTGCATTTAAGTAAGAAATTTTAACATGTGCCATCCATTGTATTAATTGTGTATTTGTAAAACATAGAAAGAATAAAGAATAAGAAAGAAAGAATATAAACACTCTAAGAAATAAAAAAGGAAGAATAAGCATTAAAGAATTAAAGAGTGTTAAAGAAAAGTAAAGAATAGGTTGGTGTGATGGGGAACCGTGAGTGTTAAGAAGAAATTCCCACATACACGTCACCTTAATTGAGTGGCATAAGAGAAGAAGAATTGTACGACCCGTAAGAGTGTATGTGGATGAGGGTTGTACCAAGAAGAATTCCTACATGCACGTCACCTTAATGAGTGGCCTAAGAAGAAAGAAGAATTTGTATGGTCCGTAAGAGTGCATGTAGATGAGGACTGTACTCACACATGGCCAAGGTTCTGAATCCATACATCAACCGAGTCCGATCAGCAAAGAATAAGAAAGAAAAGAAAAGAGAAGAAATAGAACAAGAAATAGAGATAAGAAAGAAAAAGCTTTTTGTGCATTATAGATATGCATTTTATCATGTCATTGCCATGAATTTCAACATGGTTAGGAAGAATAGAAAGAATAAGAAAGAAAGAATAGAGAGAAGTAGAAAGAAAGAAAAGAACAGTGAGAGTAAGAAACAGAGAAAGAAAAAAGAAGAAAAAGAGTAGAGTAAGGAAAGAATTAAAGAGTGATGCACGGGGATAGCAGAGTAGAGGATTTACTTACTGAGCATTTTTGTGCTCACCCCGTTGCTTTCTATGTTTTTGCAGGAAATAGGTGAGGATGCGGTCGGATGGACATCGGCAAGCGGAGAGACATGGCTACACTATCCACCATTTTGATAGTTTTTGTATATGTTATTTTTGTACTGTGTAAAGAATGTATTTATTAAGTAAAGAAAAAAAAAAACTTGGGCCCAACTACTTTTTAGTCTATATATATGTATTTTTATTAAGTATCTTTTGTGAGCATATTAGTAGAAAGAAGTCATTACAGAGAACTAGAAATAGAGAAAGAACAAGAGAGATTGAATAAGAGAAAGTGACAAGAGTAAAAAAACAAATTTGAAGAGTGATACATAGGGATAGTGGAGTAGAGGATTTACTTATTGAGCATCTTTGTGCTCACCCCGTTGTTTTCTATGTTTTTGTAGGGCATAGGTGAGGACGTGGTCGGAAGGACGTCAGCAAGCGGGGAGACATGGCTACACTATCCACTGTTTTGAGAGTCTTTTTGTACAAATGATATTGTACTATGTAAAGAATGTATATATTAGTAAAGAAAATTGTTAGGCCTAACTATTTTAATAAGTATTCGTGTATTTATCAATATATTGTATGAATATGATAGTAGAAATAAGTCTTTACATTTTTGGTATCCGAGCAGTGATTTTAGGATGGGACAGTGTGTCAATCTCACCGCCACGATGTTCCGAGGCAGTCGCAATGGTCAAGAGCTACATCAAGGAAGTTCGAGAATGTTACAATAGGGCTATAAATGTCACACAAGAATGGCCACACCCAAGGACGATGGTCATTGCAGAATCTAAGCTGAACCTCGGACCACTCTAGGATACCATAGATCCTCGCATTCATAGAGAAGAGCCCGCAGTAGGGTCGATAGAAGAACTATGAGAAATAAGGGTCAACGAGGAAGACCCAACTCGCGTACTAAAAGTTAGCAACGGCTTGAGAGGCAAAATGGCCGATAATCTAAAGGGGTTCCTGAAGAAAAACCCCAACGTGTTCGCATGGGTGCATGTAGACATGTTGGGGATCAACCTCAAGGTAATGTGCCATAGGTTGAATCTCGATCCTAAATCTTGGCCAATAAGGCAAAAAAGAAGGTTTATGGATGCGGAGCACTCCAAAGAGCTCATGGATGAAGTTGACAAGCTCATAAACATCAACTTCACCAAGGAAGTCAAGTACCCGGATTGGCTCACCAATCCAGTCTTGGTTAAAAAGTTGAATGGCAAATGGCGGACTTGCATCAACTTCACAGACCTAAATAAAGCCTGTCCCAAAGACGGGTTTTCGCTACCATGGATTGATTAGCTAGTAGATGCGATAGTTGAGAACACAATACTTAGCTTTATGGACATGTACTTGGGATATAACCAAATCCCGACATACCAGCCCGATGAAGAGTATACCTCTTTAATTATTGATCATGGAATTTATTGTTACAGGGTCATGCCATTTGGACTCAAGAATGCCAGGGCAACCTACCAACGCCTGGTGAACGAGATGTTCACAGACCAAATTGGCAAGACCATGGAGGTTTACATTAACGACATGCTCGTCAAGTCAGAATCGTCGAAAGTCATGTTGGGCATCTGGGAGAAATGTTTGACATCTTTAGAAACTATCAAATGAAGCTTAATCCCTTAAAGTGTGCTTTCGGTGTGAGCTTAGGGAAATTCCTAGGCTTCCTTATGAACCAATGGGGCGTCAAAGCCAACCCAAAGAAGATTCAAGCTCTCCTCAATATAAAAAGCCCGACTAACGTAAAGCAGGTATTGAGCTTGACGGGGCATGTAACCATACTCAGCAGGTTCGTTTCCCGAGCCACAGGTAGATGCCTACCATTCTTCGAGACCTTAAAGGGGAAGAAAGGTTTCAAATGGATAGAGGAGTGTGAGAGAGCTTTTCAGGAGCTGAAGAAACATCTGGGACAACCTCTTCTATTGTTAAAGCCTATCAAGGGTGAGCCATTGCTATTACACTTATCGGCATCAAAGTCCACCATTAGTGTGATGTTGGTACTCGAAGAGGGAGGAGTGCAATGGCCGGTATACTACGTGAGCAAAAGACTGCTCGATACGGAGATGAGATATCTTAAAATGGAGAAGCTTGCCTTTGCCCTTATCATCGCTACCAGGAAATTGTGACCTTACTTCTAGGCATACTCCATCCACGTGCTGACAAACTTCCCCTTGAAGAAGATAATTCAGAAGCCCGAGACATCGGGTAGACTAATCCAATGGACAATGGAAATGAGTCAACATGATATCAAGTATATACCAAGGACAACAATCAAAGGCCAGGTTTTGGTAGATTTTATATCTGAGTTCTCCTACCAGCTAGAAGGCGAATAAAGCCCATCAGGGGCAGATACCATGAGGGAGATCGAACAACAGAAGTCGAAGCTCAATGACTTGTGGCAATGGACCCTATATGTAGACGGCCCCTTGAATGAGAAAGGGGTAGGAGTGGGGCTCTTGCTCGAAAGTCTAAAGGGAAACCCAATCAAAGTCACGGTAAGATTCGGGTTCTCCGCCTCCAACAATAAGGCTGAGTACGAGGCGTTGCTCGCGAGAGTCTGCCTTAGCAAGGAAATAGGGGCAGAATTCGTCAAGGTTTATATGCATAACTCGTAGTCCACCAAATTACCTTGGAATACCAGGTGAAAGAAGACAAGATGGCGTCCTACCTCCAGCTAGTAGAAACCAAGCTAAAGCAGTTCAGATCCTTTACAGTTCTCCAGATCCCTAGGGAGAGGAACTCACAAGCAGATGCTTTAGCCCGCTTAGCCTCCGCAATGAGCCAATAGAAAGTTGATTCCATTCCAATCAACCTAAGACCAAGCATCTCCACTCTGCAGTGACTAGTTTGGCAACGAGCCAGAGATACAGTTGGATAGATGCGATCACCGCCTACTTAAGGGATGGAACACTGTTAGATGAAAGAACTGAAGCTAGAACACTTCGCAGAAAGGTAGCTCGGTATACACTCATCAACGACAGACTGTACAAGCACAGATTCAATATGCCACTATTGCAATGTATTGACCATGAGGACACAAATTATGTTTTAAGGGAAATCCATGAAGGAATTTGTGGAAACCACGCGAGAGGCAAATCTCAGGGATATTACTAGCCAACAGTTTTTGACAATGCAACAGACTATGTTCTAGATGTGATAGATGCTAGAGATTCATAGATATTTTGTGAGCCCCACCACAATAATTAACCACTCTGATAAGCCCCTGGCCATTTGCAATCTAGGGCATCGACCTTATCGGCCCCTTGCCTTAAGGAAAATGGGGCATTAAGTTTACAGTAGTTGTCATGGACTACTTCACCAAGTGGGCAGAGGCCGAGCCTCTGGCAACCATTATGTTGAACAAGCTGAAGAACTTTGTTTACAGAAACATTATTTGTCGGTTTGGGATTCCCCACACAATAATAACTGACAAAGAAAAACAGTTCAACAGTGAAGACTTCAGAACCTTCTACGAACAACTTGGCATCAAGAAAAGTTTCATCGCTATTTATCAGCCTCAAGCCAATGGACAAGTGGAGGCTGTGAACAAGGTCGTCAAGACACTATTAAAAAGAAGCTCAACGCCTTAAAGAGAAGATAGGCTGACGAATCGGCCGAAGCTTTGTCGTCCTATAAGACAATAGCCAGGAGTTCGATAGGTGAAACCTTGTTCTCTCTATTATATGGGTGTCAGGCAATGACCCCAATTGAAGTGGGAATCAGTTCGTTCTGAAAGGAAGCCTTTGATGATGAAGTAAATGAAGACCTTCTCTACCTAAGGCTAGACCTAATCGAAGAACACTAGGCCAAGTCTTAGCTAAGGCTCGCCTTATACCAATAAGGAGCCAAATGATACTTCAATACCAAAGTCAAAAACAGAGACTTTGAAGTAGGGGATCTTGTTTTTAGAAAGGTCATCCATGGTACCTAAAACCTGAACTTGGGGGCACTTGGACCCAAATGGGAAGGTCCTTTCAGGATCTCTGAAAAGCTCGCACCAGGATCATTCCACTTGGAACACCTCAACGGCAAAGCAATATTGCTAGCTTGGAACTCCGAGCACTTGCAAAGCAATTACCAATAAGTACCTTGGGTTTCACTTATTTTTCTCTTTTTATCGTTGTAAGGCTGCTCACGGCCAAAGCGCTTGATCAATAAAAGAGGTATTATTCATGATTTTTCTTTCTTCGTAACTAATGTCTTTAGCTCATTAGCATTTATTTATCGACTTGAAGATTGTAACCTATGTGATGGTATTCCGAAAAGAAAACTCGGAGTCAAGAGTATGAAAAAGGCAGCTTATCTCAGAAAAGCCACGCCAAAATCCAACTCTTTAAGGATGAAATATCCTAAATCGAAGAAGTTGAGCTTGAAATAATTCAAGGAAAAACACGTTGAAGGAAATCGGCCCTAAGCTAGCCACCAAAACTCACAAAAGACGATAAGTCAAAAATCAAAGTTGATGTCACATAAGATTTCCTTGCACAAATCTGGATGAAATATTCTAAATCGATGAAGTTAAGCTTGAAAGAATTCAAGGAAAAACATTTCGAAGGAAATTGGCTCTAAGCCGGTGACCAAAACTCGAAAAGGACAAAAAGTCTAAAATCATAGTTAATCGTTGCATAAGATTTCCTCACATAAATCCAAAAAATCTCCTCAGGAAGCGAGCTACGCATGTCTTAGAGCAAATTCGGATCTTATATTACAATTCTAACTAGGACAAATGAAATGACTTTGCAGAAATATGATACCCTTTGCTTGATAAGGAAATGCTGAATTTTTTTTTTTTTTTTATATTAATGGAATTCTATTACATTCTTTCAAAAAAAAAAAAAAAAAAAGGCAAAAAAAAAAAAAAAAAAAAATTCATGTTTTAGGCTGTTGGGATTAGGGGGATCATCTTTGACCGTCCAAGGAGGTCGTCGTTGAAGGGAAGAGACGGTTCTTTGACAGGAGGAACAACAACATTGTCTCCAAGGTTGAGAGCCTCGCTTAAGGGAAGTGTGGTTGGGGGAGCTGGATCCTCAACTCCCATCTTAAGCTCGGCCTCCTTTTCACCTTCTTTGACCTCTTCATAACCCTCGTTGTCATTTTCGGAGTCATCCAAGTAGACGTAAGCCATTCCTTGGGCTTCAACCTTCATCCTCTCAACTTTCTTCTAGTAAGCTCATGGAAGGAAAGAAAAGTCAATCAAATGATGGGCTTCCCATAGCTTCTAAGGAAGGAAAGCAGACGTTTGCCATACCCGAGCAGTGATTGCCTCATTCAACTTCTTAATTTGAAGTCTGAGTTGCCCGACCTCATCTTTGACCTCTTGCTGACCTACTGCCTCTTAGGCAAGGTCGAGCAAGGATTGCTTGAATTTGGCCTCCTAACTCGCAATAGCTTTCTGAGCTGAGGAAAGCTCAGAATTCAGCTTGTTGTTGGCACCTTGTTGTTGTGCCAAGTTCTTCTCAGCTTCTGCTACCTTAGCTTCAGCCTTCACTCGAGTAGCCTCGCTTGTGTTAAGCTTGTCAAAGAACTCCCTTTCCTTGACCCGAAGGTCACCACTTCTCCCTTGAGTCATTCGAGCTCAGCCTACTTGGCCTCTTTCTCTTTCTCTACGACCTCGACCTTGGCTAGAGCATCCTCCTTCACCGTCTCTGCCTTTTTCCATCCCCGATGAGTGCCCTTCGAGGTGACATAACACTCATCATAAAGGAGCTTGCAAGAGCATACTTCTTCTTGGCTAAGTCCTTGGCTACTATTTTTTGAAGGTTGCCAGCTTGCACAGCAACCTCTTTGCTCGAGCCAATCCACTACTCGATCACCTTTTGTTTGCCCAAGCCCTCTAGAGGCTCGATTGCTTTCTTCCTCCCCAAGCCATCGTGTTGGTGGATGCTTTTTGTTTTCCTAAGCTTCCAGTCAGCTCGAGCGTTTTCTTCATCAGCCCTTTTTAAGGTTCGGAGACGCTCTTCCTGCCCTTAGGGGCAGTCGCGGGCTTTTTTGCGGTTAGGCCTTCCCTAAGCTCGCCACCAACGTGCTTTGTGCCAACAATATCAATAAGCTACTTCGATGCTGAAACAGTCGATGCCTTCTTGGTAGCCGTCGAGGTCGCCATCTTCTTTTAGAGGCCTTTCGATTTCTCGACCCACATCTCTAAGAGAAAAGAAGCAAACAATGAGCGACCTATTTGTGTAGGAAAGTAAACATGAACAAGTGATAATTAAACCTTTTTCCAAAATTGTAAGGAAATTGGCGTTGTCCTAACAAAAGCCATACGCTTTCAAGTGAGGAAGCGTGAGAAGCTCATTGACGTTATGTTGATCCTTAGAAAGGTCAGTGAAATGCTGGAGCCTTTGCAAGCTCATGGTTGGAAGATAATTTTGCTCTACATTAACTGCAAAACAAAACAACTTGATTAGTAGGAGCACAAAGCTCGAAAGCAACCCTCGTGCACACGGGAAGTCAAAACCTTACTCGCTTTTGGAGCAAAGGCACCAGTCGCCTAGGCTTCATAGAAGAAAAATTGTGAGTCCTAATGCGAGACCTTCTTTTGGACATCGACCATTTTGTTGAAACGTACCTTCTTAGCTTTAGAAAGGTAGTAAGTCTAGTCTTGTCTTTCTTGAGTCTGTACAGATGGACGAGTTCCTCGATAGATAGCTTCCCAATTTAGCAATCATGTACGTAATGTACAAAGTGATGATGATTACATAAGAATTTGCGGTCAGTTGGAGAAGAACAATGTCGAACTACCTCAGCACACTATCGATAAAATAGTGAGGGGGAATGGACACCTCACACCTCAGAAGGGTCTCAGAGATCACCACCCATCCAAGCAGGGGGTTCTTCCAAGAATATACCCCTAGGACCATCAAGTTAAGCTGCAGCGCTTAGACCGCTTTTATGCATTCTAGATCCCTGAGGATAATCGAGGATTGTGGTTCTTTTCGTAGCCTATAGGCTAGGGATGCCTGGGAGTGAGCCAACTGTATTGAAGCATGGTCAGACAACTCGACGACCATTCCACGCTCGCTTCCAGTTCAGGCACCTGAGATAGCTTGCGCAACACGACGAACGTATGTGACCTGCCCAAGGTACTAGCGGCCACCGTGTTAAACCCTTATAATACCTGAGACTGCCAGAGATGCACCTGAAAAACCCTACTAAAGCCCTAAAACATACAATGTGGCCACTACAGTGGCCACCTTTTGAAGTGAAGATAAAAAAAAAATGGAAAAAGGAAGGGAAAAGAACCTTATCGGAATAAGAGAAGTGTAGAAAACTTGTTCGAAAGACCATCATGACAATGAAGAAATAGCAGTGAGGAGAACAAAAGAGTCAAAAAACTTTTGGAATGAGTATTCTAACGAGTTCACCACATTTTATAGTGGTTTGCATGGGAGACGAAAGGGCGTGGTTCGATCGTAGCCGTCGACCTATAGTTAATCTTGACCCATCATTCGTTGAGCAATCTCAGCCTTTAGATGTGGCCACGTGTTGACCATTTGCAAGGAGCCATGAATTGTCAAATTGCTATAATGATAACCGTTGCGGCACATCGCCTCGACTTCGCACGTGAACAACTATAGTCACTCACGCACAACGAAACGTGACAACCAAGGGCCATTGCATTTAATGTGATGCGACCACACAAAAATTACATGTTTGCCGTAGCTTTTCATATTCTTAGTTTTGTCAGGTACCATGGAAAATATAAACCTAAGTGTGAAGTACGTTGGCCAGACATAAGGTCGACCCTTGAAGCTCGACCGAACCTGTACCTAGAGACCTATTGATAAGGCTAAGCTTGACATCAAATTGAGCAATAGTCTTTGAAGCCTGAAACCAGCATCGAACACTAGGGGGGCAGATGTTATGTGTGATTTATCTGCCAAGCTCGGGCTACCATGAGGATATAGCTTGACCCAGAATCAGCTCAACAATGACGATTGATCGACCTAGCATAAGCTCGTTGAGCTATAGCTTGACTAGCCTAAGCTAGTCGCAAAAAATATGAGCAATCATTCAATTAATTTTCGGATGACTTTAGATCCCAAATATTGTGGGAATGAATAGATCAACAGGGATCACTCTGCAATCATAGCTCCAAATTATGAGAATATCCGAATTGTGATTCAGATCAATCGTAATCCCTTTATTTTCGCTCTTTCCTTTGCACAAACCTTGTATATAACAACCCCCCCCCCCCCCAAAAAAAAAAAAAGACGAGAAGAAAGGGGTTACAAGACTTTCATAGGATTCTCATTATAAGCTCATAGCAAATACAAAACAGTGGATGTAGACTTAAGAGTTTACCTTGTTGAACCACTTTAACGGTTATCATTGCTATTTACTTTGCTGCATTATTATTCATTCATCGTTGATTACCCATAATCACGCACACATTAGTTTCGATCCTGCAAGGTCGATCGGATCACTCTAGTTGGTGCAGATTTCTATATCAACATCTATGATATTGTTCTAATTATTCTGCATAAAATGGTGTTGTAGCTAGTTTCTTAAGAGGAGAACTACAAAATCTTAACAAATCTCTTGTCAAAACCATTCAGCTAATTTAATTTCTTTAATTTTTAATATATTGGCTGTTAGAGTAGATGCCTTAGAGCCAATCAATTATTGTAGAATTGACTCTTTGTAATAATGTTCATTAATCAATAAAAGGCATTTTATTCTATATCACATAAATCATTATTATTGCAATATGTATTGATATATGTCCTTAGAATGGTTGAACCTTGACGAGGGTATCAAGTGTTTCAAATCTTGATAGTGAGAACCCTATGAGCACATATGGTGGCCATTCTAGAAATGTTCATAGCCCTAGTATTATTCTGAAGTAAGGGCACAGATAATACGGTAAGGCTATCATAGTATTGAGAAAGGCAATGACTGGTCTCACTTGTTGAGGTAGTTTGGTGACAACTTGGGGCAACACATGGGTGCTTGCTATAGGCGAATACACTGTAGCAAGTTCACTGGACCGACCCACCAGAGGATTCCATATGGATGGTAACCCCAATGTCTATGGAACAAATCCTCTAACGAATGGTGGTACATGTAATCCTTAGACTTGAGATCATCGGAGCGTCTTGTGCACCGATTGGTGTAGTTTGACACTAGCCTAACGCAGTTCTATTCAGAGTTGTTAATACGGTGGTATTGGCTACATCAAGGAGTGTATCAAGACTATGGTGGATTGACAGAGGATTCATCACTCCCGGGTACGGGAGAAGTTACCTCACGGCGTAATTTAGTATATGGCAATGACACTAAGACTGTGGCCACAGTGGGATTGAGTTGTTGCTCTATCCGGATTATAATACAGGTCATTGGTCTAGAAACTGAATACATAATATCGAGAGTAATCAAAGGTTGACACTATTTCTATGTCTTCGTCTTATCGAGATAACGTATGATGAAAGGATCGAATTGTACGATAACCATATCATTGACAGGTAGCTATGTTGCTGAATCCGAATCTATTAGGTGGCCATGATGCCTTGCTAGGGGCCCATCTTGGTCTGTGTATTAGTGAGACGATTAATTGGTGTTAATCGCGATACTATACACTGCCGGTATGATGAGGAGCCTATGGGTCACGCATATAGAAGATAATTTAAGACTCAGAAAGAAAGAAGGGTGCTTTCATCTTTTTAGGCGAAAAGGTATTTTGGTAATTCATAGTGCAATTAAATTTGCTGAGGTCGTAGCCTTTTATTTAATTTGTTAAAAAAATTAAATAAGTGAAAGTACATTTAAATATGTGTTAGCATATATTTAAATAAATTATCATTATTGTTAAATGTTAATATATATATATATTAATTGATTTTAATTGAAGATAATAATGAATTAAAATAAATATCTAACTAGGAGTGTTTTGTAACATGGGGTGCTTAGGTTGGAGCCCAAGCCTATTCCATGTAGGAATAGGGTAATTAAAATATTACTATAAAAGAAAAACTTTAGTTGAAAAAGGTTAAACTTTTCATTCATCACTATTTCATTGAAAAGAAACAAAAACACAGCCCCCAAATCTCTCTCCCATGCCAGTTTTGGTTTTGCCTAAAATCAAATACATTTCATTTTTCTTCTTGTTTCTTAAGGCTAAGAAGGATCTAGCAAATCCCTCATTAGTTCCTTGCGATTGTCTTCGTGTAGACTTCATTGATTCGATCCTACATTTGGGTCAGTAGCAAAATACGTTCAGAGACAACTTGGAGGAGCCTCCAAACCTGCGTATGTTTCTTAAACCTTGAACTGATTTTTCTGTAGATTTGATTATTTTTGTATAAACTGTGATTTTTGTACCCGGATCTTGGTTCTAAGGAACGATCCATGTAGTTTATGTTTTGTTTTCCGCTGCGTAACTAGGTCATTCACTAACAGTGGTATCAGAGCCTCGGGTATCAAATTTTACAGTTTATCGTATGATCTATAACATGTATTCGGTTGATAACATGTTATTTTTGAAAATCTACAAAATCTGCAAAATCTGTAAAATCTGCTTTTGGATGAATGATTCAAATGATAAATTGGTTTAATAATGTGTTGATGAATGTTATATTGGTTGGTTGATATCCTGGTCGAATGTTTGTGCGTTCGATTTGATTTAGATTCGTGTTATTACACAAAAACTGCAAAAAACGCGAACTGTGCAATTTGGGGATTTCTAGGTTTTGCCGCAGCGAAGTACATTATGGAAATATTCGCTGCGACAAAGTCTGTAGCTTTCCCAATTCTGTATTTTTTGCAGAGGGACCAATCTACAGTTTTTAATAACCTATAAAGCCAATAATCATTCTGCACATATAAGAGGGTACTTAATTAATAAACCCACCCAATTCAAAAATTGATTGTTTTTTAAATGCATGCTATGTATTTGTTTGTATATTGCATGGTGCCCGGTACTGTTAGAGTAGATGCCCTAAAGCCAATCAATTATTGTAGAATTGACTCTTTGTAATAATGTTCATTAATCAATAAAAGGCATTTTATTCTATATCGCGTAAATCATTATTATTGCAATATGTATTGATATATGTCCTTAGAATGGTAGAACCGTGACGAGGGTATCAAGTGTTTCAAATCTTGATAGTGAGAACCCTATGAGCACATATGGTAGCCATTCTAGAAACGTCCGTAGCCCCAGTATTATTCTGAAGTAAGGGCACAGATAATACGGTAAGGCTATCATAGTGTTGAACGACCCTGTCGAAAGGCAGTGACTGATCTCACTTGTCAAGGTTGTTTGGTGACAACCTGGTGCAACACATGGGTGCTTGTTGTAGGCGGATATACCGCAGCAAGTTCACTGGACTGACCCACCAGAGGATTCCATATGGATGGTAACCCCAGTGTCTATGGAACAAATCCTCTAACGAATGGTGGTGCATGTGATCCTTAGACTTGAGATCACCGGAGCGCCTTGTGCACCGATTGGTGCAGTTTGACACTAGCCTAACGCAGTTCTATTCAGAGCTGTCAGTACGGTGGTGATTGGCTATATCAAGGAGTGTATCAAGACTATGGTGGATTGACAGAGGATTCATCACTCCCGGGTACGGGAGAAGTTATCTCACGGCGCAATTCAGTATATGGCAATGACACTAAAACTGTGGCCACAGTGGGATTGAGTTGTTGCTCTATCCAGATTATAATACGGGTCATTGGTCCAGAAACTGAATATATAATATCGAGAGTAACCGAAGGTTGACACTATTTCTATGCCTTCGTCTCGTCGAGATAACGTATGATGAAAGGATCGTATTGTACGGTAACCATATCGTTGAAAGGTAGCTACTTTGCTGAATCCGAATCTATCGGGTGGCCATGATGCCTTGCTAGGGGCCAATCTTGGTCTGTGTATTAGTGAGACGATTAATTAGTGTTAATCGTGATACTATACACTGCCGATATGATGAGGAGCCTATGGGTCACACACATAAAAGATAATTTAAGATCCAAGAAGAAAGAAAGGCGTTTTCGTCTTTTAAGGTGAAAGGGTATTTTGGTAATTTCACAGCGCAATTAAATTTGCTAAGGTCGTAGCCTTTATTTAAATAAGTGAAATTACGTTATAAATGTATGTTCGCACATATTTAAATATATTATCATTATTGTTAAATGTTAAATGTTAATATATATTTAAATATATATTAATTGATTTTAATTGAGATAATCATGGAAAATAAAATAAAATATTAAATTGGGAGTGTTTGGCAACATGGGGCATTTGGGTTAGAGCCCAAGCCTATTCCGTATAGGATTAGGGCAAATTGATTAACTATAAAAGGAAAAGTGGTTAATTCATTTTTAGTTCATTTTTCTTTGTAAAACCAAAAACACAGCAGCCCCAATATTGACTCTTCCACGACAGATTCATTTTGCCTAGAAATCAATTTAATTGATTTTCCTTTCTTCTTAATCTTGAAACCAAAGAGGATCTAGGAAATCCCTCTTTGGTTCTTTTGAGATTGTCTTCGTGTGGACTACGTGGGTTCGATCCTATACTTGGATCGGTAGCAAAACATTCGTTAACAAATTTGGTGGAGCCTCCAATGTGCGTTTGTTTCTCTTAACTCATGTTTAATATTTATGCATATTCTTATTATGATAAAATTGTAAAATTATACCCTTGATCTTGGCTCATGTAAACGATCCTTGAATTATTTGTTTTTGTTCCCGCTGCGTATACGGGACCGTTTCCTAACACCTTAGTCCAGAATCAACCATGCCACAGCACAACGTTGGGGTACAGTCACGACAGCTGGAAATTTTTCTTCTATTTTTGATTAGGGAAATAGGGTTTAAGAGTCCTAAACTAACTAGAATTAAGGAAAACAAACCCTTACCCTTGTGGGATATAAATAGAAGTCTTTTAGCATTTTTTTGGGGAATTATTTTAGAGATAAAAAAGAGAGAACAAAGATATTCAAGAACTGAAGAAAAAGGGAGATTAAAGAAGGCTTGGAGAAGAAGAATTGGAGGAGATCATCATCAACTTCATTAATCCAACCAAGTTTCACTAAGTTTTTCTTCTTCTTTGTTATTATTATTTGTTATGAATAATACAATGATGTTCTCATTTTTATTAATGAAGAACTAATTCTTTTGTGATTGAGGGTGATTTCAAAACCCTAGACATGTCTTGTGATTAATAAAATCTGCATCTTTTTATCTTTTGATCCCTCTTGGTTATGTGATTGTTTCTTTGAAAATAGGGTCTAACTAGATTTTTCTAATTGTTTAAGTGGCCAATTAAATCGTTAGAATTAATCTATTAATGCCAATTTAGGTTGTTTAGTATGGAATCGCTTTATTAACCTAAATAACTAGTGGTAAAGTGTATGCCTGCATACATGGGGAGTAATCACTCAAGATAACTAAACCGATCATATGAGTTTAGCCTTGATTCAGTAGGTCTCTCGCAACTAATGCTTTTATTACTTTGAGTCTAGAGATCGTATCCTAGGTTATTTAATAAAAAGGGAATTCGGTTATGACCGTGTCTAGTCCAACGACTCAGTAAGGAGAGATGGGACTTATCAACATTTGGTATTTTCTGAGCTAATGTGATCAAGAGGGTAGAAGTTAAAGAGTGCTTTTATCATATGCAATCTGTTTATCTCATTGATTTCTCTTTGGTTATTAGTTGCTTGATTTACATTGTTTGCTTTGAGTTTTTTTTAGTTTTTGTTGAGTTTTTATAATTCGTGACAAACCCCGTTAGAAGTAGATAATTAATTTAGTTCACAAATCCTCTGCAAGAAAGACCCTTACTTACTCTTTGCTACTACACGACTTTGCACTAGAATTTAGTGAGGTAAAATTAGGTGTTGCATTTGCACGCATCAAATATGTCTAGAGTTTTCACTCTTGAACCCTTAATATCTCATAATATATCACATATACTTTCCATTTTACCCTTGCACTTTCTATAAAATTCCATCTTTGCCCTTTAGTCAATTACAATAATGCCCTCATCTCCATTGTATTCTCCATGAAATTCTACTACTTTTCATTCCCCACATTTTCAACTAATTATGGGTGGAATGACCATTTTGCCCTTAAGCAAGTTTTCCAGAATTTTCTCAAAAATTCTAGTGACTTCTTTGCCCTGTCGAACTCTTTCTTTGCCCCGATAAAGACTATATTTCCTGACATGAATTTGTTAGAGTAGATGCGCTAGAGCCAATCAATTATTGTAGAATTGACTCTTTGTAATAATGTTCATTAATCAATAAAAGGCATTTTGTTCTATATCGCGTAAATCATTATTATTACAATATGTATTGATATATGTCCTTAGAATGGTAGAACCATGACGAGGGTATCAAGTGTTTCAAATCTTGATAGTGAAAACCCTATGAGCACATATGGTGGCCATTCTAGAAATGTCCGTAGCCCTAGTATTATTCTGAAGTAAGGGCACAGATAATATGGTAAGGCTATCATAGTGTTGAACGACCCTGTCGAAATGCAGTGACTGATCTCACTTGTCAAGGTTGTTTGGTGACATCCTGGTGCATGTTGGAGTAGGTGCCCTAGAGCCAATCAATTATTATGGAATTGACTCTTTGTAATAATGTTCATTAATCAATAAAAGGCATTTTATTCTATATCGCGTAAATCATTATTGTTGCAATATGTCCTTAGAATGGTAGAACCGTGATGAGGGTATCAAGTGTTTCAAATCTTGATAGTGAGAACCCTATGAGCACATATAGTGGCTATTCTAAAAACGTCCGTAGCCCTAGTATTATTCTGAAGTAAGGGCACAGATAATACGATAAGGCTATCATAGTGTTGAACGACCCTATCGAAAGACAGTGACTGATCTCACTTGTCAAGGCTGTTTGGTGACAACCTAGTGCAACACATGGGTGCTTGCTGTATGCGATTACACCGCAGTAAGTTCACTGGACTGACCCACCAGAGGATTCCATATTGATGGTAACCCTAGTGTCTATGGAACATATCCTCTAACGAATGGTGGTGCATATGATCCTTAGACTTTAGATCACCAGAGCGCCTTGTACACCGATTGGTGTAGTTTGACACTAGCCTAACGCAGTTCTTCAGAGCTGTCAATACGGTGGTGATTAGCTGTATCAAGGAGTGTATCAAAACTATGGTGGATTGACAGAGGATTCATCACTCCCGGCTACGAGAGAAGTTATGTCACGACGCAATTCAGTATATGGCAATTACATTAAAACTGTGGCCACAGTGGGATTGAGTTGTTGCTCTATCTAGTTTATAATACGGGTCATTGGTCTAGAAACTGAATACATAATATCGAGAGTAACCGAAGGTTGACACTATTTCTATGCCTTCGTCTCGTCGAGATAATGGATGATGAAAGGATTGAATTGCATGGTAACCATATCGTTGACAGGTAGCTATTTTGCTGAATCCGAATATATCGGGTGGCCATGATGCCTTACTAGGGGCTAATCTTGGTCTGTGTATTAGTGAGACGATTAATTGGTGTTAATCACGATACTATACACTGCCGGTATAATGAGGAGCTTATGGTCACACTCATAGAAGATAATTTAAGAGCCAAGAAGAAAAAGGGCATTTTCGTCTTTTTAGGCAAAAGGGTATTTTGGTAATTTTACAGTGCAATTAAATTTGCTGAGGTTGTAGCCTTTATTTAATTTGTTAGAAAAATTAAATATGTGAAATTACATTTAAATATGTGTTCGCACATATTTAAATATATTATCATTATTGTTAAATGTTAATATATATTAAATATATATTAATTGATTTTAATTGAGATAATGATGGAAAATAAAATATCAAATTGGGAGTGTTTGGTAACATGGGGTGTTTGGGATGGAGCCCAAGCCTATTCCATATGGGAATAGGGCAACTTGATTTACTATAAAAAGAAAAGTGTGTGTTAATTGAAATAGAATTGATTTCTCTTTAAAATAAAAACACACAGCAGCCCCTCTCATTCTCTCCCACGGTAGAAACACTTTTTGCCTAAAATCAATTCAATTTGATTTCCTTTCTTCTTAATCTTAAAGCCAAGGAGGATCTAGCAAATCTCTCTTTGGTTCTTTTGTGATTGTCTTCGTGTGGACTACGTGGGTTTGATCCTACGCTTGGGTCAGTGGCAAAACATTCAAAGACAAACGTGGTGGAGCCTCCAAACGTGCGTATGGTTCTAAACTCATGAATAACCTATTGTGTAGATTTTACTTTAATATAAATTGTAAAATTATACCCTTGATCTTGGCTCATGTAAACAATCCTTATATTATATGTTTTGTTGTTTCCGCTGCGTACAAGGGACCGTTTACTAATAGAATTTGGGCAGAGAGTTCATTGCCACGGTGACAAAACTCTTTTGCCACGGCGAAGTATGCTAATGCCAATCTCTCACCTTGAAATAAGTAAAACTAAGGGCATTAAAGCTTAAATGGAGTTACGTACCTCGATGTTGGTGTTACAAAGGATGCTAGAGACAACGGGGCTACACGTGAGGGGAGATGATTTATTGTCATCTTGATGTAAATGATAAATGTTTGTGAAACACCTTTGGAAGCTTTCATTGTATAAATATGTTTTGATTGTGTAATTTCCAGATAAATTCTTAAAGTTTTTGAAATTATAAGTTTGGATCCTGTGTGACATCTTATATGAATGTTTTGGATATTATTATTATCATCCTTACATAGGTTTTTTCTAAATATAACTCGTTCTCTAGACATGTATCCCCGGGATTCTCATTGAGGGATATTCAGAGGATACCTGACTAGAGAGGGGTTTTACACTAAGGTTCATCCAAATCTCGACTATAGACAACTATATCATCCATATATACAACCACAACATCATCCAAGAACTCATATAGCACATCATTCATCAAATTACAAAATGTAGCTGGTGCATTTTTCAAACCAAATGGCATGACTAAAAATTCATATGAACCATACTTGGTCACACAAGTGGTCTTAGGCTCATCTCCCGTAGCAATCCTAACTTGCCAATACCCTGACTGCAAGTCCAATTTAGTGAAAACCAAAGCTCCACTCAACTTGTCCATGAGATCTTGAACAAGAGGAATATGGAACTTGTTCCAGATTGCAATCTTGTTCAATGCCATATAGTCGACACACATACGAAGGGATCCATCTTGTTTCTTTTGAAACAACACAGGAGCACCAAAAGAAACCTTGGAAGGTCTTTTGGCACTTGCCTCAAGCAACTCATTAAGCTATTTTTGGAGTTTTTTCAATTCCATAAGAGACATCCTATATGGTGGGCGAGCTGATGGGAATACCCTTAGTTCCAACTCGATTTTGTGATTGATAGCCTGCTTTGGAGGAAGTTCTTTGGGCAACTCCTATGGCATCACATCAACAAACTCATGTAACAATTTTGCCAATGTATCCAACATTTCAACCTTTTTATTAGGTTTCAATTCTATCAATGTCACCAGATAAGTTTCATGCCCTTTTTGTAAGCCATACTTCACTGTCGTGGCTGAAATAGTGGTAAGCTTCGATTGACCTGGTTTACTACCATCTCCCAATGGGCAACATGACATAAAACAAGGGTCAGATGCATGATTAATCATCATACCATTCAAGTGGGGCATCACTGACACCTTTGCTGCTTTAAAGAACTCTACCCCCATAATGATATCAAAGTCATCCAACAGAACATCAGTCAAATTAATCTTACTTGTCCAATAGCCCACACATACAAACACATTTTAGGTTATTCTCGTCACCCTAGGTGTAATAGAATTAACATCCTTCATTGTTGTGGGACTTTTAGAGAGTGCTAGCCCTAATTTTGTAACAACTCCATCTGCCATGAAATTATGAGTTGCTCCCATATCTAAAAAGGCTTTAACCTGATTGTCCCTTACTTTAATATCAACAAACAGTAAATTATTATGAACAACACCATTGTTCACAAATCCAAGGTAAGTAACACTCTTTCCTGTCTTTGAACCAGTCTCTACCCTCATAGCATTCATCAATTGCATCGAATTCATTGTGATTTGCATTATGTGACTGCTAGCCAACGAAATTGGCTAGATTTGTTAGACTCTATGTAGTTTTGCTATAATCTTCATAAATCATCTTTAACAAAGTTGAGTCCCTTTGAGTTGGTGTTGGGATAATAGTCGTTGTCTATAGAGATTGCAAAATAGCCAGTAGGGGGGAAATTCCTTGCTATTGATAGAGTGGCTAAGGATAGGCAGGAGCTTATAGATCAAGCACAAGACAGTTTGCATAAGGCAAGTAAACAAATGAAAAAGTGTGTTACTGCTAAGAGGGGACCTTTAGAATTTGATATAGGTGATCAGGTGCTACCCAAACTCACTCTTCAGATTTGGAAGAAAATCAATAGTAAGCGAGTGCATAGGGGGTTGGTACTGAAATATGATAGGCCATTTGAGATTGTAAGCAAAGTAGGTATTATTGCTCATAGGTTGAAGTTACCTGAACGGATCAAGGTGCATCCCATATTCCATGTGAGTTTCTTAAAACCATTCCATGAAGACAAAGAGGATTCTTCAAAGACCAAGCTAAGAGATCTCTTTCTATGATTAGGAAACAGTTTGATGATGAAATTGAGAAGATCTTAGATCATTGGAGGATAGGATATCATAAGAAGACTCGTAGAATAAAGTATTTGGTGAAATGGAAGAGGGGTAAAGACACTAAAATTTCATGGGAAAGAGATACTGATTTGTGGTAGTTTGAGAAGATTGTGCAGGAGTACATTTCCATCATTCTGATGAGGACGTCGAGTTCTTCTGGTGGTAGTGGTTTGTTAGACGTTTAAGAATTGCCATGGGCATGGGCATGGGCAGGCATGTGGCTTTCATCCTTAGCCATAACCTTGCCTAGAAAATGTATGAGAGCATGCTAGATAAGGATGGGTGGTGTCATTCATAGGGTATTTGAGTGTTGGGGTGCCAAGCACACACTGATGTGAGATGGTAAGTGCATAGTTACATAGACTTGTGGGTGTGGGCACTTGCAAGCTTATACATGTGTGCACACGCATGTGTTGGCATGGGCGTTGGGGCATCCATGAGCAGATCAAGTAGTGCACAAGCTAGGACATGCGCAAGTGGGTAATGTGCACACCAAGCTACGAAGCACACGCACATGGAAGGTAGTAGTGTGCATGGTGTGCACGTGGGCATGCGCTAAACTGATGAGAATGCTTAGACAAAGCTACATGGTTGTTTAGACAAAGACTGTGGGACAGTTAGGTGTGTCTAGATAAAACATGTATAATTATCCAACTGTTTGGTAACTGTTGTGTAGGTTGTAACTGCTCTTGTAACTATCATGTAACTGCCTTGCTAATGTGTATATAAAGCAAGCAGGCTAGTTTGTTTAGAAGAGAGAAGGGATATGTGTGTATATGTCATTATTGTAACTTGAGTGTTGTATCTGTGAGTGTGGGATCAGGTTGTAATAGTGGGAAACACTGTGGGAACATTCTTGTTATCCTTGTATTCTATATACTTAATATAAGGTTGGGAGTTTTCCTATATATTGTGTTGCTTTACGTTTCAGTAGCCTCTCTTGTATGTTGTTGTAATTTGTGGTAGGGATACGCACATTTGGGTAGGCTGACAGGCATTTGGCGTGCTTGTGTCGTGTAAAGCCTAGAAGAGAGTGTATATATATACTATATTCTCCCTTATCTCATCTCTCTTTTCCCCCCACTTCTTCATCTCGTTCTTCTTCTTCTTCCTCATTTATTTTTCTTTTTTATCCTATTCCTTACTTTCCTTTTTGTTTTCTCTCCCCTCACTCGTTCTTCTCTTTTTTTCTTTTTTTTTCTCTTTCATTTTTTTTTTTGGTTTACCATGGCTGCCATGGCTGATTGAGGCCATAAAGGCAGCCAAATATGGATGGCCGTGTACACTGCTTGCCAGATCTGGTCGACTGTGTAGCCCATGTGGTTGGCTAGATCTGGTTGCCTATATTGGCCATGCCGGCGACCAGATCTACATGATATTATGGTGAGTTTTGAGTGGATTTTAGAATGGGTTTTATGATGGCTTTTGTTATGAGTTATGCTAGACTTTAAAGTGCTGGGAGATGTTTGATGGTGGCTGGGATATGGTTGGCTTTTGTTGTTGTGTTGTTATGTTTTGTAAAAATATTGTTGCTAATTGTTTTGTATTAGGTTCATTTTTGTTTTGGAGAGATTCTTAGCTATGTTAACTTGTTGAAAACTTGGTGTAAGAAATGTCTTGCAAGAATGTGTTGAATTAGAAGTCGATTGGAGCTCCAGAATTGCAATTTCCATTAGATACATGAGCAGTTCATGAGCTCGAGAATCCATTATGGTTGTCAAGCTTGAGTTTTCAAGCTAGATTGATGTCGAGCTCGAACTCACCACTGTAGCTCACAAGTTGAGCTTGAGCTGACAGATACTCAACCCACTTGGCTTGAATACACCCCTAGTTCTAATTGCTTGCTATTGTTTAAATAGAATAACACATAAGACTAATAGTACTAATCCTTTTGAATTATGGAAGAAAAAGAAACCTATTTTGAATTACTTTAAAGTTTAGGGTTGTCTTGCTTATGTTAGGTTATCTGATCTAAAATTCATTAATTAGGCTCTCATGCTATTGAATGTGTTTTTGTAGGTTATGCTTTAGCTAGCAAGTCCTATAGATTTTTTGACCTGAAAAATAATGTGATTATTGAATCTTTGGTTGTTGAATTCTATGAGGATAAATTTCCTTTTAAATTAACAAATAGTGGGAGACTGATAAGTTGTGATACTGGTATATCTATAAAAAAGAGTGTCAATGAACATGACATTAATGTTAGACCAAGGAGAAGTAAAAGGGCAATAGTAGAGAAAGACTATGAGCCTAATTATTAGATTTATAATATTAATAGTGGTCCTGCTATGGTAGAAAAGGCTTTAGCATCTCCCAACTCTAGCCTTTGGAGAGAAGCCATTAATGATGAGATTGATTTAATTTCCAATAATACGTGGAAATTATGGAGTTACCTCCTAGTCGTAAAAGTGTCGGTTGTAAATGGGTTTGAAAAAGAAACTCAACCTCGATGGCTATGTTGATAAATACAAAGCCAGACTTGTTACAAAAAGTTTCAAACAAAGGAAAGAAATTGACTTCTTTGATACCTATTCAACAGTTAGTAGATTAACATCAATTAGAGTTTTGTTTGCTATTACAATAGTACATAAACTCGTGATCCATCAAAGAGATATTAAAACTGTCTTTCTTAATGGTGATTTAGATGAAGAGATTTATATGGATCAACCGAAAGGTTTAACAACTTTTGGTAATGAGAAAAAACTATGTAAGTTAATGAAATCTCATTATGGTTTGAAACAAGCTCCAAAGCAGTGACATGAAAAATTTGATAGTTTTGTGTTGAGTAATGGTTTCAAGATAAATGAAAGTGATAAGTGTATTTACTATAAATCCATAAATGATTTACATGTCATTATATGTTTTTATGTTGATGATTTATTGATTTTTGGCCCTAATAAAAATATTTTGCTAGAAACAAAAAGCTTATTGAGTAATAAATTTGATATGAAAGATCTACGCGAGGCTAATGTCATTCTAGGTATTAAAATAATTAGAGACGATGAGAAAATTTGTCTAGATCAATCTCATTACATAGAAATGATTTTGAAGAAATATAATTTGATTGTAATTAAGTAAACACAACTTTTGACTCTGACATTTGACTTTTCCTATTGAGCATGAATATGATTTTGTTGATAAAAATGGATATTCTAGCATTGTTGGTGGTCTTAGATATGCTGCAGATTGTACTAGACTTGACATTGTTTAGCTGTAGGTAGCTTGGTAGATTTACTTCTAGGCCTAATTTGAGTAATTGGAATGCTATTAATCGAGTGGTGAAATATTTGAATAGACTATGAATATTGTTTGCATTATAAGAGGTATACTATTGTACTTGAAGGGTATAGTGATGCTGACTGGAACACCTTATCGGGTGATTCAATGTCAACCACTGGTTATATTTTTACCATGGATAGTAGGGCTATAGCTTGGAAATCCAAGAAGTAGCATATTATTTCACAGTCCACTATGGAAGAAGAGTTAAACTCATTATCTTCTGCTAGAGAAGAAGCTAGTTGGATCAGAGATCTCTTATTTGAGATACCTATGTGGGAAAAGCTGATTCTGACTATTTTATTTCATTGTGATAGTATTTCTTGTATAGGAAGAACACGAAATCAATATTATATTGGAAAATCGAGATCCATTTGGAGAAAACACAGTACCGAGAGATCTTACCTAACAAATGGTACTGTAAATGTGGATTTTGTAAGACCGAATGAAAATTTGGTTGATCCATTAGCCAAAGCTCTATCTAGAGATAAGGTTTGGAATACATCGAGGGGGATGAGACTTAAGTTTGTTAAAGATTAAGTTACCTATGAAGATACCGATCCCAAGAACTGGGTTCAAAGGGAAAAATGAATCATAGAGTAATTTGTAATTCTATGCACATATGACATTATTCTTTGTTCATCCCTATGGTGTGGTGCATAGGATCCTATGATGGTATGGAAAGGTTGAGTATAATCTCTTAATAGTGTCAATAGCTCATCAGAGCGGATGTTAGATTACAGGAGCATCTTTGATAGACAACTACCTATATGAATGGTGAAACTGAAGTCGCCTCCCCTGAGAATTGGGCTAATTCTTTAAGACATTCATGAATTGGATAAAGAACATATTCGTAGCAGTGCTAGCTTAAAGAACTCCTTTGATACCAGAAATTTTCTATGTCCTAAGTAGTTGTTGTGCCCTCAAGTTGTCTTGGTTCAAGATGTGCTCACCTTGGCACTAGTACAATAATTTCTTATGGACTAAGCAATGGTTCAAGCCATTGACACCATTGTTATTCATAACATTTCTATTTATACCCGGTTAATCTATAATTTCTTTATTAAATAGTAAGTGGGGGATTGTTGGTTATTTTTTAACAAAGAAAAAAATTATTAGAAAAAAAGGGATTTTGACCATTTCTTCCAATCATGAAGATACTATGTTAGCATCATTTTAAACTTGAAAAACCAATGATAAACTTTATTCTCTCATCAGGCTGTTGATTATTTAGATATTTTTTGATTTCATTTGATTTTTTCTTAGACGATGTAAAAAAAAAAAAAAAAAAAAAAATCTATGGTTAATTATTAATTATCGGATATTAACAAGACAATATGACGTTCTATCTTCTTATGTTGTGCAGATGTAAGAAGAGTAAAAAAGATAGTTTGGGCTATTGTATCCATACGACCCATGCTGGGAAGTCTATTACACTGAAATTCAATAAGGCATGAAATTGTCTTAAGAGAACGACATTTGTAATATGCCTCATCCTAAGTTGTCTTTGGTGGAGTTGTTTTGGTAACCATTTTTTTTTTTTTTTTTTTTTTTTTGGTGGGGGGGGGTTCAACAGGTGGAGGTAAATTTGTATAACTCAGTTTCTATTATTAAACTAACATGGAGTCACAATGCGTAGATGAGGTTATTGGTGTTGGCACTCCAATACTCTAGTCAGGGATTTACAGAGACGAAAAGTAAAGTAACAAGTGAATATCTCATATTTAGAATGAATAAACCTATTACGTGTTGCTCCATATATGGTCGAGAGGAGTGATTGCATTGGATTGAGTTTCCTCCAGAGTCCATAAGTTAAGGAATCTGTATGATAAGGTAATGGGGGTGATATGATATTCTAGATTAGGATATAATCCAAGATATCATTATTACCATTCTCTTGTCTTAATCTCTTAAGTGTGGTATGTCCCAATTATAAAAGAATATCATAATTATAGAGATATTTATTTAATTGGGAGATGCTTGGAATATACTAACCGTGGTATTATTGTTTTGCCCCTGCCAAATTTTGGCATTATAGATTTGTGTTAAAAGTTATAGCCGTTAGTTGTTTTAATAATTCCTATTGTTCAGGAAATTTGTTATTATTTGACTGCATGTGAAATGAATCCATGATTCTAGGACTGTTAGATGTAGGATAGTTTTTGTAGTGTGGCAAGATGATTGGCTAATTTGAAGTTAAAATTAAACTTTCATTCAATCATCTATCACATATGTTGTATAAGAAAGTTATATGGAATGATGTATGTGTAGTATTATTGTTCTTGTAGATATTTTGGTTAATCTGTTTTTTGTATGGCTTTATAAGCCAAGTCTTTTCTTTGCATAATATACAACCATCTCTCAATTATCTCTATAACTATTAAAAGCTTTGTTTTGAACAATTGGTATAAGAGCCTTTGATCTTTAGAGGCCTGACTAGTTAGGAAGTACCGTCTTCTTATTTGCAACAACAAGATCAGATAGCGTCAGAGAACAATAGCTTTGTGCAACCAGCCATTCCTCTCGTTGATGGCCACTACGATCATTGGAGCATGTTGATGCAAAAACTTTTTAAGATTCAAAGAGTATTGGGTTATGTGATTGAATTGCATTGTCAAACTAACAGAAGGATAACCTTGACTGATGCACAGTTAAAGGTTCTGGAAGAACAAAAATTGGAAGACTTGAAGGCAAAGAACACTTGTTTCAGGCAATAAATCGTGTCATCTTGGAAACTATTCTTCGAAGGAATATTGTGAAACAAATTGGGACTCTCTAAAGAAGAAGTACCACGGCAAAAAAAGGGTGAAACGTGTCAACTCCAAGTTCTTCATAAAGAATTTGAAAATCTCCACATGAAAGAGAGGGAGTCAATAAATGATTATTGTGCAAAAGCACTCTCAGTTGCCAACAAGAAGCGATTTCAGGGGAGATTGTAGCAGATGTTGATATAGTTAGAAAATTCTTCACTCAATGACTCTAAAATTCAAGTATGTGGTGTGCCAATTGAAGAATTTCATGATCTTGGTAGTATACACTCGATGAGTTGCATAGTTCCTGCTGGTGCATGAACAAAAGATGACTAGTCATGTTATAGACAAGCAAGCCTTGACAGTCACTATTCCTGGAGCAAGCGTTGTGGTAGAGGATGTAGAGGATTTCGAGGATGTGGCAAAGGAAGAGGTCATCAATCTTCATACTATCAAGGCAATCCTCCTATAATCAAAGAGCTTATTTTGAAAAATCAAAAGTTGAATGCTATCACTGTCTGTCACAAGCTAGGTCACTTTCAATGAATGTTTGACAAAGAAAAGGAAACAAAGATGAATTTGCGAGGACCGAAGATGAGATACTTCTAATAGCTTGCATTAACAAACAAGAGACTCAATCAGGTGCAATTTGATACTTAGACTTTGGCTACAGCAATCACATGAGTGGTAACAAGGTTTGATTCTTTGATTTAGATGAAACCTTTAGAGAAAATGTGAAGCTCGGAAACAACTTTAGCATTAGTGTTATGGGTAAAGGCAACATTAAAATCATGATGAATAATAGCATGATGACTATTACTAGCGTGTTATATGTCCCAGAGTTAAAGAGAAACTTGATCAGCCTTGGTGAGCTATAAGAAAAGGGATTTGGCATTATTGTTTAGAAAGGTTGCTGTCAAATTTATCATACAAAGAAAGTGTTATTTGCACAAGTCCACATGACAGTAAATCAAATGTTTCGTTTGTACACTTAGACTCAATAAGACGACCAGACTTGTCTTACATCAACAGTACAAGATACAACATGGTTGTGGCATTATCGTTATGGACACTTGAATTTCAACAATTTAAAAACCTTGCAACAAAAAGAAGTGGTAAGGGGACTTCCTCATATTCAATCTCCTTCGCAGGTGTGTGAAGAATGCGTATGATTGTAAAGCAGCATTGTGACTCATTCCCTAAAGAAAGCACATGGAGAGCACACAAATATTTCAGCTAAACCATTCCGACATTTATGGGCCAATCAATCCAACATCAACCAGTTAAAGAAGGTATTTCATCACTGTTACTAACAATTATAACCGGAAAACTTGGGTATATTTTTTTGAAGAAAAGTCTGAAGTCATTGGAGCATTTAAAAAAATTCATTCTAAGGTTGAAAAGAAATCTAGAAAGTCCATAAAGGTTTTGCATACTAATCGAGGTGGTTAATTCACCTCATATAAATTTGCTAACCTTTGTGAGCTAAACAGTATTCACAGACAGCTTACTGTAGCTTATTCACCATAGCAAAACAATGTGGCTGAAAGGGAAAACCGTACTATCATTAATATGGTGTGAAGCATGTTGGCAAGGAAGAATGTTCCAATGATCTTTTGGCCTGAAGTTGTAAATTGGAGTGTCCATATCCTAAGTAGAAGCCCCACATTTGCTGTAAAAAACATGAAACTAGAAAAAGCAAGGAGTAAGCACAAACCAACAGTTGATCATTTCAAGATATTTGGAAGCTTAGCCTATGCTTATGTACTCGATAAAAAAAGAAGCAAGCTTGATGACAAGGGAGTGAAATGTATGTTCCTTGGTGTAAATGAAGAATCCAAGGCATTTAGACTGTTCAATCCAATTACTCGGAAGATCATAATCAACAAAGATGTTGTGGTTGATGAAGATAGCAACTAGGACTGAGGCTTTGCAAGAAATAAATTAATCGCTTTTGATTTGGACACAAATGATGAAAGCAAGAGCACACAGGAAGTACAAACTACTGTAGAAATCTCAACAAATGTTCCAGCAGCAAATGAATCCATTGAGGATCAACCAGAAGGCTCAATTGATCAACGTTCAAGGAAAAGATCTTTTCGGATGACAAATTTTGTAAGTGGGGATGAACTATTTTATGATGATACTATTGCTCACCTTGCTTTATTTGCTGATAGTGATTCTATACTTTTCAATTTTTTTGTCAAACATACAACATGGAAGAAAGCAATGGCAATAAAGATACAAGCAAATGAAAAGAATGATACTTGGGAGTTGACTGACCTTCCAGAAGAAAAGACCATTGGAGTCAAATGGATTTATAAGACAAAATTGAGTGAGAAAGGAGGAGTTGATAAATACAAAGCTCGACTAGTGGCAAAGGTCTATACATAAGCACTTGGAGTCGATTATTCATAAGTTTTTGCACCTGTAGCAAGGCATGACAATATTTGATTAGTGATTTCATTAGTAGCACAACATTCATGGTCCATTTATCAACTTGATGTGAAATAGGCCTTTTTACATGGTGAACTACATGAACAAGTTTTTATTGATCAACCTCTATGTTTTGTGAAAAACGGAAAGAACAACAACTTCATAGACCGAAAAAGACTCTATATGGACTGAAACAAGCACCTTAGGCTTGGTACAATCGTATAAAGACTTACTTTTGGAAAAATAGGTTTTCACAAGTGTCCTTATGAGCATACCTTGTTCATTAAAATTGGAGAAGGAGGTAAAAATTTAAATGTTTGCCTATATGTAGATGATTTGATATTAACAAGAAACAATGAGACCATGTTTGTTGAGTTTAAGTCATCTATGATGGATGAGTTTGACATGACTTATCTAGAAAAGATGGATTATTTTCTACGTATTGAGGTTGTGTAATCTGCTGATGGCATTTTTATTGGACAAAAGAAATATGCTCAGGAAGTATTGGAGAGATTTCAAATGTCTAATTGCAATCTAGTTCAAAATCCCATTGTTCCAGATGTTAAACTTACAAGAACAGATATTTTTTGATTTCATTTGATTTTTTCTTAGACGATGTAAAAAAAAAAAAAAAAAAAAAAAAAAAAAAAAAAAAAATATGGTTAATTATAATTATCGGATATTAACAAGACTTGACGTTCTATCTTTTATGTTGTGCAGAGTAAGAAGAGTAAAAAAGATAGTTGGGCTTGTATCCATACGACCATGTGTGGGAAGTCTTTACACTGAAATTCAATAAGGCATGAAATTGTCTTAAGAGGACATTTGTAATATGCCTCATCCTAAGTTGTCTTTGGTGGAGGTTTTGGTAACCATTTTTTTTTTTTTTTTTTTTTTGTGGGGGGGGGTTCAACAGGTGGAGGTAAATTTGTATAACTCCATAGTTTTATTATAAACTAACATGGAGTCACAATGCGTGAGAGGTTATTGGTGTTGGCACTCAATACTCTAGTCAGGGATTTACAGAAGACGAAAAGAATAAAGTAACAAGTGAATATCTCATATTTAGAATGAATAAACCTATTACGTGTTGCTCCCTATATGGTCGAGAGGAGTGATTGCATTGGATTGAGTTTCCTCAGAGTCCATAAGTTAAGGAATCTGTATGATAAGGTAATGGGGGTGATATGATATTCTGATTTGGATATAATCCAAGATATCATTATCTACCATTCTCTTGTCTTAATCTCTTAGTGTGTATGTCCCAATTATAAAAGAATATCATAATTATAGAGATATTTATTTAATTGGGAGATGCTTGGAATATACCTTAACCGTGGTATTATGTTTTGCCCCTCAAAATTTGGCATTATAGATTTGTGTTAAAAGTTATAGCCTTAGTGTGTTTTAATAATTCATATGTCAGGAAATTTGTTATATTTGACTGCATGTGAAATGAATCCCATGATTCTAGGACTGTTAGTATGTGTGGTAATTAAGCTTTCTTGTAGATATTTTGTTCATTGTTTTTTTGTATGGCTTTATAAGCCAAGTCTTTTCTTTGCATAATATACAACCATTCTCTCAATTATCTCTTATAACTATTAAAAGCTTTGGTTTGAACAATTGGTATAAGAGCCTTTGATCTTTAGAGGCCTGACTAGTTAGGAAGTACCAGTCTTCTTATTTGCAACAACAAGATCAGATAGGTCAGAGAACAATAGCTTGTGCAACAGCCATTCCTCTTGTGAGGCCACTACGATCATGGAGCATGTTGATGCAAAAACTTTTAAGATTCAAAGAGTATTGGGTCTTATTGGAATTGCATTGTCAAACTAACAGAAGGATAACCTTGACTGATGCACAGTTAAAGGTTCTGGAAGAACAAAAATTGGAAGACTTGAAGGAAAGACTACTTGTTTCAGGCAATAAATCGTGTCATCTTGGAAACTATTCTTCGAAGGAATATTGTGAAACAAATTGGGACTCTCTAAAGAAGAAGTACCAGCAAAAAAAGGGTGAAACGTGCTCAACTCCAAGTTCTTCATAAAGAATTTGAAAATCTCCACATGAAAGAGAGGGAGTCAATAAATGATTATTGTGCAAAAGCACTCTCAGTTGCCAACAAGAAGCGATTCATGGGGAGATTGTAGCAGATGTGATATAGTTAAGAAAATTCTTCACTCATGACTCTAAAATTCAAGTATGTGGTGTGCTCAATTGAAGAATTTCTGATCTGGTAGTATTACACTCGATGAGTTGCATAGTTCCTTGTGGTCATGAACAAAAGGAAGTCATGTTATAGACAAGCAAGCCTTGACAGTCACTATTCCTGGAGCAAGCGTTGTGGTAAGGATGTAGAGGATTTCGAGGATGTGGCAAAGGAAGAGGTCATCAATCTTCATACTATCAAGGGCAATCCTCATATAATCAAAGAGCTTATTTTGAAAAATCAAAAGTTGAATGCTATCACTGTCACAGCTAGGTCACTTTCAATATGATGTTCTGACAAAGAAAAGGAAACAAAGTGAATTTTTATGAGAGATAAATGAAAGTAATAAGTGTATTTACTATAAATCCATAAATGATTTACATGTCATTATATGTTTTTATGTTGATGATTTGTTGATTTTTGGCCCTAACAAAAATATTTTGCTAGAAACAAAAAGCTTATTGAGTAATAAATTTGATATGAAAGATCTACGCGAGGCTAATGTCATTCTAGGTATTAAAATAATTAGAGACGATGAGAAAATTTGTCTAGATCAATCTCATTACATAGAAATGATTTTGAAGAAATATAATTTGATTCTAATGAAGTAAACACAACTTTTGACCCTAATATTTGACTTTTCCTACTGCGCATGAATATGATTTTGTTGATAAAAATGGATATGCTAGCATTGTTGTTGGTCTTAGATATGCTGCAGATTGTACTAGACTTGACATTGCTTAGCTATAGGTAGCTTGGTAGATTTACTTCTAAGCCTAATTTGAGTAATTGGAATGCTATTAATCGAGTGGTGAAATATTTGAATAGACTATGAATATTGTTTGCATTATAAGAGGTATACTATTGTACTTGAAGGGTATAATGATGCTGACTGGAACACATTATCAGGTGATTCAACGTCAACCACTGGTTATATTTTTACCATGGATGGTAGGGCTATAGCTTGGAAATCCAAGAAGTAGCATATTATTTCACAGTCCACTATGGAAGAAGAGTTAAACTCATTATCTTCTACTAGAGAAGAAGCTAGTTGGATCAGAGATCTCTTATTTGAGATACCTATGTGGGAAAAGCTGATTCCGACTATTTTAATTCATTGTGATAGTATTTCTTGTATAGGAAGAACACGAAATCAATATTATATTGGAAAATCGAGATCCATTTGGAGAAAACACAGTACCGAGAGATCTTACCTAACAAATGGTACTGTAAATGTGGATTTTGTAAAACCGAATGAAAATTTGGTTGATCCATTAGCCAAAGCTCTATCTAGAGATAAGGTTTGGAATATATCGAGGGGGATGAGACTTAAGTTTGTTAAAGATTAAGTTACCTATGAAGATACCAACCTAGGGAGTGGAGATCCCAAGAACTAGGTTCAAAGGGAAAAATGAATCATAGATTAATTTGTAATTCTATGCACATATGACATTATTCTTTGTTCATCCCTATGGTGTGGTGCATAGGATCCTATGATGGTAGGGAAAGGTTGAGTATAATCTTTTAATAGTGTCTATAGCTCATTAGAGCGGATGTTAGATTACAGGAGCATCTTTGATCGACAACTACCTATATGAATGGTGAAACTGAAGTCGCCTCCCCTGAGAATTGGGCTAATTCTTTAAGACATTCATGAATTGGATAAAGCACATATTCGTAGTAGTGCTAGCTTAAAGAACTCTTATGATACCAGAAATTTTCTATGTCCTAAGTAGTTGTTGTGCCCTCAAGTTGTCTTGGTTCAAGATGTGCTCATCTTGGCACTAGTACAATAATTTCTTATGGACTAAGCAATGGTTCAAGCCTTTGACACCATTGTTATTCATAACATTTCTATTTATACCTGGTTAATCTATAACTTCTTTATTAAATAATAAGTGGGGGATTGTTGGTTATTTTTTAACAAAGAAAAAACATTATTAGAAAAAAAGGAATTTTGACAATTTCTTCCTTGAATCATGAAGATATTATGTTAGCATCATTTTAAACTTGAAAAACCAATGATAAACTTTATTCTCTCATCAGGTTGTTGATTATTTAGATATTTTTGATTTCATTGATTTTTTCTTAGACGATGTAAAAAAAAAAAAAAAAAAAAAAATCTATGGTTAATTATTAATTATCGGATATTAACAAGACAATATGACGTTCTATCTTTTATGTGTGCAGATGTAAGAAGAGTAAAAAGATAGTTTGGGCTATGTATCCATACGACCCTGCTGGGAAGTCTATTACACTGAAATTCAATAAGGCATGAAATTGTCTTAAGAGAACGACATTGTAATATGCCTCATCCTAAGTTGTCTTTGGTGGAGTTGTTTTGGTAACCATTTTTTTTTTTTTTTTTTTTTTTTTGGGGGGGGGGTTCAACAGGTGGAGGTAAAATTGTATAACCCATAGTTTCTATATTAAACTAACATGGAGTCACAATGCGTGATGAGGTATTGGTGTGCACTCCAATACTAGTCAGGGATTACAGAAGACGAAAAGAATAAAGTAACAAGTGAATTCTCATATTTAAATGAATAAACCTATTACGTGTTGCTCCATATATGGTCGAGAGGAGTGATTGCATTGGATTGAGTTTCCTCAGAGTCCATAAGTTAAGGAATCTGTATGATAAGGTAATGGGGGTGATATGATATTATAGTTAGGATATAATCCAAGATATCATATCTACCATTCTCTTGCTCTTAATTCTAAGTGTGGTATGTCCAATTATAAAGAATATCATAATTATAGAGAATATTATTTTTATTGGGGATGCTTGGAATATACCTAACCGTGGTATTATTGTTTTGCCCCTGCCAAATTTTGGCATTATAGATTTGTGTTAAAAGTTATAGCCGTTAGTTGTTTTTATAATTCCTATTGTTCAGGAAATTTGTTTATATTGACTGCATGTGAAATGAATCCCATGATTCTAGGACTGTTAGATGTAGGATAGCTTTTTTGTAGTTGGCAAGATATGATTGGCTAATTTGAAGTTAAAATTAAACTTTCATTCAATCACTCTTATCACATAATGTTGTATAAGAAATGTTATATTGGAATGATGTATGTGTAGTATTATGTTCTGTAGATATTTTTGGTTAATCTGTTTTTTTGTATGGCTTTATAAGCCAAGTCTTTTCTTTGCATAATATACAACCATTCTTCAATTATCTCTTATAACTATTAAAGCTTGGTTTGAACAATTGGTATAAGAGCCTTTGATCTTTAGAGGCCGACTAGTTAGGAAGTAACAGTCTTCTTATTTGCAACAACAAGATCAGATAGCGTCAGAGAACAATAGCTTTGTGCAACCAGCCATTCTTCGTGATGGCCACTACGATCATTGGAGCATGTTGATGCAAAAACTTTTAAGATTCAAAGAGTATTGGGGTCTTATTGAGAATTGCATTGTCAAACTAACAGAAGGATAACCTTGACTGATGCACAGTTAAAGGTTCTGGAAGAACAAAAATTGGAAGACTTGAAGGCAAAGAACACTTGTTTCAGGCAATAAATCGTGTCATCTTGGAAACTTTCTTCGAAGGAATATTGTGAAACAAATTGGGACTCTCTAAAGAAGAAGTACCACGGCAAAAAAAGGGTGAAACGTCTCAACTCAAGTTCTTCATAAAGAATTTGAAAATCTCCACATGAAAGAGAGGAGTCAATAAATGATTATTGTGCAAAAGCACTCTCAGTTGCCAACAAGAAGCGATTTCATGGGGAGATTGTAGCAGATGTTGATATAGTTAAGAAAATCTTCACTCAATGACTCTAAAATTCAAGTATGTGGTGTGCTCAATTGAAGAATTTCATGATCTTGGTAGTATTACACTCGATGAGTTGCATAGTTCCTGCTGGTGCATGAACAAAAGATGACTAGTCAGTTATAGACAAGCAAGCCTTGACAGTCACTATTCCTGGAGCAAGCGTTGTGGTAGAGGATGTAGAGGATTTCGAGGATGTGGCAAAGGAAGAGGTCATCAATCTTCATACTATCAAGGGCAATCCTATAATCAAAGAGCTTATTTGAAAAATCAAAAGTTGAATGCTACACTGTCTGTCACAAGCTAGGTCACTTTCAATATGAATGTTCTGACAAAGAAAAGGAAACAAAGATGAATTTTGCTGAGACCGAAGATGAGATACTTCTAATAGCTTGCATTGACAAACAAGAGACTCAATCAGGTGCAATTTGATACTTAGACTTGGCTACAGCAATCACATGAGTGGTAACAAGGTTTGATTCTTTGATTTAGATGAAACCTTTAGAGAAAATGTGAAGCTCGGAAACAACTTAGCATTAGTGTTATGGGTAAAGGCAACATTAAAATCATGATGAATAATAGCATGATGACTATTACTAGCGTGTTATATGTCCCAGAGTTAAAGAGAAACTTGATCAGCCTTGGTGAGCTATAAGAAAGGGATTTGAATTATTGTTAGAAAGGTTGCTGTCAAATTATCATACAAGAAAGTGTTATTTGCACAAGTCCACATGACAGTAAATCAAATGTTTCGTATGTACACTTAGACTCAATAAGACGACCAGACTTGTCTTACATCAACAGTACAAGATACAACATGGTGTGGCATTACGTTATGGACACTTGAATTTCACACATTTAAAAACCTTGCAACAAAAAGAAGTGGTAAGGGGACTTCCTCATATTCAATCTCCTTCGCAGGTGTGTGAAGAATGGTATGATTGTAAAGCAGCATTGTGACTCATCCCTAAAGAAAGCACATGGAGAGCACACAAATATTTCAGCTAAACCATTCCGACATTATGGGCCAATCAATCCAACATCAACCAGTTAAAGAAGGTATTCATCACTGTTACTAACAATTATAACCGGAAAACTGGGTATATTTTTTTGAAGAAAAGTCTGAAGTCATGGAGCATTAAAAAAATTCATGCTAAGGTTGAAAAGAAATCTAGAAGTCCTAAAGGTTTTGCATACTAATCGAGGTGGTTAATTCACTCATATAAATTTGCTAACCTTTGTGAGCTAAACAGTATTCACAGACAGCTTACTGCAGCTTATTCACCATAGCAAAACGATGTGGCTGAAAGGGAAAACCGTACTATCATTAAATGGTGTGAAGCATGTTGGCAAGGAAGAATGTTCCAATGATCTTTGGCTGAAGCTGAAATTGGAGTGTCCATATCCTAAATAGAAGCCCCACATTTGCTGTAAAAAATATGAAACCAGAGAAGCAAGGAGTAGCACAAACCAATAGTTGATTATTTCAAGATATTTGGAAGCTTGGCCTATGCTTATGTACCGATAAAAAAAAGAAGCAAGCTTGATGCAAGGGGGTGAAATGTGTGTTCCTTGGTGTAAATGAAGATCCAAGGCATTTAGACTGTTCAATCCAATTAATCGGAAGATCATAATCAACAAAGATGTTGTGGTTGATGAAGATAGCAACTAGGACTGAGGCTTTGCAAGAAATAAATTAATCGCTTTTGATTTGGACACAAATGATGAAAGCAAGAGCACACAGGAAGTACAAACTACTGTAGAAATCTCAACAAATGTTAGCAGCAAATGAATCCATTGAGGATCAACCAGAAGGCTCAATTGATCAACGTTCAAGGAAAAGACTTTTCGGATGACAAAATTTGTAAGTGGGGATGAACATTTTATGATGATACTATTGCTCACCTTGCTTATTTGCCGATAGTGGATTCTATACTTTTCAATTTTTTTGTCAAACATACACATGGAAGAAAGCAATGGCAATAAAGATACAAGCAAATGAAAGATGATACTTGGGAGTTGACTGACCTTCCAGAAGAAAAGACCATTGGAGTCAAATGGATTATAAGACAAAATTGAGTGAGAAAGGAGGAGTTGATAAATACAAAGCTCGACTAGTGGCAAAGGGCTATACATAAGCACTTGGAGTCGATTATCATAAGTTTTTGCACCTGTAGCAAGGATGACAATATTTGATTAGTGATTTCATTAGTAGCACAACATTCATGGTCCATTTATCAACTTGATGTGAAATAGGCTTTTACATAGGTGAACTACATGAACAAGTTTTTATTGATCAACCTCTATGTTTTGTGAAAAACGGAAAGAACAACAACTTCATAGACCGAAAAGACTATATGACTGAAACAAGCACCTTAGGCTTGGTACAATCGTATAAAGACTTACTTTGAAAGATAGGTTTTCACAAGTGTCCTTATGAGCATACCTTGTTCATTTAAATTGGAGAAGGAGGTAAAAATTTAAATGTTTGCCTATATGTAGATGATTTGATATTAACAAGAACGATGAGACCATGTTTGTTGAGTTTAAGTCATCTATGATGGATGAGTTTGACAGACTTATCTAGAAAAGATGCATTATTTTCTACGTATTAAGGTTGTATAATCTGCTGATAGCATTTTTATTGGACAAAAGAAATAGCTCAGGAAGTTGGAGAGATTTCAAATGTCTAATTGCAATCTAGTCAAAATCCCATTGTTCCAGATGTTAAACTTACAAGAAAGGTTGAAGGAATGAGTGTTGATAGTACTCGTTACAAGCAATAGTGGCAGCCTAATTAATTATTGCCACTCGACCAGAAATGATGGATGTGATCAGTCTCATCAATAGATTCATGGAGCCCCAATTGAACTACATGAACAAATTGAAAAGAGGGTGCTTCGATAGTTGTAAGGTACTATTGATTATGGCTATTTTACAAGAAGGGCGAAGGAAAACAGTCAAAGCAGTTATGGTTTTAGTGTAAGTGATTATGCTGGAGATTTGGAAGACGAAAGAGGACATCAGGACATGTTTTTATGTTAAGTTCAGGAGCAATTCCATGGTCCTCAAAGAAACAGAGAGTTGTCACTTTATGCTCCACTAAAGCTAAGTTCATAGCAGCTACATCACGTGCTTGTCAGGCTGTTTGGTTAAGAAGGATACTTGAAGAATTGCATTGTCACAGGTCTACAGATATATTGTGATAATAGTTTAGCAATTAAACTCTCCAAATGCAGTGCTACATGGAAGAAGTAAGCATATAATTGTCAGATTTCATTTTCTTCGTGATTTACAAAGGAAGGAGTTGTTGAGCTAATTCACTGTCAAAGTAAAAATCAAATTGCATTTATATTAACCAGGCCCTTGAAGTGGAAGCTTTTTGAAGTTGCGTGGTTTACTTGGATTTGCTCAGGTGCTGGTATAAATGATTGTCTGAATAGCATTCAGTTTAAGAGAGGGTGTTAAGTTATAAACGTTAGTTGTTTTAATAATTCCTATTGTTAAAGAAAGTTGATTCTTATTGGATTAATTTTGAAGTGAATCCCATGAGTCTAGGACTGTTGGACGTGGGACAGCTTTCAGCAGATATTTTTGGTTAATCTGTTGTTTTTGTAGGCTTTATAAGTCAAGTCTTTTATTTGAATAATATAAAACATTCCCTCAATTATCTCTTGTAATTATTAAAAGCTTTGTTTTTAACAATTTGGTATCAATTTGGAATTTGCTATGATTTGATGAGGTTAGTAGGTAAGACAATTGTGCACTTAAAGATTCTTCGGCCGAGAATGAATCCTTGAAGTCGTTACAGGCCTCGGCCCTTTTTCTTACAAAAGTTTTAGTTGAAATTGCGAACTCCCTCCGGTTTCGCCAATGTGCTACACATTGCAGTGATCATTAAATTTTCTTAAAGAAAAAAAAAGGTGGATATCGGATAGACCTGGCAAAGTGCTGCCGTACTCGCAGGTATACAGGTACCCTGTCCAAACGAGCGGGTACGGGTAACACCATTAATTATCCGTCAGAAAATACCCATACTTGACTTGCCCGTGAAAAAAACGGGTGGGCTGGGCAATACCCAGGGTACTCTCACTTACTTAAAAAAAAAAAAAAAAGCTGAAAAATAGAAAATTTAAAAAGTAAAAACCTAACTCGCTCAAATCTCACTCTCTCACCTCTGCCGGACAAAAACCTAAATCTCTCAACTCTCACTCTCTCACCTCTGCCGAACTGGAGGCTGCAGTCTACAGCAGCCTCTTTTCTGTCCTCGCTTCTTCTAACACCTTGTTTTCAACAAAATGAGTCAATAACACTACACTACCAAGCTGTGACCTGAAAGTAATCGTTTGAGGGTCAAAGCCATGTCATTGAAGTGTGAGGCTTAGGCAGGGAAAGATGGGAGACCTGTTTGACAGTTTTTCCTCAAAATCCTTTATGCTTCTGTGTGTCTCTCTGTTTTGGTGATAGAAAACAAAGGAATGGAAAAGAAGACTTTGCGGGCTCAAGATGCCGTGGTAATGATAAACCCCAGTAAACTAAATTAAAAACCTTCATTTTGCGGGTGACTCACGGGTCGACTCATACCCATACGGCCGGATACGGATCATATATTTTCTGCCTGTTAAAATTTTTATCCGTGCCCGTTTTACCCGTTACTCATAAACCTGACCCAGACCCCGCTAACCGCCTGTTTGCTCGTCTATATCGAATACTATCGTTTGGTATCAATACTGAGTGAAAAGTTTCCCTCCCGGTTTATGTGCGCAACTTTAATTGAATGTTAAACATTATTTTTCATTTAAAATTCTCTCTCAATTAAAAAATCCTATGATATATAAAGGGTTCCTCAAGTTTTAGAATTTTTTTCCTTGTAATAACATAAAACTGCCATAATAAAATAAAAAAATATACTTAATACTAGAATAAAACTTGTCATATCCCAAGGCAATATGTCATCGAAATGAGTGTTTTTTATGCCAATTTTTTGCTAGACGCCTTTGGATTTGCCGGGTCAATATCGATGGAAACTCAAATACTTCAAAATTCCAATACATGAAATTACAAACATAATGAAGGAATTTGATTAGAAAAAGAAAAAAATAATAAAAAATAAAAAGATAAGAAAAAAAATCACTTGACCATAAACACAATTTTTTATATAGCAACTAGTATAGTGTCATTTCATGACCCAGTAAGGAAGAATAGGGCAATACATGTTACACTGTTCTGAGTCAATTGTTAATTTGTTGGTCATATATGCTAAAAATCAGAGCTTTAGTTGTGCTCTTACAAATTGAATGACGAAGATTAATGAGAATTGCTTAAAGAAACTATTGAGTTTGCATTTCCAAGCTAATATTGGGACAAGTACGAGAAGTTGGAAGAAAATTGCTTAATTGTGAGATGAAATGAAACCAAAAAAATGATGCTGATATATGGAACACTCAATGCCTGATTCCATTTTTAGCACTATCTGAAGATGATTAAATTGGTTTGAATTTATACTATATCTGAATGACTGGTCCTGAGAAGTAAAGTCCAAATCTTAAGAACAAATCATAGGCTAAAAAGATGGTTACCACAATATTGTTAACGGTATTTTGAAATAGGCAATAGGCTATGAAGTTTAAAAGTCTTATTCAACTGGGTGAAGAAATCAATCTTCATGATTCATGGAAAAACTTTGTTAAGTTGTACAGGGAAACAAAACAACACATCATGGCAAACACAACCATCTAATACCTTATTATATCAGTTTGTAAAAGACTTAAAATCTTTATAATGGTTGAAATGGAACTAAAGGGGCGGCGTGCTGTCGTAGGCACCACCCAGAATTAAAACCCTAAAAATACACGTAGTAGTGTGAGTAGGGATCATTCCCACGGAGAGTATCTAGCCGAGTTTTATGTTACGTGAACCAGTATGGGGGGATTTGAGTAAAAACAGAAACAATTTCAAGAAAAGAAATTCAACCTAAATTACCGAAATCAATCAAAATAACGAAACTTAGTCTAAGTCAACATCCACCTTCGGAATCTTACAACTGATCATTGATGCAAAAATAAATCAATTCTTACTTTGAGTATTCACTTGGAACTATTTTCCTATCTCTCCTTAGTTATAATTAATTAGGAAACAAACGATCTAATTAATCTTACTACTAAACAACTCTAGACAAGCGCTAACAATTTAATCTAGTGGCAGCCTTAAGACCTAGAGAGATCGATGAAGCTGAACAACACAAACACAAGCGGTTGTATTTAATTCAGTCAAATGTTCTTCTTAAGACTTAATAATTCTTGACGCAGCAAACTCTTAAACCTTAATTACTTCACAAGTTAAAGGGATCAAACAATTACGGATTTGATATCTAACTTAGCAGTAGATTGCAACAAATAATAAACTAGTAGACCTCCTAGTAATTAAACGCAACAATCATGACAATATGCATAGAAGAACATCCAATACTCAAAACATATATTGAATAATAAAGAATTTATTGATTCCGAGGCCTCCGTTTCCTTCGATCAAGTTATAAAAATTAGCCGCTCATGGCCATCACGAAAATCAAAAGAGAAAAAAATTGCAGAAGAGAGGAAGAGAGGCGTGTGTGATATCCCCCCAATCTGATCTCTCTTTAAAAATATCCAATTCCAATTCCAATTCTAATTCTACTCAATCTCCTCAAAATATTATAATATCCTAAAGTAACATTTATCCTAATCTGATTAATTGGAAATAAAATAAAGTCCTAAAATAAAATAGGAAAGTGGTGTTTCCAACTGTAATTTGCGTGCAACAGGTCTTTAAAATCTTCCAATAATAAACTGCCTAATTGACTTGCATGATAGGGCAGAATGTTCCAGAACGTCAGTAGTGCAGGTGTGTCAAATTCAAGCCCAATTGAAACCTTGATGCAGCCAATATCTCTCCAAACTCAAAACATGAAAGTTGTAGATCTCTTGCTTAGGGTTCCATATCATTTTGAATCATCTCAATCGGAGCTCGGATGAGAGAGTTATGCCCAGATTACGAAGCAATGTCAAAACTGTCTGAATTCACCTAATTAGTTCCGTTTTGCATTTAACGCCTCCATTTGCATCCTACATCAAAATAGAATAATAATGAGTACATTTAGGCAACAAATAAGTATAAAAGACTAGACATTAAAAGGGTTAAATATGATATTTTGCATTCTCATCAAGGGGCGTTTGAATCATATAATGTTTTATTATAGAGGGATATTATATTAACGAAAAGGAAGATCACCTTAAAGATTACTGGGAATGTTTAGAAAATGTGTTTGGTTGGTTCGAATAAATTGGTGAATAATATGTTTGGTTGGGAGGATAAATAGGTGGGTATGTTGTATAGAATACTGAATTGCTCTCTTTTTAAATATTAATATAATAGTATTTTTTATCATTATTTTTTGAATAATTTCTTTTAACCCCTTACTTTTCAGATTTAGCAAAAACAGCCTAGCAACCAAAAACGTTTTAAACTTAACAAAAACACCCCTACCCACCCCAAGCCACTACCAGCAGCTAGCCACCACCACCGGCAGTGCCAAAAATCTGGCCATGACCCGACAGTGCCACAGATCTTGCCGTGAAACGACCATATCTTTGGCCATGAAATGGCCACATCTCGCCGTTTTCGACCATGGATCTGTGATCCATGGCTGGAAAAGGCCTCATCGACACATGACCGACCATATAAGGCCGGTCTTACACCATTATGGCAACTTTCAGCACCCTGTGGCAGCGGTCAACGATAGTTGGTGGTGGTGGCCAATTCTGGGTACAATGAAATTTCTATAAATAATGGCAATAACATGGACAATGCCGTTCGAAAAATTTAAAAAGTGAGGACAAAAGGGTCTACATGACTGAATTGGGTGTTTTGTAAATTTTAACAAATATAAGGGTAATTTGGACCAAATGCTCAATTGTTTAGAGGCAACATGGGACAAAAAATATGATTCTAGGGTAAGTTCTCCCCGCCCCGCCCCCCGCCCACCCCCCCCCCCCCAAAAGGTAATAATATTCCCAGCAACTTACCCCCCAAATGCCACTATTTGTCATAAAAGATTCCGAGAATAATTTTTTACAAATCGACCAAACATCATCATCTACTCAATTTAAAAAATATTACCCCAGTTATCTAATATTCCCCCCATCCAAACGGGCCCTAAGGGTAAAAGCCTATGTTGGTCAAAGAAGTTGAACTTGGGCAAGTCTGTTCAAACGCGCATGATTTGTGGGATTTGACGTTTATGCCATTAAGGAGCCATTGATAGTTGGGATACTCATTGAAGAACCCTCCCCTGCCAAGACGAGTCAAACACCTAATATGTTTAACCACAAACAAAAATAAAATTACAATGAAACTTAAACTCAAACTTGTGGTACCCAAAATTTCAGCATGGAGATCAAGTTTGATTTGAACTTGTATATTGTAGATGGTAAAAATCTATGGTTATGAAATGAATTGATCTTATGAGGTTGAGGTTATTGACAATCTACTAGACATGCATACACAAAGAAGTACCCGAAGCTCACAGGGGACACTGGTATGGTGTTTAACATAGGCACTCTGATGCTCAAGTCGATGAGGCATTGGGAGGCAGTTTAATGAAGGCTAAGGGGAGGAAAGGTTACCGAAGTCTTTGCCAAAGACTAGACCTACAGGCAAAGGTGACGGGGTTCTTGAGAGCAAAAACTTTAGGAGCAAGTAGGTGGTCTTGATATTCAATGAATAATGAGAGGCATGACCTTTGTTTATATAGTGAACCTAGGACCTTGAATCCTAGTACAAAACTTCGAGTTCATAATAGTGTAGTTTGAGCAAAAAAGAAAGTCTTTATTCATTTGCCCTTGTAATAGTAAGAGTCCTAATTCGTGTAAGATTCAGGATCTTAGATGAATTAGGAAGTAGATAAAGCAGGATGTAGATGAATTAGGCCTAATTTAGAGGCAAGCCCTTAGTAATTGGATGATCCAACTCGTGAGTGGCCTAGTTGGTGCAATGGGCTGACTCGTGGTATGGATCTTCGCGTAGACCCAACCGGAGTTGGGCTATGGCCTTGGGCCATGCAATAGATGTTTTAATGTTTGGGCCTAGTGAAGCCCATTATGATTTTTGGCCCATACATATATTAGTCTATCATTATTATAAGATTAATTTAAGCCTTACTTAAAGATCTCATATAGAATTAATCTTCTCTACAAATTCTCTCCTAAAACATTGCCACTATTTGAATAGTGAATTAAATCTACTAGTTTTTAGTATTCAACTTATTATCTATATCTAAACTAAATAAGATAAAATCATGACAAATTAATGTTTCTTGCCTTTGAAGTGCAGACATTGCATTGCAGAGGTGAGGAAGACAAATGACAGTAGTGTGACTGAAAGCCCTAATCGGAGTGAACTACCAATGACTAGAAAATTAACATAAACTAACACACAAGTGGCACCGCTTTATTATAGAAATACGTCGTCAACATATGACTACGACACTAGAATTCTAGATGGTATTTTGTCGCTTTAGGCCCTTCGTAAGCATAGTATTCCGATGCAAAATATTTGCATCTCAATAGTACAATACACTACGATGCTACCAATGTAGTAATAATTGTGCAAAATCATCAGTTCCTTGGGATAAAAGCGACACCGAATGGAATCGTTAATGAGTTGAAGTCTACCAACCATTATTACAAAAATTGCTTTCCTTGACATTTAAAAACTTTCAAGATAATGAAAATAATCCATAAGATGTTCTTAGATAGGATGTAGAATATATATTAATTGAGGAATCTAAGGTAGTCTAGATTCAATCCCAAAGAGGAATAAGATCTCAAATTCTCCTAAAAGACCTAGTGTTGATGCTTGATTTTGACACCAACTATTCGCACGTGTAAAGCGCTAAGCGGACTTAGAAATTACACGTGAACTAGAGAATGAAACAAATAAAACAGAGACAATTTTTAAAGTGGTTCGGATGCTCAAAGCGAATCCTACGTCCATTACCTTTCTATTTATGAAAGATTACAATCAGGTCGCATGCAGCGATCAAAGAGAATAGAAATACAGAGAGGGAGAGAGAGTGTGTTTATGTTATTAGAACTAGAATCCCAAAAAATAAGAGGGGAGCTCTCTATTTATAGCAAGAGGTTTCTAGGTAATGATTATGGGTCTGCCAATGGGCAGGTGCCATACAATTCCTACCCTGCTTCCTATTGGCCAGTTGCACAGAAGATATCCTTAAATCGTGCAAAGCTTGGGCAAGTGGGTGACTCCCAGCCACTCACCAACCAGGCCTTTGTTAGTAAACGGTCCCGTATACACAGCGGAAACAAAAACAAATAATTCAGGGATCGTTTACATGAGCCAAGATCAAGGGTATAATTTTACAATTTTATCATAATAAGAATCTGCAAAAATATTAAACATGAGTTAAGAGAAACAAACACACGTTGGAGGCTCCACCAAATTTGTTAACGAATGTTTTGCTACCTATCCAAGTGTAGGATCGAACCCACGTAGTCTACACGAAGACAATCTCAAAAGAACCAAAGAGGGATTTGCTAGATCCTCTTTGGTTTCAAGATTAAGAAGAAAGGAAAATCAATTAAATTGTTTTCTAGGCAAAATGAATCTGCCGTGGGAGAGTCAATATTGGGGCTGCTGTGTTTTTGGTTTTACAAAGAAAAATGAACTAAAATTAATTAACCACTTTTCTTTTACATTTAACTTTTCTTTTATAGTAAAACCTTAATGCCCTATTCCCATATGGAATAGGTTTGGGCTCCAACCCAAACGCCCCACGTTGCCAAACACTCCCAATTTGATTTATTTTAATTTCCATCATTATCTCAATTAAAATCAATTAATATATATTTAAATATATATTAACATTTAACAATAATGATAATATATTTAAATATGTGCGAACACACATTTAAACGTAATTTCACTTATTTAATTTTTCTAACAAATTAAATAAAGGCTACAACCTCAGCAAATTTAATTGCACTGTAAAATTACCAAAATACCCTTTCACCTTAAAAGACGAAAACGCCCTTCTTTCTCTTGAATCTTAAATTATCTTCTATGTGTGTGACCCATAGGCTCCTCATCATATCAGCAGTGTATAGTATCGCGATTAACACTAATTAATCGTCTCACTAAACACAGACCAAGATTGGCCCCTAGCAAGGCATTATGGCCACCCGATAGATTCGGATTCAGCAAAGTAGCTACTTGTCAACGATATGGTTACCGTGTAATTCGATCCTTTCATCATTCGTTATCTCGATGAGACGAAGGCATAGAAATAGTGTCAACCTTCAGTTACTCTCGATATTATTTATTCAGTTTCTGGACCGATGACATGTATTATAAACTGGATAGAGCAACAACTCAATCCCACTGTGGCCACAGTTTTAGTGTCATTGCCACATATTGAATTGCGCCATGAGATAACTTCTCCCGTACCCGGGAGTGATGAATCCTCTGTCAATCCACCATAGTCTTGATACACTCTTCGATGCAGCCAATCACCACTGTATTGACAGCTCTGAAAAGAACTGCATTAGGCTAGTGTCAAACTACACCAATCGGTGCACAAGGCGCTTTGGTGATCTCAAGTCTAAGGATCACATGCACCACCATTCGTTAGAGGATTTGTTCCATAGACACTGGGGTTACCATCCATATGGAATCCTCTGGTAGGTCAATCTAGTGAACTTGCTGCGGTGTAATCGCCTACAGCAAGCACCCATGTGTTGCACCAGTTTGTCACCAAACAAACTTGACAAGTGAGATCAGTCACTGCCTTTCGACAGGGTCGTTCAACACTATGATAGCCTTACCGTATTATCTGTGCCCTTACATCATAATAATACTGGGGCTACGAACATTTCTAGAATAGCCACCATATGTGCTTATAGGGTTCTCACTATCAAGATTTGAAACACTTGATACCCTCATCACGGTTCTACCATTCTAAGGACATATATCAATACATATTGCAATAATAATGATTTACGCGATATAGAATAATGCCTTTTATTGATTAATGAACATTATTACAAAGAGTCAATTCTACAATAATTGATTGGCTCTAGGGTATCTACTCTAACAGCCTTTACCTGCCAAGCTAATGTCAGCTTTACTCCTTCTGTCCTTGGACGACGTGGCAGCGCCTGGATGACACAATACCTTCCTGAACTCTGATTGGCCCTTGCTCACATAAGCCTGAGTCAGCCCTAATTTTTTAGGCATAACAGAAGCCCCACAGTTCTTAAGGTTCAAGGCTTGAACTTTGAGAACTTCATGATTATGCTATGATTTGGCTCATCCCGAGGATCGCTTGCTCGAGCTGCAAGTGGAGAACGGCTGAAATAACATGAAGTTCAAGATTTTACTTGACCAGCGAACTGAGTGGAAGTCATGACGTGGGTTTGGCGAACTTCACAAGCGACCTGAGATGATCATCCCCTAAAGGTTCAGCGACCTGGGGTCAGATCATGCTCATTGTTATACCAACATGCTTCGAACTTTGCCCATCACTCTTGACCTGAAAACACTTAGAAAATTCTCGTCGAAAATCGAAGGTCGCTTCATTTTGAGCTCAATACATGAAGAAGAGTGTTTCATTCAAATGACCTCTTCAGATGTTATCCGTTACGCTTGACAGCTAGCCTGTCAATAAGGAAGATTTATTTGACAGACATGTCTTTGCCCAATAAGTGATGCGTGTTTCCTATAACATGCAATATGTAGCAAGTATACTAGCCGCACAAGTAATATAATGATGAGTGAGTATTGTTGCAAAGCACTTAGTTTCCTAACGTTCTCAAGTTGAAGCAATCGAATTCTTTTTGGATTAAAGGGAGCAATTTAAACTATGATTAAAACAAAATTTTACTAAAATTTACTTAAACTATGAAAGCAAGATTTAAAACGGGATAAAATCAATTCAAACAAACGGGTAGGGTTTTGACTTCATTCGGACTCTATGGGTTAAACTTTAAGAATTAAACTAAATTCAATTTCTTATGCATTGATTGTAAATCAAACTCTCTAAGGTGTCCAACATACCTTCTTAGGCTATGTTGTCCTACTCTTCCCTATTAACCTTCCGCACCTAACAAAATGAAAGTTAATAAATCTAAGTTCATTAAGCACAAGAATCCTAGATTGATTTCATCGGTTCTTGAATCTATCTCTAACATCCAAAATACAACGGTGATTACCCAAGATGCTTAACATAAATCATCTCTCGATCTCATCATGTTCATCACATACAAACAATAAATACAGGATAATCACACAATCAAAGCAAAATCATATGAAATTAATAATCATCAATTTTCTAACCCATTAGAATCCGAACTACATCAAAACCTTAACCCAAAATAGGTTAGTTCATGGCTAAATCAATAAAACAATTAAAAGAAATGAAAAACTCCAGGTTCAACATAATGGATACAAAAGAAAAGGAAAAGAATCTCCCCAATTTGATGAATCCACTGGTTTCCTCGAATCTTCCAACCTTGTTAATCCAAAATCACTCAAAAATCAATCTAAAAATAATGTGAAAAACTCTCTCTATCACTCCACGAACGCCCTAGACAAAGAGACTAAGTCTCCAATTTATACCTTGCCCAAAATAATACAACTTAGCCTAAACACGAAATTGTGCGTTTTACAAAAAGTGGAGTACGTAGACTTCACTGCGGTGAAGAAAGAATCTAAATCTGGTGCGTCACTGGCCCATTTGGCCACGACGAAAATTCCTGAAGAATTTTGAAATTCCAGAATTGCCCTCCATGTGCTTCTGAGTCCAAAAACTCCAAATCCACCTTTATTCGCTCCAAATTTCCATTTTTAACCTGAAACACAAAATGTAAGGAATTAAGTATCAATTCAGGCAAAAATAGACTAAGAAGTATCTAAAACCCGGCCTAAAAGCTTAAATAAACTAGTATAATCCTTGGATTATCAATAAGCTTCAGCCATGAGCATTAAATGTAAGCCATGTTGAAACGACATTTTATTTTAAAGCATTAAATGCGGATGAGGGCACATTCAATGCGGTGAAGATAACCATGCTGACGTTTGGTGTCTCCAATGGAGGGAAATATCAATTGATCTTCACGAAGCGTGAAGGTTACTCTTCACCACGATTGGCGACACGTGGTCGCATCCAACGGCTAGAAACATGTCCTGTCCAAACGTTGCTGGCAAAGGAAACCAAGTGTCACCTTCTTCCTTATAAAAACCTAACCCCACTTCATGATTTTCACAGAACTCACATCATCAAAGAGAAAAAAACAGAGCTTTTTGCACTGAAAAACCAGTTCATCCTTCTTCTAGTTGATGCACACTCGCCATTACAACAGAACGTTCATCCCCAGCAACCAAGAGGTAAGGAATACTCTTCCCTTTCTTATTTTCATTCCTGTTAAAAACTCAATTTTTTCACAGCAATGGTGGGTTTGAATGATTGGTAAACTTCACATGATGTACATCCTTGGGTAGTGTTCAAAAAGGAACACTCTTAAAAATCGAAAACCTATGGCACAAATCCTTGGGAACTCGTTCTCAAGGACGTTTAGGGTTTTTAGGGCTAAGGAAGAAAAATTAGGGTTTTTTCTTATTCTTTCGAGTCATCATGCGAAACACTGCATGTGGAGACTAGGTCACCTCTTTGTGTCGTACCTTTTCAGACTTCAGGAGTAATGACGCTTTAGAGATGAGAGTAGCTGCTGGAACCAGTTCATAGCCCCCAAGCACCTTGGTGGGTCCCGTATAGGCGATGCTATCAGCAGCCACTGCGGATGAGATTCAAAATACAGCAGACTAGTTTGCAATCAACGTAAAAGTTTACCATCATAGGTCGCACACCGCTCAGAACCCTCCAAAGGGAATGACTGCGATCTCAAAGTCAATCTTCAAATGCAGGGTGACAATACCTTTTCACCCCTTCATCAGATCAATCCTCGATCACTTCAAGGTCGCGCTATTCCAACTAACGCCCAATGCGTATATGATAGTGATTACTATGTATATCGCATGCCGCAAACATGAACTCGACGAGTTAACAACATTGGAACTCGCATGCGCTTACTACTTAAAGAAAAGCAAGGATAAAGATTCCTTCTATTTCTCAAAGCGATATACGATCGAGGGAGGGATATTTGGTTACCTTAGCAACGTTGGGGCTTATGACACCAAATATTTCTTCTTCGAGTATGATGGTGTTTGTAAATTTAGGGAGCCGAGTAGGTTTTTCCCTTTCGTTTTCCAAACTGACTATCATTTCCTTTAATTCTTTTTTGGTAGTTAAGACTAATGGAACTTTTCTTTTTCGTAGAGAACAAGACGACCAGGTTGTCAGATCTAGCAGATTTTAGTCGTATCGAGGAGTTTAGTGGTCTACCCGATCAAAGTCGTGATGCAAAACTACTTGTGACCACTACCAACTTGCAAAAGTACGGATTCTTTAGCCCTGAGGCATCATTAGAAGCTCCAGCTTGTAAGTATCTTTGTATCCAGAAGAACTTTTACCTTTGCACCAAAGATGACATTTTTGCCAACACATTTTCGTGGCGTGCAATGACCATGCCACCAAAGGTTCTGAAGCCACCTACAAAGGCTAGGGGATTTGTATTCCCCCGGGTCAACCCGACTAAGCCAGTCAGGACGACCCCTAGCGTCGCCCCTATAAGAGGGGTACGGATTGGCGTCGCAAGGAAACCACCCATAGAGTGACGCGTAAAAGCTCATTGGCCTGTGGCTGCTCGTGCCACAAACCAGAAAACCATGGGCCATAAGACCAAGAAAAGGAAATAGCTAACCACCGAGAAGGAAACGAAGTTGGAGCCAGAAGGCTTCGGGGTGCTGTTAGAGAGAACTCAGCCTTACCCCGTCATTCACTCTAGAGTGCCCTCGATGGGCTTTTCTAACACTTCAGCGGCCCCTAGGAGCTTGTGCAAGGGAGTGAGAGTGACCACGACTGCTTAGAAGAGAACGAGCAAGTAACAGGTTGAGGATATAGCTGCCCCCTCGTGGCCAGACCCGTTCGTGCTGGATTCCATATGGTATCTTCCTAAACACTTGTAGCCGGTAATGTACACCCTGCTAGAATGCCAGCTTGCCATGGCCTTTGAGGAGTTCGTGGCTTCTCGACCTACTGACAAAGGGCTACCGCTTTCTAGTTGCACAATCAGGTAAAACAGCATGTTCCCTTTGAGAATTTTCTTAGCTCTTTATGATTTTGAGAAAAGAAAACTGACTTTGGTCTTTCTTTTCCCATGCAATCCCTGCTCGCCCTAACCGTGGCCTAGTAGAAGATCCATATGGACTTGCTGGCAATCTCCACGAGTTGAAGAAGGAGAATGCCAAGTTGAAGCAAGACCTCGCGGCCATGGATGCAAAGGCTAAAGTGGCTCGCATCCAGGCGGATCAGTACCTAGTAGAGAGAGAATCAATGCTTTGGACTACAAACTTTCAAAAGGTCGAGCTTGAGAAGAGGGACGGGGACAACAAGGAGCTATAGTGGATGGTGGCAAGACTCAACAAGGAGTTGAGCGAGAGAGAGAAATAGCTAAAGGTGATCATTGATTGCACAAAGGTGACGGAGGAGAGTCAGGCTCAACTATAGGAGAACTTTGAGAAATAGAAAAGGGCGATGGAGGTAGACCTCGATCTGTCTCAAGGGCGAGTTGCTTCATTGATTGAGCAGATGAAGCAAAAAAACCTCGAGCTCGAGAGGATGGTTGCTCACTGGGCAATATAAGCCATTTATAGCTTACAATCAAGGAACCTTGAGATGGACATCTTCGACATTTCGGAGGAATACCAGTCCATCCTTGTTTCCATGCTTTAGGCTGAAGAGGTCGAGCAACAAGAGGAACAAGAACCTCCTTCGGAAGATGATCAACCTTGCATTCTCGAAGATCGGGCGGATGATCCAAAGGCTGACAATCATCCAGAGGATCTAGAGGTCGCGCCTGGGGGGCCTGGAGATGAAGACCAATGATTGCCCTTTTTTCTGTCCTTGTTCTCCCAACTTTTTAGCTTTTGTACCTCCTTGTCGCCTTTTGTACATACTTTTTCAATATATAAAAGGAACTCTTGGTCACTTGTGATAGCACTTTTATAACTTAAGCACTTCATAAAAAAAATATGACTTATCTAACCATTGAACTTGCAAAACGTTATAAAGAACAAGATTATTAACAAAAGACTTAAGATCACAATACAAGTTTTTCCTCGAGAAGAAGCAGAACAATCTTATTCATAATATTTACAAGAAGGAAAATTTTAATAGTTCAAAGAAATAATCAAAGCTATAAGCGAGTTTGGAATTACTGATAATAAGGGCAAAGATGTTCAACATTCCAAGCTTGTGGTACTTTGGAGTCGTTAAGCCTTTTAAGGTGATACATCACAGGTCGAATTACCTTTGCAATGCGGTATGGACCTTCCCAGTTAGGTCCAATACCCTTGCACTTGTTTCCCTTGTACCGAGAAAGACTTCTTTTAGAACCAGGTTGCCAACCTGGAAGTCCTTTCTCCTGACCTTGGAGTCAAAGAATATTTTTGCCCACTGTTAGTAGGAAGCTATCCTTAACCGAGCTTTGTCACGGTGTTCTTCAACTAAGTCTAGACTTATATGCAAGAGTGCTTCATTGTCTGCCTCATTAAAAAATTCCCTCTGAAATGAACCTGTTCCTACTTCCACTAAGATCATCGCCTCGTAGCTATACTCTAGCGAGAAGGGTGTTTTTTATGTAGAGGTTCTTGGAGTTGTCTTATATGCCTATAGGACTTCTGAGAGGTCATCGGCCCAATTGCCCTTGGTTGGGCCAAGCTTGGCCTTCAATGTGTGCTTAATAGTCTTGTTGATAGCTTCAACTTGACCATTGGCTTGCGGTCTTACTACTGAAGCAAACTTTTTATGAATCCCTAGCTCGTCGCAAATCAACTTGAATTCCTTTGTTGAACTGTTTCCTATTATCAGAGATGAGTGTATAAGGAATCCCGTAGCGGCACACTATATTCTTGAAGACAAAGTCTTTGAGCTTTTTGGTAGTGATCGCGGCCAAAGGCTTAGCTTCGACCCACTTAGTGAAATAATCCACTACGACCACTGCATACTTGATGCCGCCTTTACCGATCGGCATGGGCCCAATGAGATCAATTTCCCACATAGAGAATGGTCAGAGACTGGTTATTGTCGTTAGCTAGTGGGAAGGAGCTCGCAGAATATTTGTGAACCTCTAGCACTTGTCACACTTCTTCACAAAGTTGAAGGCATCCTCATGAACTAGGGGCCAATAATATCCCTGACGGATAATTTTATTGGCAAGAGATCATACGACAGTGTGATTACCGTAGATCCCTTCATGTATCTCTCTCATGATGTAGTCTGCTTCATCATCGGTTACACATCGAAGGAAGAGTGTGCTAAACCCTCGCTCGTACAGCTGATTCCTGATAAGCGTGTAATGACCAGCTCTAGTTCGCAGGATTCTTGCCTCAGTTTTATCGTTGGGCAGAGTCCCATCCCGGAGATACTGAATAATTGGAGTCATCTAAGAAGTAGATTCAGTCGTAGCTACGGCTTGCTCAGGCGAGCTTGATAATCCTATTTTTCCCTATGATTTTGCATTGAATTTTGATAGGATTTAGGATACTTCTCATACAATTTAAGCCATAATTGCTACCTAATTCTATTAATTTGTCTTTACAGGCCTAAACAATGATTTTGAGCATAAATGACAGTTTTGAGCGTAAATAGCTTAACTTGAACTTGGAAACTCAGAAGGACCTGATTTTAGAATTTTTGGAAAGCTAAGAAGCAGAGCTACAACTTTCATGTTTTGGCTTTTTCCTAATTCTGACTGGACAAGGGTGAAAACTTGGCTTGAAGTCGTGCACTGTACGTTGGAAACTGAAGAAAAACATCTTTGGACATGCTTTAGTTTTTCTGCCATAACTTGAGCTGTAGACCTCATATTGTGCTTATTCTTGAACGAGTAGAAATATAATTTAAAGGGCTAAAATTCATATGTTTAACACTTTTCTATATTCAGACTCTTTCATGGTCACATTTGGCCTAAAAGATTCTCGCTGCAGCAAGGAAAAAGCTTCGCCATGGCAAAACTGCGTCAGATATGAAAAATAAAACGATGCGTTTTGGCTTGCTGGGGCTTGGTCCTTAAGTGAAAGAGGTATAAATTGGCATGAAAATAAAAGAAAAAGGGTCTTGGTTCGTCATTTGGAAGGCAGCTCTTGGAAGGAGAAGAGTATTGAAGATTTGGGCTTCAAATTAGAGAAGATTTCTCCATCTTTTGCTTGTTTTTTAATGATGAACCTTGATTCAGTTTGTTTTTGTTATTTTATTTCGTTTTTGAGTATGAACTGAGTTGTTTAGCTAGGGTTTGATGTAACCTTAATACAATGATTAAATTTATATGAATTGATTTACTTTGAGTTTTAATTTCATGATTGAGTGTTTATCTCTTTGCTTAATGACTTTTGGATGCTTGATCACCATCCAAATGTGAGTTGTTCACAATGAGACTGAGAAGTGATTTGTGATTGTGCCTCTTGGAATAAATACCATAGATTAACCAAACGCTAAAGATAGGTTTAGCGATCTATGAAATCTAGATAGAATTCCATAAAGCTTAAAAGACTTTGAACTATTAATCTTCATTTTGTTGGGTGCGGAAGCTTAATAGGGATAAGTAGGGAAATGTAGCCTGAGAAAGTATGTTTTACAACTTAGGGAATTTGATTTTCAATCAAGGAATTAGAACTTGGGTAATAGATTCTATGAATTGGGTTAGCGTATCTAGGTGAAATCAACGCCCTTGCATTTTTTTAGCATTGTTTAAGTAGTTAAGTTTTTGGGTTTTGCTTTAATTTCATTATCATTCATTTATATTTTGTTAATTTGTATTTAGTTGTTAATTTTCCATCAATCCAATTTATTGTTCCTTTAATTAGGACTTAAACTAGAGAAATCGGTACTTAGTAACAATATCCTCATGGGAACGACACTTTTCTTATCACTTTATTACTTTTTGCGACTAGTACACTTGCTACATTTGCATGTTTATGAAATCACGTATCAAAGCTGATGGTGGGAACCTCAATGTATCGAACTGGAATGTTGTCTAGGACATCGGAATCCAACGAGGAGGCTATTTTTTCCAAAACATCTGCAACAGAGTTATTGTCTCTTGGAACTTGATTGATCTTATAATGCTTGAAAGTCTCGAGCGCGACCTTAGCTTTCCTCAGATAGCTGATCATATTCTCTCTTTTGGCTTGATATTTTCCCAGGATCTGATTAACAACTGGCTAGGAGTCGTTATAGATGTCGATTAGTTCCGACCCCATTTCTCTTGCTAGTCACAGACTAGCAAGTAACACTTCATATTCAGCCTCATTATTCATAGCTTTGAATCCTAACCTAAGAATTCCATGAATCCGAGTCCCTTCGGGACTAAGGAGTAGAAGACCAGCTTCGGCTCTTCTTCTATTCGAAGACCCATCAACATAGAGGCTCCAAGTCGATAAGTTTCGAATAGTTTTCTAGACAACTTCGCTGGCTGTCTGTTCGAGTTCTCAATCTAGCTAATAAGAGAACTTTGAAATAAAATCAGCACTAGCCTGCCCTTTGACTGTTGTCTTTGGTCTGTAATGCAGATCAAATTGGCTTAATTCCATAGCCCATTTAAGGAACTTACCCGAAGCCTCCGGCTTCTGAAGAACTTGTCTAAGTGGGTAGTTGGTCAGAACATGGATGGTATGGACATGAAAACAAGGTCGCAGCTTCCTAGAAGCGATCAGCAGGGCGTAAGCTATTCGTTCCGTCTCTAGATACCTTGTCTTGGCATCCAGAAATCGCTTGCTCATATAATACATTGGCCATTGAACTCTGCCCTTTTCCTAGATAAGAGTTGCATTGACCGCATACTAAGAGACAGACAGGTAGATAAATAAGATCTCCTTGGAAAGAGGCTTGGATAGAACATGCGACTTTTCGAGATGATCTTTTATGCTTTGGAAGGCTTGCTCACATTCCGAAGTCCATTCAAACTTCTTATTAGTCCTGAGTATGTTAAAGAATGGCAAGCAACAATCTGTTACTCTCGATATGAAGCGACTAAGAGCCGCTATCTTCCCATTCAAGCTCTGAACTTACTTTCGATTTGCGGGACTTGTCATATCTAGGAGAGCTTAGAGTTTTTGGGGTTGATCTTAATCCCCCGGTGGTTAACCATATATCCTAGGAATTTCCCTGAGGATATTCTGAATGAACACTTGAGAGGATTAAGCTTCATTCTATACCTTCGGAGTACGTCGAACATATCAGTGAGATGTGCTATGTGATCCGAAGTAACATGCGACTTAACCAGCATGTCATCGACATAGACTTCCATTGATTTTCCAATATGTTTGGAAAACATACGGTTAACCAAACGCTGGTGTAGGTTGCCCTAGCATTTGTCAGACCGAACGGCATGACCTTATAACAGTACAATCCTCGATTTTTTATGAACGAGGTATGCTCTTTATCAGGTTAAAACATCGCAATCGATTATACCCTGAGTAAGCCTCCATGAAGCTCAACAGCTCGTGCCTAGAGGTGGCGTCAAAGAGCTGATCGATCCTAGGAAAGGGAAATTGTCCTTCAGACAGGATTTGTTGAGGTCAGAGAAATCACTGCAAGTTCGCCACTTGCCATTGGGTTTCTTCACCAAAACCGGATTGGCAACCCAACTCGAGTAATGAGCTTCCCGAATGAACCCGTTTGAGAGGAGCTTACCCACCTCAACTTTAAGGGTAGCATAGCACTCCGAGTCCATGGTTCTTCTCTTCTGGCAAACCGGCTTGACTGTGTTGTCGATGTTGAGTGCATGATATATTATATTCGGGTTGATCTCGACCATGTCAGCGTGAATCCATGCAAAAACATCGATATTCTATCTAAGGAAGTTCGTTAAATCTGCAGCGAGCTGTAGGCTGAGATTACTCCCAATTTTTAACACTCGCGTTGACTCATTCTGGTCGACAGATACCTCCAACAGAGACTCAACCAACCCACTATGGGAATACTCCTCCTGAACAGGATCTATGCAATCTTCCACTAGACTCAGTTATGGCTCAATCTTACTGATCGCCATTGCTTGCTCGAGAATGCCTATCGGCATCCCTTTCCCTTTACTTGTCATCTACACTACCCTTACATAGCAATCGCGAGATTCACTCTGAGACTCTTTCATTTCCCCACACCCTGTCGAAGTGGGAAACTTCATTTTCTGATGATAGATAAAGGTGATGGCCTTGAAACTTCATAGTAGAGGTCGTCCCAGAATGCCATTAAAAGCAGACGAACAGTCTACTACTAAAAATTTTGTCATCTTGGTCATTTTGCTAGTCTCACCCAAAGTCACAGAAAGTGCTATTGTTCCCTTGGGAATTAGATGATCCCTAGTAAAACCATAAAGAGGGATAGAGACAAGCTTCAGATCTACCTCGTCCAATTGCATCTCCTCAAAAACTCACTGAAATAGGATGTTCACAGTGTTGCCATTGTCCACCAACATCCTATGGACTTCATACTGACCTATTTCAAGCGCAATGATGAGTGCATCCTCATAGGGATGATACAATCGCACCACGTCATTCTTTGAGAAGGTAATCTTTCTTTTCTGCAGACCTTAGCAGGTCACGACATCGTGCTCATCACACTCACGGGGTCATGGCAAGCTTCCCCAGTTTACCTTTCCTGGGCACCTCGAGAATTCTCCACGAGGTACGGTCCTCCAAAGATGATCCCTACGAAGTAGAGACCCTTACAACCATGGCATTTCTTCCTCTGTTTCTCTTGATCCTTCTCCCAAACGGGAGTCAGACCATCAACATACTCCTTGAAGTGCCCCTACTCGATAAGGTCTTCAATTGCTTGTTTGAGAGCTCGACACTCATCAGTGTGTTGCCCATTATCCTAATGATAACGATAATATTTCTTGCTGTTTCTTGCCAAAGGGGGATTTTTCATGGGTGTCGGCTCTCCGAGTAGGCTGGCCTCTTCTGACTTGTCTAGAATAGTCGATACTGACGCATTTAGAGAAGTATAATGATTCTTGTTGCGATCGTGACGAGGAACCTAGGCAGAGGATTTCTTGGGCTCAAACCGCTGTTTTTTTCCCTTTCGCTGATCATCATTAGCCCACATGTGATAAGTTCTTCTACTACCTTCCCCCTGATTAGGAGCACTGGTCAAAAGATCGGGGTCGTGGGATTGAGAGCAGTAATGGAATTCTTTATTTAGAGGTACTTCTCCATAAGGTCATAGAAGCGAGTGAGGGAAATGTCATCCTCGGATTGTAGCTTCTTCCATAAGTCGGTCTACGGGCGAACTCCCGCAATAATGAGAGTCTGAAAAGATTCTTCAAATGTGTTAGCCACCTTGTACAGCTCCTTGTGGAACCTGTCAATGTAGGACCGGAGAGATCCATTCTTTTCCTACCATATGTTGCTCAGATAGCTCAACGACATTAAGAACTTCTTATTCGCCTGGAAGTGTCTCAAGAATAACGAGTTCATCTACTGCCATAAGTTAATAGATCCTGGCGGAAGCGATTTAAACCAGCGTTTGGCGTGGGCAGTCAGGGTCACTAACAAACAACGACATTTGGCCAAGTTAGAAACTTGGTGAAGCTCTATAAGGTCGTTAAACTCATAGAGGTGATCCTACGGATCAGAATTCCCATCGAATACCCGCATATCGGGCATTCTAAACCTTAATAGAAGAGGAGCAGCTAAGACTACTGGAGAAAAAGGAGACACCTCAGCGACCTTCCCACGCTCATTTTATTGAGCTTTAAGCTGATCTAAAGCTTGCTGTAACTCCTCAATCTGAGGCAGCGTAGCTACATGAGGATCACTTTTCGTAACGTAGGTTCAACCCTCATGATTATGGTTGAGGAAAGACCACAGATTAGACTCTTTCTCACCTCGGTCGGAGGCTCTGACATATCTTAACACACATTGACTAGAGTCGTGTGAAGGCAATAAAAGGTTCGGGGAGTTAGCCTCGACCTCCATAGTGGTAAGAACCGACCTGCGGTTGTTAGGGGTTTCCCTATCTTGCACTCTTGCGGGGGTGCCCATGTGATGTGGCGTGGGACGGTTCACAATGCGATATGTCGCCAAGTTGCAAAGCCATAAGTATTCTACCTATTTCGCGACCGGTATTCGCTGGTCCCTTGGAGCTCTTCGGCCCATTATCTGCTACCTGTTTTCCCTTGCCTTGTCGCGCTGTAGTGTGCGCGACATAGGCCTTCACCTATTTTCGCGCTTTAGCATGACCTACAGACATTTTTGACAGTAGCATTGCTTTGTTGGACTCAGGTGGTACAACCTGATCCAAACAATCTAACGTTCGATTAACCATTTGGAGAGTATTGTTGAACTTTTCCAGGTAATCCACCACAGTTGGGTCGAGTTGTGAACTCAAGGGAATGTCCACCGTAGTACTATGTTGAATCGGGGGCACTTCGGGATAAGTGTCATCTTGTACTCGGGGGACCTCCTTGTTGCTGGGGCTAGCTCGCTCGGTTTCGAAACCACGGGCCATTTGCTAGCGAACAGACTCGATTGATCAAAGATTCCTGATGAAGAGCGGATACTAAATCAAGCCCTCCTTTTAGCATCAAACTATTCGCTAACTATTCGCACGTGCAAAGTGCTAAGCGGACTTAGAAATTACACGTGAACTGGAGAATGAAACAAATAAAAGGGAGACGATTTTTAAAGTGGTTTGGATGCTCAAATAGAATCCTACGTCCACTGCCTTTTTATTTATGAAAGATTACAATCAGGTCGCATGTAGCGATCAAAGAGAACAGAAATAAAAAGAGGGGGAGAGTTTATGTTTACGACGTGGTAGCGTTTGGACGGCACAATGCCTTCCTGAACTCTGATTGGCCCTTGTTGACGTAAGCCTGCGTTAGCCTTGATTTTTTAGGCATAACACCTAGTTTCCTAAACCCACTCGATCTCCTACTCCATTCTCCTTACACTCTTTGTACAATTTAAAGGGAAAAGCTTCATTTTAATCATTATAATCGTAGCCTAAATTAGTCTCCCATCTCTTTTCAAACCCATCTTGCAAGAACCTTGTCAAATATTGTCGGAAGCAACATTGCAGTCGAGGAAGATCCAGAGACACCAATCCAAGGGCAAAGCAAGGAAGGTCAACGTGGTCCAAGGGCAAGATTGTGATTTCCAAGTTGGTCGAAATTTTGGCATCAAAAATTAATTTTCAATATCAAAAAATGTAAAAAAATAAAAAAAAAAATGGATTGCAAGATATAATCAACTAATTAAAATATAATTCTTAAAATAAATTAGAAAGAATAATTTTATATCCCGTAATCCAAAAAAAAAAAAAACAAATACATTGCAAAAAATTAAAGATTTTTTAAAACAATTAGAACATTCGCAAGGGTGATGTAGATTAAAACAATGGGGAATCCATGCCAGCTCAACTTTTATAAGGATAAAAAGGTTAATTACTTTTTTAGTTACCCAATTTTTGACAGAGTTAACATTAAGGATGTGTTTGGTTAAGGGAATTTTTTATTATTAGGAATTTTATATTAATATATTACCTTGAAGATTATTTGGATTGTTTAAGAATATGTGTTTGGTTAGGTTGGAATACATTGGTGGGTATGTTATATTAATATGTTTAATTGGGAGGATAAATTAGTGGATATGTTATAAAGATAACTAAATTGCCCTTCTTTTTAAATATTAATATATTATTATTTTTTGAATAATTTTTTTAATACCCGACATTTGAAATTTTGCTAAAACACCGCAGCCATATAAAACTTTAATTTGTAACAAAATCACCCTAACCCACCCCAAGCCATTGCCAACAGCCAGCTACCACCGACTGTGGTTGGCAGTTGATGAGCATACAAAATATCATATTTACCCCCCTTAATGTCTAGTCTTTTATACTTATGTGCTGCCTAAATATACTCATTATTATTCTATTTTGATTTAGGATGCAAAACGAAACTAATTAAGTGAATTCAGACAGTTTCAACATTGTTTTGTAATCTGGGCATAACTCTCTCATCCAAGCTCCGATTGAGATGATTCAAAATTCTGTGGAACCATAAGAAAGAGATCTACAACTTTCATGTTTTGAGTTTGGAGAGATACTTGCTGCATCAAGGTTGTAATCGGGCTTGAAGTTGACGTACCTGCACTGCCGATGTCCTAGAGCATTCTGCTGTGTCATGCAAATCAATTGGGCAGTTTATTATTGGAAGATTTGAAGACATGTGGCACTCAAGTTACAGCTCAGAATCACCACTTTCCTGTTTTATTTTAGGACTTTATCTTATTATCAATTAATTAGAATTAAATTAGGATTAATGTTATTTTAGGATATTAGAATATTTCTTTTAGGAGATTTAGTGGGATTCAAATACTTGAACTGGATTTTTGTTAAGGGGATCAGATTAGGTTTGAAAAAGAAGATGCCTCTCTCTGGTTTTCTCTGTAACTTTTCCTTTGGAATTTTCGTGATGGCCATGGAAGGCTCATTTTTATAACTTGGTCGAAGGAAACGGAGGCCTCGAAATCAATAACTATGAGATCTAATCTGTTTTATTTTAGTGTTCAATTTTATGCTTTGAGTATTGGATGTTCTTCTATGCTTATTTTCATGATTTGAGTCTAGGACTGTTGGACGTGGGACAGCTTTCTAGCAGATATTTTTGGTTAATCTGTTTTTTGTATGGCTTTATAAGTCAAGTCTTTTATTTGAATAATATAAAAACATTCTCTCAATTATCTCTTGTAATTATTAAAAGCTTTGTTTTTAACAATTTGGTATCTTAATTTGGAATTTGCTATGATTTGATGAGGTTAGTAGGTAAGACAATTGTGCACTTAAAGACTTCTTCGGCCGAGAATGAATCCTTGAAGTCGTTACAGGCCTCGGCCCTTTTTCTTACAAAAGTTTTAGTTGAAATTTGCTGAACTCCCTCCGGTTTCGCCAATGTGCTACACATTGCAGTTTTATCATTAAATTTTCTTAAAGAAAAAAAAAGGTGGATATCGGATAGACCTGGCAAAGTGCTGCCCGTACTCGCAGGTATACAGGTACCCTGTCCAAACGAGCGGGTACGGGTAACACCATTAATTACCCGTCAGAAAATTACCCATACCCGGCTTGCCCGTGAAAAAAACGGGTGGGCTGGGCAATACCCACGGGTACCCGCACTTATTTAAAAAAAATAAAAATAGAAAATTTAAAAAGTAAAAACCTAACTCTCTCAACTCTCACCTCTGCCGAACTGCAGGCTGCAGTCTACAGCAGCCTCATGCTATCACGCAGGATTTCTCCACCAACGTTTATTCTTGGCCTTGTTATGAAGGGTATTCTTGACCTTTGACTCATCTTTTGAAATGGGTTTCTGAAGCTTGAAGTGCAACGAGTCTATGGATCTTGATGACTCTTTCTTCTACTTCCTCGCTTCTTCTAACACCTTGTTTTCAACAAATGAGTCAATAACACTACACTACAAAGCTTGTGCAACAAATAAGAAAAAGACAAAGACCAAGAAAACAAGTAAATGAGACCTGAAAGTAATCGATTTGAGGGTCAAAGCCATAGTCATTGAAGTGTTGAGGCTTAGGCATGGGAAAGATGGGATACCTGTTTGACATTTTATCCTCAAAATCCTTTATGCTTCTGTGTATCTCCTTTGTTTTGGTGATAGAAAAAAAAGGAATGAAAAAGAAGACTTTGCGGGCTCAAGATGCCGTTGGTAATGGTAAACCCTAGTAAACTAAATTAAAAAACTTCATTTTTGCGGGTGACCCACGGGTTGACTTGTACCCATATGGGCGGGTACGGATCATATATTTTTCTGCCTATTAAATTTTTTTACCCATGCCCGTTACCCATAATTACCTGACCCATACCGACCTAACCCGCCTGTTTGCTAGGTCTAATACCGAATACTGTCCGTTTGGGATAAGTACTTTTTTTTTTTTTTTTTATCAATTAAGAAACAACAAAGCTACGGACACCGGAAAATCTGCATTGAAAATGTGTACCAGCCTACGTGTATCAGGCGTCTGCTTTTTTATCAAATTTTTTTTAGTGAACGATCGTCCATAAAATTTGGACGGCCGTTCACTCACATGGACTCTCGTCCATATTACATGGATGGGGGTCCATATACCAGGGACGGGCATCCCCATTTAAAGGACGCCCGTCCATAAATAAAATACAATAAAAAAATTTGCAAAACATTATGGACGGCCGTTCATAGGTTGTGGACGACCGTCCCTTAATTTTGGACGGCCATCCGCAAATACGGGACGCCCATCCATTAAGTTTGGACGGGCGTCCGTAAGGAATGGACGCCCGTCCATTAAGTTTGGACGGGCATCCGTAAGGAATGGACGCCCGTCCAAACTTAATTTGTTTTAAAAAATAAAATAAAAAATTTGGACGCCCGTCCATAAATTGTGGACGGACGTCCCTTAAGTTTGGACGGCCGTCCGTAACTAATGGACGCCCGTCCATTATGTATGGACGGCAGTCCACACTTAAGGGACGATCGTCCCTTATGTAAATAGCAAATGGACGGAACTACTGATTGCATTGTCCACGCCCTCCATTTCATCATCATACTCCGATCTCTTCAGCCACGCTTCACTCAGTTCAACGCCCTCCATTTCATCGTCATACTCCACTCTAAAAACTCCATCTTCATCTTTCCCAAGTTTCCCAGGCAACTGATGAAACTCTTCCAGAACAACCTTCAACCCGTCCTTGAGTTTCTCAACCATGGCGTCGAACTCTTCGTTACCCTTATAAAGAAGCAGCTTCTGGTTGTAGTAAAAAGCTAGATATGGAAGATCGAAGGTGATCAATTGGCATTCTCTTCTTCCTATTATCTTGTCGGGCTTGACGTGGGTTTTNGGCTCAAGATGCCGTTGGTAATGATAAACCCCAGTAAACTAAATTAAAAACCTTCATTTTGCGGGTGACTCACGGGTCGACTCATACCCATACGGCCGGATACGGATCATATATTTTCTGCCTGTTAAAATTTTTTATCCGTGCCCGTTTTACCCGTTACTCATAATTACCTGACCCAGACCCGCCTAACCCGCCTGTTTGCTCAGTCTAATATCGAATACTATCCGTTTGGGATAAGTACTGAGTTGAAAAGTTTCCCTCCCGGTTTATGTGCGCAACTTTAATTGAATGTTAAACATTATTTTTCATTTAAAATTCTCTCTCAATTAAAAAATCCTATGATATATAAAGGGTTCCTCAAGTTTTAGAATTTTATTCCTTGTAATAACATAAAACTGCCATAATAAAATAAAAAAATATACTTAATACTAGAATAAAACTTGTCATATCCCAAGGCAATATGTCATCGAAATGAGTGTTTTTTATGCCAATTTTTTGCTAGACGCCTTTGGATTTGCCGGGTCAATATCGATGGAAACTCAAATACTTCAAAATTCCAATACATGAAATTACAAACATAATGAAGGAATTTGATTAGAAAAAGAAAAAAATAATAAAAAATAAAAAGATAAGAAAAAAAATCACTTGACCATAAACACAATTTTTTATATAGCAACTAGTATAGTGTCATTTCATGACCCAGTAAGGAAGAATAGGGCAATACATGTTACACTGTTCTGAGTCAATTGTTAATTTGTTGGTCATATATGCTAAAAATCAGAGCTTTAGTTGTGCTCTTACAAATTGAATGACGAAGATTAATGAGAATTGCTTAAAGAAACTATTGAGTTTGCATTTCCAAGCTAATATTGGGACAAGTACGAGAAGTTGGAAGAAAATTGCTTAATTGTGAGATGAAATGAAACCAAGAAAATGATGCTGATATATGGAACACTCAATGCCTGATTCCATTTTTAACACTATCTGAAGATGATTAAATTGGTTTGAATTTATACTATACCTAAATGACTAGTCCTGAGAAGTAAAGTCCAAATCTTAAGAACAAATCATAGGCTAAAAAGATGGTCACCACAATATTGTTAACGGTATTTTGAAATAGACAATAGGTTATGAAGTCTAAAAGTCTTATTCAACTAGGTGAAGAAATCAATCTTCATGATTCATGGAAAAACTTTGTTAAGTTGTACAGGGAAACAAAACAACACATCATGGCAAACACAACCATCTAATACCTTATTATATCAATTTGTAAAAGACTTAAAATCTTTATAATGGTTGAAATGGAACTAAAGGGGTAGCGTGCTGTCATAGGCACCCATAATTAAAACCCTAAAAAAACACATAGTAGTGTGAGTAGGGATCGTTCCCACGGAGAGTGTCTAGCCGAGTTTTATGTTACATGAACCAGTATGGGGGGGATTTGAGTAAAAATAGAAACAATTTCAGGAAAAGAAATTCAACCTAAATTACCAAAATCAATCAAAATAATGAAACTTGGTCTAAGTCAACATCCACCATCGGAATCTTACAACTAATCATTGATGCAAAAATAAATCAATTCTTACTTTGAGTATTCATCGTTGGAACTATTTTCCTATCTCTCATTAGTTGTAATTAATTAGGAAACAAGCGATCTAATTAATCTTACTACTAAACAACCCTAGACAAGCACTAACAATTTAATCTAGTGGCAACCTTAAGACCTAGAGAGATCGATGAAGCTGAACAACACAAACACAAGCGGTTGTATTTAATTCAGTCAAATGTTCTTCTTAAGACTTAATAATTCCTGACTCGGCAAACTCTTAAACCTTAATTGCTTCACAAGTTAAAGGGATCAAACAATTACGGATTTGATATCTAACTTAGCAGTAGATTGCAACAAATAATAAACTAGTAGGCCTCCTAGTAATTAAATGCAACAATCATGACAATATGCATAGAAGAACATCCAATACTCAAAACATATATTGAACAATAAAGAAAAATCTCACAGTTTATTGATTATGAGGCCTCTGTTTCCTTCGACCAAGTTATAAAAATTAGCCGCTCATGGCCATCACGAAAATCAAAAGAGAAAAAAATTGCAGAAGAGGAAGAGAGGTGTGTGTGATATCCCCCCAATCTGATCTCTCTTTAAAAATATCCAATTCCAATTCCAATTCCAATTCTAATTCTACTCAATCTCCTCAAAGTATTATAATATCCTAAAGTAACATTTATCCTAATCTGATTAATTGGAAATAAAATAAAGTCCTAAAATAAAATAGGAAAGTGGTGTTTCCAGCTGTAATTTGCGTTCAACAGGTCTTTACAATCTTCCAATAATAAATTGCCTAATTGACTTGCATGATAGGGCAGAATGTTCTAGAACGTCAGCAGTGCAGGTGCGTCAACTTCAAGCCCGATTACAACCTTGATGCAGCCGTTATCTCTCCAAACTCAAAACATGAAAGTTGTAGATATATTTCTTAGGGTTCCACATCATTTTGAATCATCTCAATCGGAGTTCGGATGAGAGCGTTATGCCCAGATTACGAAGCGATGTCAAAACTGTCTGAATTCACCTAATTGGTTCCGTTTTGCATTTAACGCCCCCATTTGCATCCTAAATCAAAATAGAATAATAATGAGTACATTTAGGCAACAAATAAGTATAAAAGACTAGACATTAAGGGGGTTAAATATGATATTTTGCATTCTCATCAAGGGGCATTTGAATCATATAATATTTTATTATAGGGGGATATTATATTAACGGAAAGGAAGATCACCTTGAAGATTACTGGGAATGTTTAGAAAATGTGTTTGGTTGGTTCGAATAAATTGGTGAATAATATGTTTGGTTGGGAGGATAAATGGGTGGGTATGTTATATAGAATACTAAATTGCTCTCTTTTTAAATATTAATATAATAGTATTTTTTATCATTGTTTTTTGAATAATTTCTTTTAACCCCTTACTTTTCAGATTTAGGAAAAACAGCCCAGCAACCAAAAACTTTTGAAACTTAACAAAAACACCCCTACCCACCCCAAGCCACTACCAGCAGCTAGCCACCACCGCCGGCAGTGCCAAAAATCTGGCCATGACGCCGACAGTGCCACAAATCTGGCCATGAAACGACCACATCTTTGGCCATGAAATGGCCACATCTCGCCGTTTTCGACCATGGATCTGTGATCGATGGCTGGAAAAGGCCTCATCGGCACATGACTGACCATATAAGGCCGGTCTTACACCATTATGGCAACTTTCGGCAGCCTCTGGTAGTGGTCAACAACGGTTGGCGGTGGTGGCCAATTCTGGGTACAATGAAATTTCTATAAATAATGACAATAACATGGACAATGCTATTCGAAAAATTTAAAAAGTGAGGACAAAAGGGTCTGCATGAGTGAATTGGGCGTTTTGTAAATTTTAACAAATATAAGGGTAATTTGGACCAAATGCTCAATTGTTTAGGGGCAACATGGGACAAAAAATATGATTACCTGGGGCAAGTTTTAATAACACCCCCCCCCCCCCACTTCCCCTCTCCCAAAAAAAAAAAAAAAAAGGTAATAATATTCCCAGCAACTTACCCCCCAAATGCCACTATTTGTCATAAAAGATTCTGAGAATAATTTTTTACAAATCAACCAAACATCATCCTCTACTCAATTTAAAAAATATTACCCTAGTTATCTAATATTCCCCCCATCCAAAAGGGCCCTAAGGGTAGAAGCCTATGTTGGTCAAAGAAGTTGAACTTGGGCAAGTCTGTTCAGACGTGCATGATTTGTGGGATTTGACGTTTAAGCCATTAAGGAGCCATTGATAGTTGGGATACTCATTGAAGAGCCCTCCCCTGCCAAGACGAGTCAAACACCTAATATGTTCAACCACAAACAAAAATAAAATTACAATGAAACTTAAACTCAAACTTGTGGTACCCAAAATTTCAGCATGGAGATCAAGTTTGATTTGAACTTGTATATTGTAGATGGTAAAAATCTATGGTTATGAAACGAATTGATCTTATGAAGTTGAGGTTACTGACGATCTACAAGACATGCCATACACAAAGAAGTACCCGAAGCTCACAGGGGACACTGGTGTGGTGTTTACCATAGGCACTCTGATGCTCAAGTCGATGAGGCATTAGGAGGCAATTTAATGAGGGCTAAGAGGAGGAAAGGTTACCGAAGTCTTTGTCAAAGACTAGACCTACGGGCGAAGGTGACAGGGTTCTTGAGAGCAAAAACTTTAGGAGCAAGTAGGTGGTCTTGATATTCAATGAATAATGAGAGGCATGACCTTTGTTTATATAGTGAACGTAGGAGCTTGAATCCTAGTACAAAACTTCGAGTTCATAATAGTGCAGTTTGAGCAAAAAAGAAAGTCTTTATTCATTTTCCCTTGTAATAGTAAGAGTCCTAATTCGTGTAAGATTCAGGATCTTAGATGAATTAGGAAGTAGATAAAGCAGGATGTAGATGAATTAGGCCTGATTTAGAGGCAAGCCCTCAGTAATTGGATGATCCAACTCGTGAGTAGCCTAATTGGTGCAATGGGCTGACTCGTGGTATGGATCTTTGCGTAGACCCAACCGGAGTTGGGCTATGGCCTTGGGCCATGCAGTAGATGTTTTAATGTTTGGGCCTGGTGAAGCCCATTACAATTTTTGGCCCATACATATATTAGTCTATCATTATTATAAGATTAATTTAAGCCTTACTTAAAGATCTCATATAGAATTAATCTTCTCTACAAATTCTCTCCTAAAACATTGCCACTATTTGAATAGTGAATTAAATCTACTAGTTTTTAGTATTCAACTTATTATCTATATCTAAACTAAATAAGATAAAATCATGACAAATTAATGTTTCTTGCCTTTGAAGTGCAGACATTGCATTGCAGAGGTGAGGAAGACAAATGACAGTAGTGTGACTGAAAGCCCTAATCGGAGTGAACTACCAATGACTAGAAAATTAACATAAACTGACACACAAGTTGCACCGCTTTATTATAGAAATACGTCGTCAACATATGACTACGACACTAGAATTCTAGATGGTGTTTTGTCGCTTTAGGCCCTTCGTAAGCATAGTATTCCGACGCAAAATATTTGCATCTCAATAGTACGATACACTATGATGCTACCAACGTAGTAATAATTGTGCAAAATCATCAGTTCCTTGGGATAAAAGCGACACTGAACATAATCGTTAATGAGTTGAAGTCTACCAACCATTATTACAAAAATTGCTTTCCTTGACATTTAAAAACTTTTAAGATAATGAAAATAATCCATAAGATATTCTTAGATAGGATGTAGAATATATATTTATTGAGGAATCTAAGGTAGTCTAGATTCAATCCCAAAGAGGAATAAGATCTCAAATTCTCCTAAGAGACCTAGTGTTGATTCTTGAGTTTGACACCAACTATTTACATGTGTAAAGCGCTAAGCGGACTTAGAAATTACACGTGAACTGGAGAATGAAACAAATAAAATGGAGATGATTTTTAAAGTGGTTCGGATGCTTAAAGCGAATCATACGTCCATTGCCTTTCTATTTATGAAAGATTACAATCAGGTCGCATCCAGTGATCAAAGAAAATAGAAATATAGAGAGGGAGAGAGAGTGTGTTTATGTTATTAGAACTAGAATCCCGAAAAATAAGAAGGGAGCTCTCTATTTATAGTAAGAGGTTTCTAGGTAATGATATGGGTCTGCTAGTGGGCAGGTGCTGTACAATTCCTACCCTGCTTCCTATTGGCCGGTTGCACAGAAGATATCCTTAAATCGTGCAAAGCTTTGGCAAATGGATGACTCCCAGCCACTCACTAGCCAGCCTTTACCTGCCAAGCTGATGTCAGCTTTACTCCTTCTATCCTTGGACGATGTGGCAGCGCCTGGACGACAGAATACCTTCCTAAACTGTGATTAGCCCTTGCTTACATAAGCCCATGTCAACCCTAATTTTTTAGGCATAACAGAAGCCCCACAATTCTTAAGGTTCAAGGCTTGAACTTTGAAAACTTCATGATTATGCTATGATTTGGCTCATCCTAGGGATTGCTTGCTCAAGCTGCAAGCGGAGAATGGCTGAAATAACATGAAGGTCACGATTTTACTCGACCAGCGAACTAAGTGGAAGTCGCGACGTGGGCTTGGCAAACTTCACAAGTGATCTGAGATGATCATCCCCTAAAGGTTCAGCGACTTAGGGTCAGATCATGCTTAGTGCTATACCAACATGCTTTGAACTTTGCCCATCACTCTTGACCTGAAAACACTTAGAAAATTCTTGTCGAAAATCGAAGGTCACTTCATTTTGAGCTCAATATACGAAGAAGAGTGTTTCATTCAAATGACCTCTTCAGATGTTATCCGTTGCACTTGACAGCTAGCCTGTTCAATAAAGTAAGATTTATCTGACAGACGTGTCTTTGCGCAATAAGCTTCAGCCATGAGCATTAAATGTAAGCCATGTTGAAATGACATTTTATTTTAAAGCATTAAATACAGATAAGGGCACATTCAATGCGGTGAAGATAACCATGCTGACATTTGGTGTCTCCAATGGAGGGAAATATAAATTGATCTTCACGAAGCGTGAAGGTTACTCTTCACGAGGATTGGCGACACGTGGTCGCATCCAACGGCTAGGAACATGTCCCGTCCAAACGTTGTTGGCAAAGAAAACCAAGTGTCGCCTTCTTCCTTATAAGAACCCAACCCCACTTCATGATTTTCACAGAACTCACATCATCAAAGAGAAAAAACAGAGTTTTTTGCACTGAAACACCAGTTCATCCTTCTTCTAGTTGATGCACACTCGCCACTACAATAGAACGTTCATCCCCAGCAACCAAGAGGTAAGGAATACTCTTCCCTTTCTTGTTTTCATTCCTGTTAAAAACTCAATGTTTTCACAGCAATGGTGGGTTTGAACGATTGGTAAACTTCACATGATGCACATCCTTGGGTAGTGTTCAAAAAGGAACACTCTTAAAAATCGAAAACCTAGGGCACAAATACTTGGGAACTCGTTTTCAAGGACATTTAGGGTTTTTAGGGCTAAGGAAGGAAAATTGGGGTCTTTTCTTATTCTTTCGAGTCATCATACAAAACACTGCGTGCAGAGACTAAGTCACCTCTTTGTGTCGCACCTTTTCAAACTTTAGGAGTAATGACGCTTTAGAGATGAGAGCAGCTGCTGGAACCAGTTTGTAGCCCCCGAGCACCTTGATGGGTCTCGTACAGGAGGTGGTATCAACAACCACTGCAGATGAGATTCAAAATACAGTATACCAGTTTGCAATCAACGTAAATGTTTACCAGCATAGGTCACACACCGCTCAGAACCCTCCAAAGGGAATGACTGTGATCTCAGAATCAATCTTCAAATGCAGGGTGACAATACCTTTTCACCCCTTCTTCAGATCAATCCTCGATCACTTTAAGGTCGAGCTATTCCAACTGACGCCCAATGCGTATATGATAGCGATTACTTTGTATATCACATGCCGCAAACATGAACTCAACGAGTTAACAGCATTGGAACTCGCATGCGCTTACTACTTAAAGAAAAGCAGGGATAAAGATTCATTCTATCTCTCGAAGCGATATACGATCGAGGGAGGGATATTTGGTTACCCTAGCAACGTTGGGGCTCATGACACCAACTGTTTCTTCTTCGAGTAAGATGGTGTTTGTAAATTTAGGGAGTCGAGTAGGTTTTTCCCTTTTGTTTTCCAAACTGACTATCCTTTCCTTTAATTCTTTTTTGGTAGTTAAGACTAATGGAACTTTTCTTTTTCGCAGAGAACAAGACGACCAGGTTGTCGGCTCTAGCAGATTTCAGCCATATCGAGGAGTTTGGTGGCCTACCTGATCAGAGTCGTGATGCAAAACTACTTGTGACCACTGCCAACATGCAAAAGTACGGATTCTTTAGCCCCAAGGCATCATTAGAAGCTCCAGCTTGTAAGTATCTTTGTATCTAGAAAACTTTTAGCTTTGCACCAAAGATGACATTTTTGCCAACACATTTTCATGGTGTGCAACGACCATGCCACCAAGGGTTCTGAAGCCACCTACAAAGGCTGGGAGATTTGTATTCCCCCGGGTCAACCCGACTAAGCCAGTCGAGACGACCCCTAGCGTCGCCCCCATATGAGGGGTACGGATTGGCATCGCAAGGAAACCACCCACGGAGCGATGCATAAAAGCTCTTTGGCCTGTGGCTGCTTGTGCCACGAACCAGAAAACCATAGGCCACAAGACCAAGAAAAGGAAACAGCTAACCACCGAAGAGGAAATGGAGTTAGAGCTAGAGGGCTTCGGGGTGCTGTCGAAGAGAACTCAGCCTTTTTACCCTGTCACTCACTCTAGAGTGCCCTCGATGGGCTCTTCTGGCACTTCAGCGGCCCCCAGGAGCTTGTGCAAGGGAGTGAGAGTGACCACGACTGCTTAGAAGAAAGCGGGCAAGAAACGGGTTGAGGATATAGCTGCCTCCTCGTGGCCAGACCCGTTTGTGCTGGATTCCCTAGGTATCTTCCTAAACACTTGTAGCCAGTAATGTACACCCTGCTGGAATGCCAGCTTGCCATGGCCTTCGAGGAGTTCGTGGCTTCTCGACCTACTGACAAGGGGCTACCGCTCTCTAGTTGCACAATCAAGTAAAACGGCATGTTCCCTTTGAGAACTTTCTTAGCTCTTTATGATTTTGAGAAAAGGAAACTGACTTTGGTCTCTCTTTTCCCATCCAGTCCCTGCTTGCCCTAACCGTGGCCTAGCAGAAGATCGATATGGACTTGCTGGCAATCTCCACGAGTTGAAGGAGGAGAATGCCAAGCTGAAGCAAGACCTCGCGGCCATGGACGCAAAGGCTAAAGCAGCTCGCATCCAGGCGGATCAGTACCTGGCAGAGAGAGACTCAATGCTTTGGGCTACAGACTTTCAGAAGGTCGAGCTCGAGAAGAGGGACGGGGACAACAAGGAGCTCTAATGGATGGCAGCAAGACTCAACGAGTTGAGCGAGAGAGAGAAATAGCTAAAGGTGAGCATTGATTACGCGAAGGCAACGGAGGAGAGTCGAGCTCAACTATGGGAGAACTCTGAGAAGTAGAAAAGGGCGATGGAGGTAGACCTCGATCTGTCTCAATGGCGAGTTGCTACATTGATTGAGCAGATGAAGCAACAAAACCTCGAGCTCAAGAGGACGGTTGCTCATTGGGCAATACAAGCCATTTATAACTTGCAGTCAAGGAACCTCGAGATGGACATCTTTGACATTCCAGACAAATACCAGTCCATCCTTGTTTCCATGCTTCAGGCTGAAAAGGTCGAGCAACAAGAGGAACACGAACCTCCTTCGGAAAATGATCAGCCTAGCATTCCCAAAGATCAGGTGGACGATCCAAAGGCTGATGATCGTCCAGAGGATCTAGAGGTCGCGCCCGGGGGGCTTGGAGATGAAGACCAATGATTGCCCTTTTTTCTGTCCTTGTTCTCCCAGCTTTTTAGCTTTTGTACCTCCTTGTCGCCTTTTGTACATACTTTTTCAATATATAAAAGGAACTCCTGGTCACTTGTGATAGCACTTTTATAACTTAAGCACTTCATAAAACAAATATGACTTATCTGACCATTGAACTTGCAAAATGTTATAAAGAACAAGATTATTAACAAAAGACCTAAGATCATGACACAAGTTTTTCCTCGAGAAGAAGCAAAACAATCTTATTCATAATATTTACAAGAAGGAAAATTTTAATAGTTCAAAGAAATAATCAAAGCTGTAAGCGAGTTTGGAATTACTGATAATAAGGGCAAAGATGTTCAACATTCCAAGCTTGCGGTACTTTGGAGTCGTTAAGCCTTTTAAGGTGATACATCCCAGGTCGAATTACCTTTACGATGCGGTATGGACCTTTCCAGTTGGGTCCCAATACCCTTGCACTTGTTTCCCTTGTACCGAGAAGGACTTCTTTTAAAACCAGGTCGCCAACTTGAAAGTCTCTTCTCCTGAACTTAGAGTCAAAGAATATTTTTGCCCACTGTTGGTAGGAAGCTATCCTTAACCGAGCTTTGTCGCGGTGTTCTTCAACCAAGTCTAGACACACACGCAAGAGTGCTTTATTGTCTGCCTCATTAAAAAATTCCCTCTGAAATGAACCAATTCCTACTTCCACTAGGATCATCGCCTCGTAGCTATACTCTAGCGAGAAGGGTGTTTTTTATGTAGAGGTTCTCGGAGTTGTCTTATATGCCCATAGGACTTTTGGGAGGTCATCGGCCCAATTGCCCTTGGCTGGGCCAAGCTTGGCCTTCAATGTGTGCTTAATAGTCTTGTTAACAACTTCAACTTGACCATTGGCTTGCGGTCTTACTACTGAGGCAAACTTTTTATGAATCCCCAGCTCATCGCAAATCAACTTGAATTCCTTTGTTGAACTGTTTCCTGTTATCAGAGATGAGTAAATAAGGAATCCCGTAGTGGCACACTATATTCTTGAAGACAAAGTCTTTGAGCTTTTTGGTAGTGATCGCGGCCAAAGGCGTAGCTTTGACCCACTTAGTGAAATAATCCACTACGACCATTGAATACTTGATGCCCCCTTTACCGGTCGGCATGGGCCCAATGAGATCAATTCCCCACATAGAGAATGGTCAGGGACTGGTTATTGTCATTAGCTTTTGGGAAGGAGCTCGCAGAATATTTGTGAACCTCTAGCACTTGTCACACTTCTTCACAAAGTTGAAGGCATCCTCGTGAAGTAAGGGCCAATAATATCCCTAACGGATAATTTTATTGGCAAGAGATCATGTGACAGTGTGATTACCACAAATCCCTTCATGTATCTCTCTCATGATGTAGTCTGCTTCATCATCGGTTACACATCGAAGGAAGGGTGTGCTAAACCCTCACTTGTACAGCTAATTCCTGATGAGCGTGTAATGAGCAGCTCTAGTTCGCAGGATTCTTGCCTCAGTTTTATCGTTGGGCAGAGTCCCATCCCGGAGATACTGAATAATTGAAGTCATCTAGGAAGTAGATTCAGTCGTAGCTAAGGCTTGCTCAGGCGAGCTTGATAATTCTATTTTTCCCTATGATTTTGCATTGAATTTCGATAGGATTTAGGATACTTCTCATACAATTTGGGCCATAATTGCTACCTAATTCTATTAATTTGTCTTTGCAAGCCTAAATGATGATTTTGAGCATAAATGACAGTTTTGAGCGTAAATAGCGTAACTTGAACTTGGAAACTCAGAATGACCTAATTTTAAAATTTTTTGAAAGCTAAGAAGCTGAGCTACAACTTTCATGTTTTGGGTTTTTCCTAATTCTGAGTGGACAAGGGTGAAAACTTGGCTTGAAGTCGTGCACAGTACGTTGGAAACTGAAGAAAAACATCTTTGAACATGCTTCAGTATTTCTGCCATAACTTGAGCTGTAGACCTCATATTGTGCTTATTCTTGAACTAGTAGAAATATAATTTAAAGGGCTACAATTCATATGTTTAACACTTTTCCATATTCAGACTCTTTCATGCTCACATATGGCCTGAAAAATTCTCGCTGCGACAAGGAAAAAGCTTCGCCACAGTGAAATTGTGTCAGATGTGAAAAATAAAACGATGTGTTTTGGCTTGCTGGGGCTTGGTCCTTAAGTGAAAGAGGTATAAATTGGCACGAAAATGAAAGAAAAAGGGTCTTGGTTCGTCATTTGGAAGGCAGCTCTTGGAAGGAGAAGAGTATTGAAGATTTGGGCTTCAAATTAGAGAAGATTTCTCCATCTTTTGCTTGTTTTTCAATGATGAATCTTGATTCAGTTTGTTTTTGCTATTTTATTTCGTTTTTGAGTATAACTGAGTTGTTTAGCTAGGGTTTGATGTAACCTTGATACAATGATTGAAATTTATATGAATTGATTTACTTTGAGTTTTAATTTCATGATTGAGTGTTTATCTCTTTGCTTAATGTCTTTTGGATGCTTGATCACCATTCAAATGTGTGTTGTTCACAATGAGACTGAGAAGTGATTTGTGATTGTGCCTCTTGGGATAAATACCATAGATTAGCAAACGCTAGAGATAGGTTTAGCGATCTATGAAATCTAGATAGAATTCCATAAAGCTTAAAAGACTTTGAACTATTAATCTTCATTTTGTTGGGTGCGGAAGCTTAATAGGGATAAGTAGGGAAATGTAGCATGAGAATGTATGTTTTACAACTTAGGGAATTCGATTTTCAATCAAGGAATTAGAACTTGGGTAATAGATTCTATGATTTGGGTTAGCGTATCTAGGTGAAATCAACACCCTAACATTTTTTAGCATTGTTTAATTAGTTAAGTTGTTGGGTTTTGCTTTAATTTCATTATCATTCATTTATATTTTGTTAATTTGTATTTAGTTTGTTAATTTTCCATCAATCCAATTTATTGTTCCTTTAATTAGGACTTAAACTAGAGAAATCGGTACTTAGTAACAATATCCTCATGGGAACGACACTTTTCTTATCACTTTATTACTTTTTGCGACTAGTACACTTGCTACATTTGCATGTTTATGAAATCACGCATCAGAGCTGATGCTAGGAACCTCAATGTACCGAACTGGAATGTTGTCCAGGACATCAGAATCCAGCGAGGAGGCTATTTTTGCCAAAGCATCTGCGACAGAGTTATTGTCTCTTGGAACTTGATTGATATAATGCTTGAAAGTCTCGAGCGCGACCTTAGCTTTCCTCAGATAGCTGATCATATTCTCTTTTTTGGCTTGATATTTTCCCAGGATCTGATTAACAACCAGCTAGGAGTCGTTATAGATGTCGATTATTTCCGACCCCATTTCTCTTGCTAGTCACAGACCAGCAAGTAACGTTTCATATCCAGCCTCATTATTCATAGCTTTGAATCCGAACCTAAGAATTCCATGAATCCGAGTCCCTTTGGGACTAAGGAGTAGAAGACCAGCTCCGGCTCTTCTTCTGTTTGAAGACCCATCAACATAGAGGCTCCAAGTCTATAAGTTTCGAATAGTTTTCTAGACAACTTCGCTGGCTTTATGTTCGAGTTCTCGATCTAGCTAATAAGAGAACTTTGAAATAAAATCAGCACTAGCCTACCCTTTGACTATTGTCTTTGGTCTGTAATGCAGATCAAATTGGCTTAATTCCACAGCCCATTTAAGGAACTTACCCGAAGCCTCTGGCTTCTGAAGAACTTGTCTAAGTGGGTAGTTGGTCAGAACATGGATGGTATGGGCATGAAAATAAGGTCGCAGCTTCCTAGAAGAGATCAGTAGGGCATAGGCTATTCGTTCCGTCTCTAGATACCTTGTCTTGGCATCCAGAAGTCGCTTGCTCATATAATACACTGGCCACTAAACTTTGCCCTCTTCCCAGATAAGAGTTGCATTGACCGCATACTAGGAGATGGACAGGTAGATAAATAAGATCTCCTTGGAAAGAGGCTTAGATAGAATATGTGGCTTTTCGAGATGATCTTTTATGCTTTGGAAGGCTTGCTCACATTCCGAAGTCCATTCAAACTTCTTGTTGGCCCTGATTATGTTAAAGAATGGCAAGCAACGATCTGTTGCTCTTGATATGAAGTGACTAAGAGCCGTTATCTTCCCATTCAAGCTCTGAACTTACTTTCGATTTGCGGGACTTGTCATATCTAGGAGAGCTCGGAGTTTTTGGGGTTGATCTTAATCCCCCGGTGGTTAACCATATACCCTAGGAATTTCCCTGAGGATATTCTGAATGAACACTTGAGAGGATTAAGCTTCATTCTATACCTTCAGAGTACGTCGGACATATCAGTGAGATGTGTTATGTGATCCGAAGTAACATGCGACTTAACCAGCATGTCATCGACATAGACTTCTATTGATTTTCTGATCTGCATGAAAAACATACGGTTAACCAAACACTAGTGTAGGTTGCCCCAGCATTTGTCAGACCAAAGGGCATGACCTTATAACAGTACAGTCCTCAATTTGTGATGAACGAGGTATGCTCTTTATCAGGCTAATACATCGCAATCTGATTATTCCGCGAGTAAGCCTCCATGAAGCTCAACAGCTTGTGCCTAGAGGTGGCGTGGACGAGCTGATCAATCTTGGGCAAAGGGAAATTGTCCTTCAGACAGGATTTGTTAAGGTCAGAGAAATCAATGCAAGTTCGCCACTTGCCATTGGGTTTCTTCACCAAAACCGGATTGGCAACCCAACTTGAGTAATGAGCTTCCCGAATGAACCCGTTTAAGAGGAGCTTACCCACCTCAACTTTAAGGGTAGCATAGCACTCCGAGTCCATGGCTCTTCTCTTCTGGCAAACCGACTTGACTGTGCTATCGATGTTGGGTGCATGATATATTATATTCGGGTTGATCCCAACCATGTCAGCGTGAATCCATGCAAAAACATTGATATTCTATCTAAGGAAGTTCGTTAAATCTACAACGAGCTGCAAGCTGAGATTACTCTCGATTTTTAACACTTACGTTGACTCATTCTAGTGTATAGATACCTCCAACAGAGACTCAACCGACCCACTATGGGAATACTCCTCTTGAACACGAGGATCTATGCAATCTTCCACTAGACTCAGTTGTGGCTCAATCTTGCTGATTGCTATTGCTTGCTCGAGAATGCCCACCGGTATCCCTTTCCCTTTGCTTGCCATCTGCACTACCCTTACATAGCAGTCGCCAAATTCACTCTAAGACTCTTTCATTTCCCCACACCCTGTTGAAGTGGGAAACTTCATCTTTAGATGATAGATAAAGGTGATGGCCTTGAAACTTCATAGTAGAGGTCGTCCCAGAATGCCATTAAAAGCAGACAAACAGTCTACTACTAAAAATTTCGTCATCTTGGTCATTTTGCTGTCTGAACCAAAGTAACGGGAAATGCGATTTTTCCCTTGGGAATTACATGATCCCTAGTAAAACCATAGAAAGGGATAGAGATAAGCTTTAGATCTACCTCATCCAACTGTATCTTCTCAAAAGCTCGCTGAAATAGGATGTTCACAGTGCTGCCATTGTCCACCAACATCCTATGGACTTCGTACTGACCTATTTCAAGTGCGATGACGAGTGCATCCTTATAGGGATGATACAATCGCACCACGTCATTCTTTGAGAAGGTAATCTTTCTTCTCTGTGGACCTTAGCGGGTCACGACATCGTGCTCATCACACTCACGGGGTCATGGCAAGCTTCCCCAATTTACCTTTCTTGGGCACCTCGAGAATTCCCCGCGAGGTGTAGTCCTCCAAAGATGATCCCTACGAAGTAGAGACCCTGACAACTATGGCATTTCTTCCTCTACTCCTCTTAATCCTTCTCCCGAACAGGAGTCGGACCATCAACATACTCCTTAAAGTGCCCCTACTCGATGAGGTCTTCAATTGCTTGCTTGAAAGCTCGACACTCATCAGTGTGGTGCCCATTATCTCGATGATAACGGTAATATTTCTTGCTGTTTCTTTCCAAAAGGGGATTTTTCATGGGTGTCGGCTCTCCGAGTAGGCTAGCCTCTTCTGACTTGTCTAGAATAGTCGATACTGACGCATTTAGAGGAGTATACTAATTCTTGTCATGATCGTGACAAGGAACCTAGGCATAGGATTTCTTGGGCTCAAACTGCTGCTTTTTTCCCTTCCGTTGATCATCATTAGCCCACCTGTGATAAGTTCTTCTACTACCCTCCCCTTGATTAGGAGCATTGGTCAAAAGATCAAGGTTGTGGCGATTGAGAGCAGCAATGGAATTCTTTATTCGAAGTTACTTCTCCATAAGGTCATAGAAGCGAGTGAGAGAAATGTCATCCTTGGATTACAGCTTCTTCCATAAGTCGGTCTGCTGGCGAACTCCCACAATAATGAGAGTCCGAAAAGATTCTTCAGGTGTGTTAGCCACCTTATGCAGCTCCTTGTGGAACCTGTCAATATAGGACTGGAGAGATCCATTCTTTTCCTAACGTATGTTGCTCAGATAGCTCAACGGCATTAAGAACTTCCTGTTCACCTAGAAGTGTCTCAAGAATAACGAGTTCATCTATTGCCATGAGTTAATAGATCTTGGCGAAAGCGATCTAAACCAGCGTTTAGCATGGGCAGTCAGGGTCACTAACAAACAATGACATTTGGCCAAGTTGGAAACTTGGTAAAGCTCCATGAGGTCGTTAAACTTGTAGAGGTGATCCTGCGGATCAAAATTCCCATCGAATGCTCGTATATCGGGCATTCTAAACCTCAACGGGAGAGGAGCAACTAAGACTATTAGAGAAAAAGGAGACACCTTAGCGACCTTCCCATGCTCATTTTATTGAGCTCTAAGCTGATTTAGAGCTCGCTATAACTTCTCAATCTGAGGTAGCACAGCTACATGAGGATCACTTTCCGTAACGTGGGTTCAACCCTCACGATTATGGTTGAGGAAAGACCGCAGATCAAACTCTTCCTCACCTTGGCCGGAGGCTCTGACATATCTTAACACACATTGACTGGAGTCGTGTGAAGGCAATGAAAGGTTCGGGGAGTTAGCCCTGACCTCCACGGTGGTAAGAACCAACCCGCGATTGTTAGGGGTTTCCCTGCCTTGCACTCTTGTGGCAGTGCCCATGTGACATGGGACGGTTCACAATGCAACATGTCGCCAAGTTGCAAAGCCATAAGTATTCTACCTGTTTTGCGACCAGTATTCGTTGGTCCCTTGGAGCTCTTCGGCCCATTATCTGCTACCTGTTTTCCCTTGCCTTGTCGCACTGTAGTGTGCATGACATGGGCCTTCACCTATTTTTGCGCTTTAGCATGACCTACAGATGTTTTTGGCAGTAGCACCACCTTGTTGGACTCGGGTGGTACAACCTGATACAAACAGTCTAACGTTCGGTTAACAATTTGGAGAGTATTGTTGAATCTTTCCAGGTAATCCACCACAGTTGGGTGGAGCTGTGAGCTCGAGGGAATGTCTGCCGCAGTACTATATTGAATCGAGGGCACTTCGGGATAAGTGTCATCCTGTACTCGGGGGACCTCCTTGTTGTTGAGGCTAGCTCGCTCGGTTTCGAAACCACAGGCCATTTGCTAGCGAACAGACTCGATTGATCAAAGATTCCTAATGAAGAGCGAATACTAAATCAAGCCCTCCTTTTAGTGCCAAACTGTTGATGCTTGATTTTGACACCAACTATTCGCATGCAAAGCACTAAGTGGACTTAGAAATTACATGTGAACTGGAGAATGAAACAAATAAAAGGGAGACGATTTTTAAAGTGGTTTGGATGCTCAAATAGAATCCTACGTCCACTGCCTTTTTATTTATGAAAGATTACAATTAGGTCGCACGTAGCGATCAAAGAAAACAGAAATATAAAGAGGGTGAGAGTTTTTGTTTACGACGTGGTAGCTTTTGTACTTCACAATGCCTTCCTGAACTTTGATTGGCTCTTGTTGACGTAAGCCTGTGTCAGCCTTGATTTTTTAGGCATAACACCTAGTTTCCTAAACTCACTCGATCTCCTACTCCAGTCTCCTTACACTCTTTCTACAATTTAAAGGGAAAAGCTTCATTTTAATCATTATAATCGCAGCCTAAATTAGTCTCCCATCTCTTTTCAAACCCATCTTGCAGGAACCTTGTCAAATATTGTCGGAAGCAACATTGCAGTCGAGGAAGATCCAGAGACACCAATCCAAGGGCAAAGCAAGGAAGGTCAACGTGGTCCAAGGGCAAGATTGTGATTTCCAAGTTGGTCGAAATTTTGGCATCAAAAATTAATTTTCAATATCAAAAAATGTAAAAAAATAAAAAAAAAAATGGATTGCAAGATATAATCAACTAATTAAAATATAATTCTTAAAATAAATTAGAAAGAATAATTTTATATCCCGTAATCCAAAAAAAAAAAAAAAAGACATTGCAAAAAAATAAAGATTTTTTAAAACAATTAGAACATTCGCAAGGGTGATGTAGATTAAAACAATGGGGAATCCATGCCAGCTCAACTTTTATAAGGATAAAAAGGTCAATTACTTTTTTAGTTACCTAATTTTTGACAGAGTTAACATTAAGGATGCGTTTGGTTCAGGGAATATTGTATTACTAAGAATTTTATATTAATATATTACCTTGAAGATTATTGGGATTGTTTAAGAATATGTGTTTGGTTAGGTTGGAATAAATTGGTGGGTATGTTATGTTAATATGTTTGATTGGGAGGATAAATTGATGGGTATGTTATAAAGATAACTAAATTGCTCTCCTTTTTAAATATTAATATATTATTATTTTTTGAATAATTTTTTTAACGCCCGACATTTGAAATTTTGCTAAAACACCCCAGCCATATAAAACTTTAAATTGTAACAAAATCACCCTAACCCACCCCAACCCATTGCCAATAGCCAGCTACCACCGACGGTGGTCGGCAGTGCGTCGGTAAAGCCTTTTCCAACAAGATCTATGGTTGTTTCATGCCAAAGATGTGGTTTGTTTCACAACCACATCTTTGGTCATGAAACAACCATAGATCTGACCATTTTCGGTTATGGATCTATCTGGAAACGGCCTTATTGATGCATGGCCGGCTAGATTTGACTGGTCATGCGCCATTCCATCGTCGATTGACAGTGGTAGCTGGCGGCCGGTGGCTTGCAGTGGTGGCTAGATCTAGCCACCACCCTTGGGTAATTTTTTTAAAGTCAAAGGGTATTTATGTCCTAAAAATTTTTTATATAAGGATAAAATAGTCCATGAATATATTTGTAAACTAATTTCAAAATTATGGTATTTTTGTCCAAAAAATTTATTAATAAGGGGTAAAATTGTAACAAAAATAAGATTACCAAGTAATCTTAAAATGCCTAAGAAAATAGAGGTAATCAGATTATCTCCTATATTACCAACAGTAATTACTATTGGTTTTGGAAAATTTCCGAAATATTATATTATTTGATAATTAAACGTGGTAATCAAGTAATATAAGATGACATTACCTCAATAATCTCTCATTACCCCCAATCAAACACACCCTAAGGGAGGTTTTCGTATAACTTTTGTATAGTTTGGGTGCGATATGATGAAAAGTGTCAAACTTGGCACGCAATTTGAGTTTCTAAAAACATAGGAGTACTAAATGAAACTAGATCTATTTCAATTTTCTTAAATTAACTTCCAAAAAAAAAAAAAAAAACGCCCTAAGGAGATCGTCTTTATCCTTGTTTCAGATCATGGAAAAACATTTGCTAATTTTAAGTAGAATTAAAAGTTGTCTTTAAAGGAACCTTTAATAATTAATGTTTAGGTTAATTATTCATTAACCACCACCTGCCATACAGTACCTAGAAAACCACTACAACAAATACTAGTTTTTACAGGAACTAAATTTGTTGTTAAATAAATCAATATTTTTGCCAACAATGCATTACTATCATCATAAAATTCTAGTATATAAGTAATTGATTTACCGAACGCAATGGAAAAATCACCACTGTAGAATGATTTTACAACCAAATTTAATCATTATGAAATATAGTGCACTTACCTATTAAATTATTCATTGTCAATGAAATTATATTATGTAAGTATTTGATCTACCAATTTTTGCGGAAAAAAAAAATTAAATTGGATTGATCAATTACCTAATTTCAAGATTCGGGTATAGATTATATAGTTTATATGTTTTTAATACAAAATTAAATCCATACAAGGATTTAGATTTCTTACTAATGTTGGAGGCCTCATCAATGTCTCTGAAATTGATTTGGCAATCCGAACAACACTCATATTGGCCACACCAAGACAGAACAACAATTATCAAAGATCAATTTTTGCTAGAATTGATTTTGACTTCAAGGACAGCCGAATATTAGAAGAGAGAGTTTGAGAGAAAAATAATGATTTTTCTCTAAGTGGTAGGGACGGCTAGGTTATAATGATGAACTAAAACCTAATTTGCTTATATTTATAAATAAAAATAAATATCTTCTACCCCTTAAGTTTAGCATTAACCAAACTAGGTAGAAATGCATAATAAATTAATAACCAATTTAATTATTAGTCTTAATATTAATATTAATTCTAATAAGTAAATTATAATTTTGCTAAATTATTCCAGTAATGAAATGGACATAGGCTATAACCTCAGCAAATTTAATTATATAGCAAAATTACTAATATGCCCATTCATCTAACAAGACGAACATACTCTTCCAAAATATTATCATCCTTAACTGCTCTCTGAGTGTGTGACCCATAGACTTCCTATCGTGTTGGTTGAGTAGTATCGCGATTAATACCAATTAATGTTTCACTACACACAGACCAAGATTGGCCTCTAGCAAGGCATCATGGCCACCCAACAGATAGAGATTCAGCGAAATTACAACATGTCAATGGTATAATTACCATGCAATCGAATCCCTTCATCATCTATTATCTCATCAAAGTTGAGGTATAGAAATAGTATCAACCTCAGATATCCTTGATATTGGTATTCAGTTATGGACCAATGACCAAAATAATAAATTGCATTAGCAAACAACTCAATCCCATTAAAGCCACATATTTAGTGTCATTGCCATTTATCGAATTGCGTAGTGACATAATATCTCCCGTACCCAGAAATGATGAATCATCTGTTAATCCACCATAGTTTGATAAACTTTTCGATGTAGGTAATCCATAATATACAGTTTTTTATTAGATCTTTTTGTCGGATTTCAGGTACTTTCTGGTGCATTTTGACCTGAATTGGTTCTTAATTCGTTACTTTTCGTATTTGGTTAAAATGGACATTTTGAGCAAATAAGCACAAAATTGGATATTTTTTACTCAGAAATTAGTGGATTCAGAAGATAGGGGAGTACCGGAGTAGGATTAAGCACGATGAAGCTTGTTCTCAAGGAAGAGAGCCGAGAATCAAAGAATCGAACGAAGAAGCAAGCGGAGTGGCAGTTCTGCAATTTCAGAACTCGGAAGAAGCTTCGCCGGCGAAGGAAATGTCTTCGCCGCGGCGAAGTGGGCCAGGGACGAACTTATCTGTTTCATTCTTCGCCGCGGCGAAGAAGAATTCTTCGCCGCGGCGAAAAGAATTCTTCGCCGCGGCGACAGTCAATTATTCGTTTTGTTAAACCACAGTTTCGTGTTGTGCGTGTTTGGTTGGGTTTTTGGACTAAGTATAAAGAAAAACTTAACCTTTGCGAAGGGAGCTTGAGCTGTTTAGGTTTAGCCGTTTTTACATTTTCCTTAGAGTAAAGCTTTGAGTTTTTCGGATTGTTTAAGGGAGAAGGTTCAGATTTTGACTAGAAGATTCATCTTTTGGGGATATTTCTTATCTTTCATCTCAGTTTCATTATGTTTAACTGTTTATTTCTATTTTTCGTTTTTGTAGTATTAATTTAGCTATGAACTAATCTTTATGGGTTGGGTTTTGATTGTAGTTTGGATTTTAAATGGGTAAGTGTTTGATTGTGTTATTATGTGAATAAGCTTTGGTGTGTGTTACTCTGAAATAAATGCTGTATGTGATGAACATGATGAGATTGAGAAATAATTCATGTTAGGCTTCTTGGGTAATCACCATTATAGTATTGGATGCTAGAGATAGATTCAAGAATTAATGAAATCGATTTAGGATTCTGTGCTAAATGAATTTAGATATTAACCTTCAATTTGTTGGGTGCGGAATGTTAATAAGGATGAATAGGAAAACATAGCCCGAGAGGGTATGTTTAACATATTAGTGAATTCGATTTACAACCATTGCGCATGAATGTGAATATAGTATAATTCTTAGGTTTAACCCATAAAAGTCCAAACGAAGTCAAAACCCTACCCGTTTTGCTTGAATTGATATTCTGTGTTTCATCTTGCTTTCTTAATTAAGATTTAATTCTTTGTTTAATTTCATTGTTGTTTTTATTACAATTTGCTCCTACAATCCAAAGAATTCGATTACTTCAACTTGATAACGTTAGGAAACTTAGTGCTTTGCTAACAGCCTCGTGGGAACGATATCCTACCCATCATTTTTACTAAGCGACTAGTGCACTTGCTAGTTTTGCATGTTGTAAAACACGCATCAGTAGCCAACCACTGTCATTTTGATAATCGAATAGAACTACATGGGCTAGTCTCAAACTACACCAATTGATGCACAAGGCGCTCCGGTGATTTCAAGTCTAAGGATCACATGCACCACCATCCGTTAGAGGACTTGTTCCATAGACACCGGGGTTACCATCTATGTGGAATCCTCTAGTGGGTCTGTCGGTATACTTGCCTACACAAGCACCTATGTTTGCACCAAGTTGTCACCAAACAATCTTGACAAGTGAGATCAGTCACTACCTTTCGCAAAGTCATTCAAACTATGATAGCCTTACCGTATTATTTGTCCCTTAGTTAGAATAATACTGGGGCTACAAACATTTCTAGAATGACTACCATATGTGATCATAAAGTCCTCACTATCAAAATTTGAAACACTCGATACCCTCGTCACAATTGTACCATCCTAAGGACATACATCACAAATATAATGAATACGAATTACACGATACAGAAAAACACCTTTTATGATTATAAACATGATATTACAAAAAGTCAATATTACAATAATTGATTGGCTCTAAGGCACCTACTCTAACATACTAGTAGCTAATATGCATTGAAAAATGAGGTTTCTAGTTGGAAAATTTAATTGGGGACGATAAGTGCTTGAAAATACACTTAGTGATTTACTGGCATCATTTGAGGATAATATATTTAATTTGTATAATTTTACTTAATTGTTTTATAAAGTGTTTTCATAATCACAGGTAAGTTTTGGTGTATTTTCAGGTCATATATACTTAAAACTAATATTTGATAAGGAATACTGTTGGTGACATAATTTGTGACGGCTAGAAACAAATGGTTCGAGATGGGAGTTGAAACGAGAAAGTTATGGCATTTTGAGTACTATTGGTTCACAATGGCTCACACCAAGTCAAGTCTAGCCAGCTCACATGTGTACACAGAGTTTAAGGCAAGAGGCATGCTGCAACATTCAAATTCTTGTGTTGCGGCAGTAAGGCCTTGGGCTTGCATCGATATGAAAAAGGCGTGCGTGCGACATTATAATCGCGTGTTGCAGCGGTGAAGCTACGAGTGCGTAAACAAAATGAGACGCACCACGGCATTGAAAAATGAGTGTCATAGCCCATGTGGAGGAAACCAAGTTCTAGGTGTTTTCTGATAAGTTTTATCCGAATTTTCTTATTTAATTTACTTAAAATTGTTCCAAAAATACCCTTAGAACCCTAGCACTATAATGTCTTTAGCAATTTTTAGGGTTAGAAAAGAATAGAGGGACGAAGGAAGAGACGAAAGAATAGACAAAGGAAGGAAACAATTAGGAGGAATTTTGCAGCAACACCATTGTCAACCCAATTTTCTTGAGATTTTCCACTCCCTTTGATTATTTGTTCTCATTAATACTATTCTAGATTTCGTATTTTCTATGGATAGCTAATTTTCTTGTCATTGAGAGTGATTTCAAAGTCCTATACATGTTTTGTGATAATTAATAAATTATGTGTGTTTATCTCTGCTATTAATGTCTTAGTAGATTTCATTGATATTAAGTGTAAAATGAATGATTGAGTTAATCTATTTTACCATTTGGATATTAAGTACGTATCGCTTAATTAATCTAGATATCTAGTGGTAAATTGCTTGCAATTGGAATAAATACTCAAGATAACTAAATCGAACTTGTGAGTTTAGCCTTGATTCGGTATGGTTCTCGTCTTTAATGCTTTCATTAAGTTAAACTAGAGAGCTATTCTAGGTTGTTTGATAGATAGAGAATTTGATTAAGAGTTTGTTTAATCCAATGACGCAGTAAGGAGAATTGAATTCATCAAGTGGTGATATTTTGAGCTGTTATAATCAAAGGGGTAAGAAGTTAGGGAGTGATTTTCTAAATTTACAATACATGTTTAGTGGTGATGAATTCGATTGTTATTCTCATATTCTTCAATCTTGAATTTAATTTGTTTGCTTTCAATTAATTGTTTTCATTTTCTGCATATTATGAATTATTATCAATTAAACCTCACCCCCATTAAGCAAATAATTAGTTCATTTGAACAATCTTCTACGGAAAGACTCTTGCTTATCTATGCTACTAAACAACATTTTCATAGAATTTAAATAGGTTTAAATTGGCCGTTGCTTTTGCACGCATTAGGCACCAAAATTTTTGGTAGCTTAAAAGACAATTTACGACAAAATAATTTAAAGGCAAAATATAATAATGTTGTTAATACTTTTTTAAAAAGTATATACAGTAGAACCTCTCTATGGTGATACTTTAATAAAAATAACTTCTATGTAATCATAAAAAATTCTGGTCCCAACTTATGCCAGTTATAAATAAGAATAATTTCACATTGTAATAAGTATAATTTTCTAAGTCTCGTCTTAAGGAACTTGCCTTTATATAGTAATAATTATATATATAATATTGCAAAAAATATGTTATGTTACATCAAAAGTTTAAGATTAATAAATTATTTATCTAAAATTGTTTGGGACAATAATTTATGCTTAGATAAGAAGAGGAAGAAGAGGAGGAGATAAGAAGAGGAAGGAGATAATCATAAGGATGAGAGCACGGAAATACCAAAAATTTCGTGCGAAGAAGCTCTAAACATGCTTGAGAGCTGAATTATTTTGACTTCTACAGTAGATGTCTATACTGACAACTTATTACGTACCCGCAAGATAAAAGATGTGGTAACAACTCTAAAGCATAAATTATTGTCCAAACAATTTAGATAATAATTTATTAAATCTTAAACTTTGATGAACATAACATATATTTTTTGCAATATATATATATATTATATATAATATTACTATATAAAGGCAAGTTCCTTAAGACAGACTTAGAAAAATTATAACTTATATAATGTGAAATTTATTCTTATTTATAACTGATCCAAGTTGGGATCAGAAAATTTTTATGATTACATGGAGGTTATTCTTTATATAGACTATTATTATAGAAAGGTTTTATGTATTGCATTAAAATCTTTACTATCGTTACCAATTCATCAGTCTTTGTCAAAAACATTACCTAATAATTATTTTTTTTTCAATTATTACAACTTAAAATTCAATTGAAATATTAATGTAAATCGATACTATATACGAATACACTACATATTCTAGTGTATTTACTATACTAAATCAAGCTCTATATCAAATTACTAATACTTTACATGTATTTAAATCGTGTTTGGTTTGCCATGGTTCATACTATATTGTATATATATTGAATGTTAGAATATTAACGTTGAATTATGTTGGATAATACTGTATAACAAGCCGTTATGCTAAATATTCCAATCGTTGACATTAACATTTTCTTTTTTAATTGAATATTCATTAATGCTGACTAGCATAACTTCTCTTATCAAATTTTTAAATATTATGTGTTGTGCGTGATTCTCCAAACCGTTAGATTCGTGCCATTTGTCTTTTAACCAAGCTGAAACTGAGCGACCAGGATCTTAACCAATAAGTTCATCATTTTAAGGAGCATAATTGCTCTGGCTAATAATTACCCTAGCCTAATGATTATTTTGGCTTAAACATGGGTCAAAAGCTGATGTGTCAAGATTAGGGAGTTATGCAACAAATCCCTCCATAATCACCGATTCCCAGCCACCATCAGACGGAATCACAAGCGGGAAACCACTGCCATCACGAAAGCGGGAGAACAACCAGAGAAGTGACCTCGCTGTGCGTCCACGTGCAAGAAAATGTGTTTTCCAAGTTATGCATTGCCCACAAGTTAAAAGCCTGCAACAAGTTGAACTCCAATGACAAGTTTGCCACCATTACAGCCTACACAGCCAGTTTTCCACCTGAGCAAGGGGGGATTGAACGGGCTCTCCCTCTCCCTCTCTCTCTTTTCCGTTCACGTAAGCCCCCAATGAGCAGAGAGATCTTTTTTCGGCACACATATCTCATTGAGGGAGGGAGCTACTCATTGTAATCTATAATCAAAGGGGAAAACACTCAAAAGCAATAACATAACAATGGGCGTTGGCTTGGTTTTAATTTGTCGAACACTTTAAATATGTTACGTTGTTTCTTTTCATTTTCAGCCTATGTATCTCTCATTACAGCCTGTTCATTTTCTCTGCTAGTTGATCACGACCACGCACCCATCTGACTCAATCCCGCTAAGGTCGATCAAGTCTCGGTGGTTGTTGTGATTTTCGTAATAACGTTATGTAATTTAATTTCATGAACTTATTACGTAAAAGTACCTAATTTGACTAAGATACTAATAAATGGCTTCAACTAGGTAATAAATCAACTAAAATCTAAATGTTATAACATTGCCAATTGATTTATTAATAACAAGAACATAATTTTTTTTTTTTTTATGATTATAAAATTTTAATGTATAGCGTTGTTTGATATTTGAATTAAATTAAATTATTTTTTATCATCCAACATAATTGTATTATAATATATAACTTTTTTTCTTTTTTTTTGGGTTGATCGGGGGTGTCCACCCTAAGCTTGACGCACTTAACTAATCCACTGGAACCCTAAAGTTGATGATCAAGTAAGCCTCTATAGTAGCCACCACTTTTATGGCACTAAGGTAAATTAAACTCAAACTTTTGAGTAATACATCTAAGATTCTAGAGTTGATCATTCGGTCATCCAATGATGGTTTATATGTAAACTTTTCAATTTAAAATTTTTAAACATAATACAATTCTAGTATTATTTAATAGACTTTATATTATAGTAATTATAATGATAATAATTGAAAAAAATTCAAGAATTAAATCGCATTAGTTTTTATATTTGGTTTTGGAAATTTTTACGGCATTTTATTCCTAAAATTTTATCACTTAAGTGACGTGTATGTTTCCATAATGTTATCACTTTCTTCTTATATTGTATACCTAATTTATCTCTTACCTTTGGTATTGTTTTTCTATTTCCCAATTATTAAAGGGTTTGTCATCCGATCACAATGACAAAGGTTTGATTTTGGTTTATATGGTGGGGTTCGAAGATTGAAAGCAATGAATTGATGTTATTATGAGTATAATATCAGTAAAGCGGTTGGTCTGTTGTGGTTTGTATGAGTGATCTTAAAGAGAGGCATAGAATCATTTGTACACTTCAATAAACCAAAAGCAATTACATAGGCTCCGTTTGGTTCATTTTTTTACACTTTTTAAAAAAGTTTTTAGAAAAATGTTAAAAAAAATTGAATTTGGTGGGTATTACGATGTAGGATTTGGAAATAAATAAAAATACCCTTTATATTTGTTTATTTACTAACACCCCCCTATGTTTGTTTATTTACTAAAAACCCCTATAATAAAACATTAAAAGTTAACAAAAACACCCCCAACCCACCTGCCAACACATGGACAGCTGGTCACCACTGCCGGAGGTGGTTGGAGTCATCGTATCGGCACATGACCGGCTGGATCTTACCGGTCTTGCGCCGATATGACCTTTTCTGGCCAGATCTATGGTGGATCTGGCCGGCAAAGGTCAGATCTATGGCTAGATCAAGCAATTGACGGCCAGATCTGGCCGTATTTACTCGTCAACGACGACCATGTGTTGGCCGTCATTAACGACTGACTACAGCCAAAGATCTGGCCATCAACAGCCAGATCTTTGGCCTTAGATCTGACCTTTTCCGACCAGATCCATCGTGGATCTGGCCGGAAAAGGCTAGATCGACGCACTACCGACCAGATTCAGCCGGTAGTGCACCATTATACTAGATTCCAGCCATTTTCTGGTTGTGGTGGCCGAAATTTTGTAAATATGGTTGCTGGGGTTTTTTTTTACAATTTCTAAAAAAAATTTAGGAGTATTTAATTAAATTAACAAATTTAAGGGGTTTAAAAAAAGTTGAAAAATATTGCGAGTTTTTGCAATTTTACTGTTTAACTTTATTGGGAATACTAATAGTAATATTCCCAAATGTGAGCCAAACGAAGCCATAACGTTTGTGTTTCTAATGATTTTTTATCAAGATAAAATATGTATTGTAAATATAAACTGATATATAAATAATGAAGTCNGTTTCATCTTGCTTTCTTAATTAAGATTTAATTCTTTGTTTAATTTCATTGTTGTTTTTTATTACAATTTGCTCCTACCAATCCAAAGAATTCGATTACTTCAACTTGATAACGTTAGGAAACTTAGTGCTTTGCTAACAGTCCTCGTGGGAACGATATCCTACCCATCATTTTATTACTTAAGCGACTAGTGCACTTGCTAGTTTTGCATGTTGTAAGAAACACGCATCAGTAGCCAACCACTGTCATTTTGATAATCCTGAATAGAACTACATCGGGCTAGTCTCAAACTACACCAATTGATGCACAAGGCGCTCCGGTGATTTCAAGTCTAAGGATCACATGCACCACCATCCGTTAGAGGACTTGTTCCATAGACACCGGGGTTACCATCTATGTGGAATCCTCTAGTGGGTCTGTCCGGTATACTTGCCTACAACAAGCACCTATGTGTTGCACCAAGTTGTCACCAAACAATCTTGACAAGTGAGATCAGTCACTACCTTTCGACAAAGTCATTCAAACTATGATAGCCTTACCGTATTATTTGTGCCCTTAGTTAGAATAATACTGGGGCTACAAACATTTCTAGAATGACTACCATATGTGATCATAAAGTCCTCACTATCAAAATTTGAAACACTCGATACCCTCGTCACAATTGTACCATCCTAAGGACATACATCACAACATATAATGAATACGAATTACACGATACAGAAAAACACCTTTTATTGATTATAAACATGATATTACAAAAAGTCAATATTACAATAATTGATTGGCTCTAAGGCACCTACTCTAACATACTAGTAGCTAATATGCATTGAAAAATGAGGTTTCTAGTTGGAAAATTTAATTGGGGACTGATAAGTGCTTGAAAATACACTTAGTGATTTACTGGCATCATTTGAGGATAATTATATTTAATTTGTATAATTTTACTTAATTGTTTTATAAACGTGTTTTCATAATCACAGGTAAGTTTTGGTGTATTTTCAGGTCATATATACTTAAAACTAATATTTTGATAAGGAATACTGTTGGTGACATAATTTGTGACGGCTAGAAACAAATGGTTCGAGAATGGGAGTTGAAACGAGAAAGTTATGGCATTTTGAGTACTATTGGTTCACATGGCTCACACCAAGTCAAGTCTAGCCAGCTCACATGTGTACACACGAGTTTAAGGCAAAGAGGCATGCTGCAACATTCAAATTCTTGTGTTGCGGCAGTAAGGCCTTGGGCTTGCATCAGATATGAAAAAGGACGTGCGTCGCGACATTATAATCGCGTGTTGCAGCGGTGAAGCTACGAGTGCGTAAACAAAATGAGACGCACCACGGCATTGAAAAATGAGTGTCATAGCCCATGTGGAGGAAACCAAGTTCTAGGTGTTTTCTGATAAGTTTTATCCGAATTTTCTTATTTTAATTTACTTAAAATTGTTCCAAAAATACCCTTAGAACCCTAGCACTATAATGTCTTTAGCAATTTTTAGGGTTAGAAAAGAATAGAGGGACGAAGGAAGAGACGAAAGAATAGACAAAGGAAGGAAACAATTAGGAGGAATTTTGCAGCAACACCATTGATCAACCCAATTTTCTTGAGATTTTCCACTCCCTTTGATTATTTGTTCTCATTAATACTATTCAGATTTCGTATTTTCTATGGATAGCTAATTTTCTGTCATTGAGAGTGATTTCAAAGTCCTATACATGTTTTGTGATAATTAATAAATTATGTGTTTTATTCTCTGATTAATGTCTTAGTAGATTTCATTGATTATTTAGTGTACAACTGAATGATTGAGTTAATCTATTTTACCAATTTGGATTATTAAGTACGTAATCGCTTAATTAATCTAGATATCTAGTGGTAAATTGCTTGCAATTGGAATAAATACTCAATAACTAAATCGAACTTGTGAGTTTAGCCTTGATTCGGTATGGTTCTCGTCTTTTATGCTTTCATTAAGTTAAATCTAGGACTTATTCTAGGTTGTTTGATAGATAGAATTTGATTAAGAGTTTGTAAATCCATGACGCAGTAAGAGAAATTGAATTCATCAATGGTGATATTTTGAGCTGTTATAATCAAAGGGGTAAGAAGTTAGGGAGTGATTTTCTAAATTTACAATACATGTTTAGTGGTGATGAATTACGATCTTGTTATTCTCATATTCTTTCAATCTTGAATTTAATTTGTTTGCTTTCAATTAATTGTTTTCATTTTCTGCATATTATGAATTATTATCAATTAAACCTCACCCCCATTAAGCAAATAATTAGTTCATTTGAACATCTTCTACGGAAAGACTCTTGCTTACTCTATGCTACTAAACAACATTTTCATAGAATTTAAATAAGGTTTAAATTGGCCGTTGCTTTTGCACGCATTAGGCACCAATTTTTGGTAGCTTAAAAGACAATTTACGACAAAATATTTAAAGGCAAAATATAATAATGTTGTTAATACTTTTTTAAAAGTATATACAGTAGAACCTCTCTATGGTGATACTTAATATAAAAATAACTTCTATGTAATCATAAAAATTCTGGTCCCAACTTATGCCAGTTATAAATAAGAATAATTTCACATTGTAATAAGTTATAATTTTTCTAAGTCTCGTCTTAAGGAACTTGCCTTTATATAGTAATAATTATATATATATATATTGCAAAAAATATATGTTATGTTACATCAAAGTTTAAGATTTAATAAATTATTTATCTAAAATTGTTTGGGACAATATTTATGCTTTAGATAAGAAGAGGAAGAAGAGGAAGGAGATAAAGGAGAAGATAATCATAAGGATGAGATCACGGAAATACAAAAATTTCGTGCGAAGAAGCTCTAAACATGCTTGAGAGCTAGAATTATTTTGACTTCTACAAGTATGTCTATACTGACAACTTATTACGTACCCGCAAGATAAAAGATTGGTAACAACTCTAAAGCATAAATTATTGTCCCAACCAATTTTAGATAAATATTTATTAAATCTTAAACTTTTGATGTAACATAACATATATTTTTTGCAATAATTATATATAATATATAAATTATTACTATATAAAGGCAAGTTCCTTAAGACGAGCTTAGAAAAATTATAACTTTTATAATGTGAAATTTATTCTTATTTATAACTGATCCAAGTTGGGATCAGAAACTTTATGATTACATGGAGGTTATTTCTATATGACTATTATTAGAAAGGTTTTATTGTATTGCATTAAAATCTTTTACTATCTTTACCAATTCATCAGTCTTTGTCAAAAACATTACCTAATAATTATTTTTTTTTCATTATTTAACAACTTATTCAATGAAATATTAATGTAATCGATCATATACTATCTACGAATACACTACATATTCTATGTATTTATATACTAATACAACTCTATATCAAATTATCTAATACTTTACAGTTTTTAAATCGTGTTTGGTTTGCCATGGTTCATACTATATTGTATCATATATTGAATGTTAGAATATTAACGTTGAATTTGTTGATAATACTGTAAACAAGCCGCTTATGCTAAAATATTCCAATCGTTGACATTAACATTTTCTTTTTTAATTGAATAATTCATTAATGCTGCCTAGCTAACTTCTCTTATCAAATTTTTTTCATAATATTATGTGTTGTGCGTGATTCTCCCACACCGTTAGATTCGTGCCATTTGTCTTTTAAACCAAGCTGAAACTGAGCGACCAGGATCTTAACCATAAGTTCATCATTTAAGGAGCATAATCTCTGGCTTATAATTACCCTAGCCTAATGATTATTTTGGCTTAAACATGGGTCAAAAGCTGACTCGTGCAAGATTAGGGTTATGCATACAAATCCCTCCATAATCACCGATTCCCGCCACCACTCGGAATCACAACGGGAAACCACTGCCATCACGAAAGCGGGAGAACAACCAGAGAAGTGACCTCGCTGTGCGTCCACGTGCAAGATAATGTTGTTCTCAGTTATGCATTGCCCACAAGTTAAAAGCCTGCAACAAGTTGAACTCCAATGACAAGTTTGCCACCATTACAGCCTACACAAGCCAGTTTTCCACCTGAGCAAGGGGGGATTGAACTGGCTCTCCTCTCCCTCTCTCTCTTTTCCGTTCACGTAAGCCCCCAATGAGCAAGAGATCTTTTTTCGGCACACATATCTCATTGAGGGAGGGGAGCTACTCATTGTAATCTATAATCAAAGGGGAAAACACTCAACAATAACATAACAATGGGCGTTGGCTTGGTTTTAATTTGTCGAACTACTTTAAATATGTTACGTTGTTTCTTTTCATTTTCAGCCTATGTATCTCTCATTACAGCCTGTTCATTTTCTCTGCTAGTTGATCACGACCACGCACCCCATCTGACTCAATCCCGCTAAGGTCGATCAAGTCTCGGTGGTTGTTGGAATTTTCGTAATAACGTTATGTAATTTAATTTCATGAACTTATTACGTAAAAGTACCTAATTTGACTAAGATACTAATAAAATGGCTTCAACTAGGTAATAACAACTAAAATCTAAATGTTATAACATTGCCAATTGATTTTAATCATACAAGAACTAATTTTTTTTTTTTTTTTTTATGATTATAAAATTTTAATGTATAGCGTTTTTGATATTTGAATTAAAAATTAAATTATTTTTTATCATCCAACATAATTGTATTATAATATATAACTTTTTTTCTTTTTTTTTTTTGGGTTGATCGGGGTGTCCCCACCCTAAGCTTGCACGCACCTTAACTAACCACCTGAACCCTAAAGTTGATGATCAAGTAAGCCTCTATAGTATCCACCACTTTTAGGCACTAAGGTAAATTAAACTCAAACTTTTGAGTAATACATCTAAGATTTCTAGTTGATCATTCGGTCATCCAATGATGGTTTATATGTAACTTTTCAATTTAAAATTTTTAAACATAATACATTCTAGTATTATTTAATAGACTTTATATTATAGTAATTATAATGATAATAATTGAAAAAAATTCAAGAATTAAATCGCATTAGTTTTTATATTTGGTTTTGGAAATTTTTACGGCATTTTATTCCTAAAATTTTATCACTTAAGTGACGTGTATGTTTCCATAATGTTATCACTTTCTTCTTATATTGTATACCTAATTTATCTCTTACCTTTGGTATTGTTTTTCTATTTCCCAATTATTAAGGGTTTGTCATCCGATCACAATGACAAAGGTTTGATTTTGGTTTATATGGTGGGGTTCGAAGATTGAAAGCAATGAATTGATGTTTTTAGTATAATATCATAAAGCGGTTGGTCTGTTGTGGTTTGTATAGTGATCTTAAAGAGAGGCATAGAATCATTTGTACACTTCAATAAACCAAAAGCAATTACATAGGCTCCGTTTGGTTCATTTTTTTTACACTTTTTAAAAAGTTTTTAGAAAAATGTTAAAAAAAATTGAATTTGGTGGGTATTACGATGTAGGATTGGAAATAATAAAATACCCTTTATATTTTTTATTTACTAACACCCCCCCTATGTTTGTTTATTTACTAAAACCCCCTATAATAAAACATTAAAAGTTAACAAAACACCCCCAACCCACCTGCCAACACATGGACACTCTGGTCACCACTGCCGAGGTGGTTGGAGTCATCGTATCGGCACATGACCGGCTGGATCTTACCGGTCTTGCGCCGATATGACCTTTTCTGGCCAGATCTTGGTGGATCTGGCCGGCAAAGTCAGATCTATGGCTAGATCAAGCAATTGACGGCCAGATCTGGCCGTATTTACTCGTCAACGACGACCATGTGTTGGCCGTCATTAACGACTGACTACAGCCAAAGATCTGGCCATCAACAGCCAGATCTTTGGCCTTAGATCTGACCTTTTCCGACCAGATCCATCGTGGATCTGGCCAAAAGGCTAGATCGACGCACTACCGACCAGATTCAGCCGTATGTGCACCATTATACAGATCTACATCCGCCATTTTCTGGTTGTGGTGGCCGAAATTTTGTAAATATGGTTGCTGGGTTTTTTTTTTTACAATTTCTAAAAAAAATTTAGGAGTATTTAATTAAATTAACAAATTTAAGGGGTTTAAAAAAAGTTGAAAAATATTGCGAGTTTTTGCAATTTTTACTGTTTAACTTTATTGGGAATACTAATAGTAATATTCCCAAATGTGAGCCAAACGAAGCCATAACGTTTGTGTTTCTAATGATTTTTTATCAAGATAAAATTATTGTAAATATAAACTGATATATAAAATGAAGTCTTATGTATTCAGATCTATTCAATCAGTAAATCGTCAAATAAATTAACAAACGTTACTTTATTTATTTTATGCATTTGTGATGGTAAATTATATGGTTTAGAATTATCATTTACATATACATTTTACCTTAAAATTGACACAATAAATAAATAAATTTCTTTTCCTCTAAAGTTTGGTCTAAGCACAAACAAATAGAAGAGTTACATTTTCTTTTTCAAAACCTCTTCTACAGAAAAAAAAAAAAATGGTGATAAAATTAAATTTAAAAACATGACCCCAAGGGGTTAGTACGGTGGTCTCCCTTCATTGACTTTCTAAGTTTAAACTACTTTAAGGTAATCACCTACCACATTTGTGATTTACCTGAAATTTGAACTCGTATGATATTCAATGGATCTCAGATATTAATTGAGGTTCATACAACCTGACCCAAACACCTTGAATAATATATATATATATATATTTCTAATAAATTACCTATCGTCCCTCCGCTTAAATAATTTGGGGAACACAAAAAAACAACATGGAACGGATAAAAAGCCCAATCGAAAATGGTGGGAAACAGAGAACCATCGTATTGTCCATCTCCACTTGTGTCAAGCTGTACACCCATGTGAGGTCACGTGACATTTTCCTATACTGTTGGATCATGATTTAAGTTCTAATTATGCATAACATAGTGCGACGGTTTTTTGTTATATTTTCGTGGTGTTGGAAGTAGGTGACCATTATTTCATTTTTTTTTTATAATGTTTGCGTATTCAATTGGTGATTTAAGATCCGCTTGACCGTACCCAAAGTTGCAAATTGACCTCAAAAATTATTTAATTAAACATCTGTGTCCATGAAGTTGACGCTCCCTGAGATTATTATTTATTATGTATACTGCTTAATTATGTGTGCAAACCTTAATTAACCATATGGTCAATGAATTCTTTACCACAAGTGCGGACACCATATTAATACTAAATTAGCGTGACAGAATTATTTTTCTAAACTTTAATAATCATTATATTAATTCTCATAGCTTTCTGTTAGTGTTATATATTCTAAGAATTAAATATCCCAATTAGTTTTTATAATTAAGGGAATATTATCATCGAGGATACATAAGTTATTGAATCCTAATCGCCAAATTAATAAAGTGACGCAGTATAATGTACTTAAAAGTAAAACCCATTGATTTGATAATATAAAATAGATAAACTGGACAAAAAGACGATTAGTACAACAAACTTCACCATAAAAAAACAAAATTAAATTAGCTTGTAAATATTTATGACTTAAAACACTATTAGCATGCATTTCATTCATCAATTCAAATCATATTTAATCTAATAGAGACATAAATCTTGTTTACTTTCTTTCACCAATGCATGTTTTTACATATTAACGCGGAACAAAATTAGCAAGAGTTATTACACTCAAAATCAAACCAAATTAAGAATTTCTAAACAATGCCTTGATTATGGAAATAGCAGCCGGATTTTGACCTAAAATTTGCTACTCTAGCAAAACACAAAGTTGAAACATGAGACTCATACTTCTCTTCCTCGCCCCACAGCCCTTGATCAAAGACAATCTAGGGCGTGACACTTCACATCGTCCTCGAAAATTCACTGATGGCCTATTGGAGACGATGGCACAGAGTATGATCCCGACCATGGCGATGACAATGACCGCGAAAACGACGCTGATGAATTTGAAGAAGAAGACGAAGAGGCTGGTGAAGAGGGAAGTTGAGTACTTTTTCCTCTGACACGCTTAGGAAGATGGTGCCTAAAGATTAGACTTATTAGGTTTTGATTTTTTTCATGGAATTTTTGGGAGAATTGTAAAAGTAGAGGTGGAGGAGTAGAGGAGAAGAGGGTTTTCTCTGAACCGAATTTTGGGAGTTCCTGGTTGAGATTCCCATGTGAATGGGATTGAAACAGAAACTTCACCATGGTAATTATCTTGATCTTTTGAGGAATTGGACATTGAAACTTCTCTTGTTAGAAGTTTTGGATAATTTGTAATCTTTATTATTATTATTCTTCATGACTTGAAGAGGTTATTTGAAGGATCTGATGAGTTTCTGTGAACATTTTGATTTTCTACAAGGAGAATTAAGTGGAGTTTTTGGTTAATTGAATTTGTTTGATGATGAAGGAAGAAAAAAATGAAGAAGATGAGTAGAGTCTTGGCTAAGTAAGGGTTTTTGGTATTTCTTTATAACAAAATTTGGAAGCTGCTACGTGCGAGAGTGTCATCAACCTTATATATTACAATGGGTTTTCTATAATATTTTTTTTTAAATAAATAAATAAAATGTCAAAATCCCGTAGATTGGTTTTGATTTTGGATTAATATCAAGGATGCTTTTTATAGTTTAAAAGATTTGAGTAACTACACTTATTACTGATAAGATGTTAAGTTAATTTTACAAATTAGTTTTTGGTTTTGGATTAACACTTTATTATTATTATTATTTCAATATACAAATGAAACATAATACTCTTAGTGGGTTCTTTTATATATATATATATAACAATTTATTATTCATCTTTCTTAATCTCATGCATGATGTTAATAGAAAATTAAGTTGACATAGTTGCTTTTAATGTCAAATTCAACGTCTCTTTAATACCATTAAAAATGAAAAAATGAATGGTTGCCTGCTTATTGCTAAAAAAAATTAATTTAACATAATTAAATCATAATATTTTAACCTTTTTGACAATTTTACTTATAACTAGAAACAGATTAATTAAGTAAAAAATGTTGGCTAGTTGAGCCAACATCCTGCCGTGATAGAGGTTCGAAGGTCAAATCAACTCATACCGTGGACACAAGATTAATGGTTTAAGGAAATAAGATTGCTTCTTTGCTAATAAACCAAGATCCTGATGTGGGTAGATTGTTTTTAACTTATTAGTAAGCGTCTAAACTTAAAGAATAAAAAAATTGGGAAAAACCATTTTTATAGGGATGTTGTGACACTTTTGAAACATTTAGCCAAAATAGGTGTTGATCATAGTGATACTGTTAGAGTGTTGGGCTCATACGGTGACGTTTTATTATTAAGTGAGACGATGTCGTTTTGAGCCAAGCAAAGACAAATCCTGTCCATTGGCTGGCTGAGCATCCAACGGTGGAAATCAGTCTGATAGTCAACAGTATAAAAGCATTGCAACAGTCTCTTCTCAACAGTTGAAAACCCTTCTTTCGTGTTTTTCTCTTTTCTTTGTAAAATGAATAGCCTCCATTAGGGTTTGGGTACAGTCTTGATCTTGAATCTGTAACAGGGTGTTTGAGTGGCTGGTTTGCAGGCCATTTGAGGGTACTAGAGTTTGCAGTGTATCTTGGGTGTTAGATCTGTCTCTCTAGGGTGTTACGAGTTCTGGAAAGATCTGTGTAAGGGTTTGTTTCTTGGTTGAGTTGCGTTTCTGTAATCTGAATCAATATAGTGCAGCGAGCTCGCTGGTTTCCGAGCTCAATGTGGACGTAGCTTACTCATATCCGAGCAAGTGAACCACGGTAAATCTTGTTGTTGTTGTGTGTGTGTGTGTGTGAATCCTTTTGTGATTTTCTGTTTGCTTTCTGGTTGATCTGTTCGAGTAGTAACAACAGTGGTATCAGAGCCAATTCTCGAAGGCTAGGGTTTCTTTGCAAAATTTGGGTTTTGCAATTTTGGGGATTTTGCAAAATTAGGGTTTTGTGAAATTAGGGTTTCTGAAATATTTGGGGCTTTTTCGAATCTGTGATTCATTGAGTCTCCAATAGGTTTGAGGGAGTCAAATCTAGGCTAAGTGTAAAGGTATAAAGGCTGGAAACCAGTGACCGCCTTAAAAACTGCTTGGCAGTATTTGGCAACATCTGGTGTAACAACGCCACGTACCTCTTAGCCCATTTCTGTTAGTAAACGGTCCCGTATACACAGCGGAAACAAAAATAATATAACTCTAGGCTCCGTTTGGTTCATTTTTTTACACTTTTTAAAAAGTTTTTAGAAAAATTTAAAAAAAATTGAATTTGGTGGGTATTACGATGTAGGATTTGGAAAATAATAAATACCCTTTATATTTGTTTATTTACTAACACCCCCCCTATGTTTGTTTATTTACTAAAAACCCCTATAATAAAACATTAAAAGTTAACAAAACACCCCAACCCACCTGCCAACACATGGACAGCTGGTCACCACTGCCGAGGTGGTTGGAGTCATCGTATCGGCACATGACCGGCTGGATCTTACCGGTCTTGCGCCGATATGACCTTTTCTGGCCAGATCTAGGTGGATCTGGCCGGCAAAGTTCAGATCTATGGCTAGATCAAGCAATTGCACGCCAGATCTGGCCGTATTTACTCGTCAACGACGACCATGTGTTGGCCGTCATTAACGACTGACTACAGCCAAAGATCTGGCCATCACAGCCAGATCTTTGGCCTTAGATCTGACCTTTTCCGACCAGATCCATCGTGGATCTGGCCGGAAAAGGCTAGATCGACGCACTACCGCACCAGATTCAGCCGTTATGTGCACCATTATACTATGATTCCAGCCATTTTCTGGTTGTGGTGGCCGAAATTTTGTAAATATGGTTGCTGGTTTTTTTTTTACAATTTCTAAAAAAAATTTAGGAGTATTTAATTAAATTAACAAATTTAAGGGGTTTAAAAAAAGTTAAAAATATTGCGATTTTTTGCAATTTTACTGTTTAACTTTATTGGGAATACTAATAGTATATTCCCAATTGTGAGCCAAACGAAGCCAAACGTTTGTGTTTCTAATGATTTTTTATCAAGATAAATATGTATTGTAAATATAAACTGATATAAATAATGAAGTCTTATGTATTCAGATCTATCAATCAGTAAATCGTCAAATAAATTAACAAACGTTACTTTATTTATTTTATGCATTTGTGATGGTAAATTTATGGTTTAGAAATTATCATTTACATATACATTTTACCTTAAATTGACACAATAAATAAATAAATTTCTTTTCCTCTAAAGTTTGGTCTAAGCACAAACAATAAAAGAGTTACATTTTCTTTTTCAAACCTCTTCTACAGAAAAAAAAAAAAATGGTGATAAAATTAAATTTAGAAAACATGACCCCAAGGGGTTAGTACGGTGGTCTCCCTTCATTGACTTTCTAATTTTAAACTACTTAAGGTAATCACCTACCACATTTGTGATTTACTGAAATTTGAACTCGTATGATATTCAATGGATCTCAGATATTAATTGAGGTTCATACAACCTGACCCAAAACCCTTGAATATATATATATATATATATATTTCTAATAAATTACCTATCGTCCCTCCGCTTAAATAATTTGGGGAACTGGACGAGATAAAAAGACCCAAATCGAAAATGGGTGGGAAACAAGAAGGTAAGCCATCCGTATTGTCATCTCCACTTGTGTCAAGCTGTACACGCCACTGTACATGTCACGTGACAGTTCCTATACTGTGGATCATGATTTAGTTCTAATAATGCATAAAACAGCGACGTGTTTTATAATTTCGTGGTGTTGGAAGTAGGTGACCATTATTTCATTTTTTTTTTATAATGTTTGCGTATTCAATTGGTGATTTAAGATCCGCTTGACCGTACCCAAAATTGACCCTCAAGAAATTATTTAATTAAACACTGTGTCATGAAGTTGACGCTCCCTGAGATTATATTTTATTATGTATACTGCTTAATTAGTGTGCAAACCTAATATAACCATATGGTCAATGAATTCTTTACCACAAGATGCGGACACCATATTAATACTAAATTAGCGTGACAGAATTATTTTCTAACTTTAATAATCTTATATTAATTCTCATAGCTTTCTGTTAGTGTTATATATTCTAAGAATTAAATATCCCAATTAGTTTTTATAAATTGGGAATATTATCATCGAGGATACATAGGTTATTGAATCCTCAATCGCCAAATTAATAAAGTGACGCAGTATAATGTACTTAAAAGTAAAACCCATTGATTTGATAATTATAAAATATAAACATGGACAAAGAGACGAATTAGTACACAAACTTCACCATAAAAAAACAAAATTAAATTAGCTTTTAAATATTATGACTTAAAACACTATTAGCATGCATTTCATCATCATCAAATCAATTTAATCTAATAGAACATAAATCTTGTTATACTTTCTTTCACCAATGCATGTTTTTACATATTAAGCGAGGAACAAAATTAGCAAGAGTTATTACACTCAAAATCAAACCAAATTAGAATTTCTAAACAATGCCTTGATTATGGATGAATAGCAGCCGGATTTTGACCTAAATTTGCTACTCTAGCAAAACACAATGAAACATGAGACTCATACTTCTCTTCCTCGCCCCCAGCCCTTGAATCAAAAAGACAATCTAGGGCGTGACACTTCACATCGTCCTCGAAAATTCACTGATGGCCTATTGGAGACGATGGCACAGAGTATGATCCCGACCATGGCGATGACAATGACCGCGAAAACGACGCTGATGAATTTGAAGAAGAAGACGAAGAGGCTGTGTGAAGAGGGAAGTTGAGTACTTTTTCCTCTGACACGCTTAGGAAGAATGGTGCCTAAGGTTAGACTTATTAGGTTTTGATTTTTTTCATGAAGTTTTGGGAGAATTGTAAAAGTAGAAGGTGGAGGAGTAAGAGAAAGAGGGTTTTCTCTGAACCGATTTTGGGAGTTCCTGGTTGAGATTCCCATGTGATGGGATTGAAACAGAAACTTCACCATGGTAATTATCTTGATCTTTTGAGGAATTGGACATTGAAACTTCTCTTGTTAGAAGTTTTGGATAATTTGTAATCTTTATTATTATTCTTCATGCTTGAAGAGGTTTATTTGAAGGATCTGATGAAGTTTCTGTGAACATTTTGATTTTCTACAGAGTGAAGTGGAGTTTTGTTAATTGAATTTGTTTGATGATGAAGGAAGAAAAAAATGCAGAAGATGAGTAGCTATAACATAACAATGGGCGTTGGCTTGGTTTTAATTTGTCGAACTACTTTAAATATGTTACGTTGTTTCTTTTCATTTTCAGCCTATGTATCTCTCATTACAGCCTGTTCATTTTCTCTGCTAGTTGATCACGACCACGCACCCATCTGACTCAATCCCGCTAAGGTCGATCAAGTCTCGGTGGTTGTTGTGAATTTTCGTAATAACGTTATGTAATTTAATTTCATGAACTTATTACGTAAAAGTACCTAATTTGACTAAGATACTAAATAAAATGGCTTCAACTAGGTAATAAATCAACTAAAATCTAAATGTTATAACATTGCCAATTGATTTTAATCAATACAAGAACATAATTTTTTTTTTTTTTATGATTATAAAATTTTAATGTATAGCGTTGTTTGATATTTGAATTAAAAATTAAATTATTTTTTATCATCCAACATAATTGTATTATAATATATAAACTTTTTTTCTTTTTTTTTTTGGGTTGATCGGGGGTGTCCACCCTAAGCTTGCACGCACCTTAACTAATCCACTGGAACCCTAAAGTTGATGATCAAGTAAGCCTCTATAGTAGCCACCACTTTTAGGCACTAAGGTAAATTAAACTCAAAACTTTTTGAGTAATACATCTAAGATTTCTAGTTGATCATTCGGTCATCCAATGATGGTTTATATGTAAACTTTTCAATTTAAAATTTTTAAACATAATACAATTCTAGTATTATTTAATAGACTTTATATTATAGTAATTATAATGATAATAATTGAAAAAAATTCAAGAATTAAATCGCATTAGTTTTTATATTTGGTTTTGGAAATTTTTACGGCATTTTATTCCTAAAATTTTATCACTTAAGTGACGTGTATGTTTCCATAATGTTATCACTTTCTTCTTATATTGTATACCTAATTTATCTCTTACCTTTGGTATTGTTTTTCTATTTCCCAATTATTAAAGGGTTTGTCATCCGATCACAATGACAAAGGTTTGATTTTGGTTTATATGGTGGGGTTCGAAGATTGAAAGCAATGAATTGATGTTATTATGAGTATAATATCAGTAAAGCGGTTGGTCTGTTGTGGTTTGTATGAGTGATCTTAAAGAGAGGCATAGAATCATTTGTACACTTCAATAAACCAAAAGAAAACTTTTTGATGTAGCCAACCAGTGTCATTTTGATAATCCCGAATAGAAAACGTTGAGCTAGTGTCAAACTACACCAATTGATGCACAAGGACTCCGGTGATTCAAGTCTAAGGATCACATGCACCACCATCCGTTGAGGAATATCCATAGACACGGGGTTACCATCTATGTGAATCCTCTAGTCGGTCTGTCTGGGATACTTGCCTACAACAAGCACCATGTGTTGCATTAAGTTGTCACCAAACAACCTTGACAAGTGAGATCAGTCACTACATTTCGACAAAGTCGTTCAAACTATGATAGCCTTACCATATTTTGTGCCTTAGTTAGAAAATACTGGGACTACAAACATTTCTAGAATGGTTACCATTGTGATATAAAGTCCTCACTATCGAAATTTGAAACACTTGATAACCTGTCACAATTGTACCATCTAAGGACATACTTACAACATATAATGAATACGATTACACGATATAGAAAAAATACCTTTTATTGATTATAAACACGATATTACAAAGAGTCAATATCAATAATGATTGGCTCTAGAGCACTGTTCTAACATACTAGTAGCTAATATGCATTGTAAAATGAGGTTTCTAATTGGAAATTTAATGGGCACTGATAAGTTGTGAAAATACACTTAGTGATTATCAGCATCATTTGGGATAATTATATTAATTTGTATAATTTTACTTAATTGTTTTATAAATGTGTTTTCATAACATAGGTAAGTTTTGGTGTATTTTCAGGTATATATACTTAAAACTAATATTTTGATAAGGAATACTATGGCGACGAAATTTGTGACGGCTAGGAACAAACGATTCAGAAATCAGAGTTAAAACGAGAAAGTATGGCATTTTGAATACTATTGGTTCACATGGCTCACACCAAGTCAAGTCTAGCCAGCTTCACAGTGTACACACGAGTTAGGCAAAGAGGCATGCTGCAACATTCAAATTCTTGTGTCGTGGCAGTAATGCCTTGGGCTTGCATCAGATATGAAAGAGGACGTGCGTCGCGACATTATAATCGCGTGTTACAGTGGTGAAGGTACGAGTGCGTAAACAAAATGAGACGCACCACGGCATTGACAAATGAGTGTCACAGAAACCAAGTTCTGGGTGTTTTCTGATAAGTTTTATCCGAATTTTCTTATTTTAATTTACTTAAAATTGTTCCAAAAATACCCTTAGAACCCTAGCACTATAAATGTCTTTAGCATTCTAGGGTTAGAAAAGAATAGAGGGACGAAGGAAGAGACGAAAGAATAGACAAAGGAAGGAAACAATTAGGAGGAATTTTGCAGCAACACCATTGATCAACCCAATTTTCCTGAGATTTCCGCTCTTTTGATTATTTGTTCTCATAATATTCTAGATTTCGTATTTCTAGGATAGCTAATTTTTTGTCGTGAGAGTGATTTCAAAGCCTTAGACATGTTTGTGGATAATTAATAAATTATGTGTTTTATTCTCGCTACTAATGTCTAGTAGATTTCATTGATTATTAAGTGCACAACTGATGATTATTGTTAATCTATTTTACCAATTTGGATTATTAAGTACGTAATCGCTAATTAATTAGATATCTAGTGGTAAATTGCTTGCAATTGGAATAAATACTCAAGATAACTAAATCGAATTGTGAGTTTAGCCTTGATTCGGTATGTTTATCGTCTTTTAATGCTTTCATTAATTTAAATCTAGAGAGCTTATTCTAGGTTGTTTGATAGATAGAGAAATTGATTAAGAGCTTGTTTAATCCAATGACGCAGTAAGGAGAAATTGAATTCATGAGTGGTGATATTTTGAGCTGTTATAATCAAAGGGGTAAGAAGTTAGGGAGTGATTTTAAATTTACAATACATGTTTAGTGGTGATGAATTACGATCTTGTTATTCTCATATTCTTTCAATCTTGAATTTAATTTGTTTGCTTTCAATTAATTGTTTTCATTTTTTTATATTATCAATAAACCTCACCCCCATTAAGTAAATAATTAGTTCATTTGAACAATCTTCTACGGAAAAGACTCTTGCTTACTCTATGCTACTAAACAGCATTTTCATAGAATTTAAATAAGGTTTAAATTGGCCGTTGCTTTTGCACGCATTAGGCACCAAAATTTTTGGTAGCTGAAAGACAATTTATGACAAAATAATTTAAAGCAAAATATAATAATGTTGTTAAACTTTTTTAAAAAGTATATACAGTAGGAACACTCGTAGTGGATACTCTATATGGAATAACCTATTGTAATCATAAAAAATTCTGGTCCTAACTTATGCAAGTTATAAATAAGAATAAATTTCACATTGTAATAAGTTATAATTTTTCTAGGTCGCATCTTAAAAACTTGCCTCTACATAGTAATAATTATATGAATATTGCAAAAAATATATGATATGTTACATAAAAATTTAAGAGGAAATGAAATATTTATTTAAATGTTTGAGACAATGATTTATGTTGTAAAATTGTTATCATATCTTTTCTTTCGGGTTTGTATAAGCGCCAGCATGTACACCTTTTTGTTGAAACCAAAATATTTTTAGTCTCAAGCATGTTTAGAGCTTTTGGCATGAAATTTTGGTATTTCTATAATACATTCTCAGGATTATCTCTTCTTCTTCTTGTCTAATTCAAGTAACGATTTCTTCTTTAATAAAAACATGATTTGTGCTCATTTAGATGATTGAGGAAGACACATAATATCCATTTGATTAGGGTAGTGAAGTTGTCGAATATGTACTCAATTTACAATGACTCTTTGATATCCATTTCCATACTATCCTAATACTATGAAAATAATGAATGAAATTCAATACTATTAAAACATAAATTATAAAATAAGAAATCAAACCAATAATTCTTGTAAATATACCTCTATTAAATTATATCTCCTTATAATATAAATTAATTGGTCCCAAATTATGACATAGAGAGGTTCTACTGTAATTAGTTTTGAAAATCAAATTCCCAACAACACATATAGCTGCAGATAAACCACAATTTACAGAGATTATAATTCAATATTAAATAATATATTTAGCCAAATTGTGTTTAAAATTGCAAAGGACAAATTCTTCCAACTCCTGACGTCAGCGTTGTTAACATTCATTTGTTTCAAACATTTTCACAGATTTTCACAACCAAACATAACATAAGTGTTGATAATTCAAAACTCTCAAGATCATAATGTCGTTTATATATTATAAATTATATAATAAAATTTAATATGATAAAATTTTATATCTATTAATATAAAGTGGTAATTATTAAAATGAGGTATAATGTACTAAAATCTCGACAAGGTTACTAGCAATTAATCTTGATGTTGTATAAAAATCTTGATTCTTTGAATACTATTCAGTAACATTACCAAATCAAAATTTTACATTGATTTAATAAATTAATCAATTGAAATACCAATTTAATTTTAAATGAAAAAAATTTCATTATAAATCATATAATGCAAACAAAGTCTAAAGACTTATATATAATTTTATTGCCACTTAATATATATAATATTTATATAAAGTTAATATATACCATAGAACCTCTCTATTGTCATAATGTTGGGATCAACTAAATTATTACTATGAGGAAGTTATAATTTAAAGAGGTTTAGTCACAAGAATTATTGTTTTGATAAAAATATTGTTTTGATTTATTATTTTACACTTATGTTTGGTAGTATTAGGATTTAATTCATTGTTTTAGTAACATTAGGATAGTACGAAAAAGATATCAAAGAGTTATTACAAAATTGTGTAATCAAATTCAATACTTCATATACTAATCAAATGGATATTAATGTCTTCCTCAATTATCCAAATCAGCAATAAGTGTATATGTTTTAATTACTGAGAAAGAAATCATTACTGGAATTAAACAAGAAGAGAAATGAGATAATCCTAAGGATGAGAGCACGAAAATACCAAAATTTCGTGCGAAGAAGCTCTAAACATGCTTGAGAGCTAGAATTATTTTGGCTTCAACAAGAAGTATCTATGCTAACAACTTATTACGTACCCGCAAGATAAAAGATATGGTAACAACTCTAAAGCATAAATTATTGTCCCAAACAATTTTAGATAAATAATTTATTACATCTTAAACCTTTAATGTAACATAACATATTTTTTGCAATATAATTATATATATATATAATATTACTATATAAAGACAAATCCTTAAGTCAAGACCTAGAAAATTATAACTATTATAATATGAAATTTATTTTATTTTAACTGATCTAAGTTGGGATCAGAAAATTTTATGATTCTGTGGAGGTTATTCCTATATACAGTATTGTATAAAGAGGTTTTACTGTTGTATTAAAATCTTTTACTATCATAGCATTCATCAGTCTTTGTCAAAAACATTACCTATAATTAATTTTTTTTTTCATTTATTTAAAACTTAAAATTCAATTGAAATTCAATGTAAATCGATACTGAATAACTACACATTCTAGTGTATTTCTATATAATACAAGCTCTATATCAAATTATCTAATACTTTACATGTTATTTAAATCATGTTGGTTGCCATGGTTCAAACTAATCGTATCATATAATGAATGTTAGAATATTAACATTGAATTATGTTGGATAATACTGTACAACAAGACTTATGCTAAAAATTCCAATCGTTGACATTAACATTTTCTTTTAATTGAATAATTCATTAATGCTGACTAGCATAACTTTCTTATCAAATTTTTTCATATATTAGTGTTGTGCGTGATTCTCCAAACCGTCAGATTCGTGCATTTGTCTTTTAACCAGCTGAAACTAAGCGACCAGGATCTTTAACCAATAAGTTCATCATTTTAAGGAGCATAATTGCTCTGGCTTAATAATTACCCTAGCCTAATGATTATTTTGGCTTAAACATGGGTCAAAAGGTAGCTGACTCGTGTCAAGATTAGGGAGGTTGCATACAAATCCCTCCATAATCACCGATTCCCAGCCACCATCAGACGCAATCACAAGCGGGAAACCACTGCCATCACGAAAGCGGGAGAACAACCAGAGAAGTGACCTCGCTGTGCATCCACGTGCAAGATAAATGTTGTTCTCAGTAAAGCATTGCCCACAAGTTAAAAGCCTGCAACAAGTTGAACTCCAATGACAAGTTTGCCACCATTACAGCCTATATAAGCTAGTTTTCCACCAGAGCCAGGGGGGATTGAACTGGGCTCTCCCTCTCCCTCTCTCTCTTTCCATTCATGTAAGCCCCCCATGAGCAGAGAGATCTTTTTGGCACAAATACTTCATTGAGGGAGGGGAGCCACTCATTGTAATCTATAATCAAAGGGGAAAACACTCAACGGTGAATATTCAAAGAAAGAATTGATTTACTTTTGCATCAATGATCAGTTGTAAGATTCCGATGGTGGATGTTGACGGAGACCAAGTTTCGTTATATTAATTGATTTTGAATTGAATTGTTTTTGTTTTTAGCTAAGATTGTTTTCTGTTTTACTCAAAACCCCCCAGCCTTATTCACATCATCGAAAATTCGGCTAGACACTCTTCGTGGGATTGACCCTTGCTTACCCTATTTACAGTTCAGTAGTTAGGTTAGGAAGGTTTAAAATCTTGGTTGCCTACGACAGCACACCAACAGTGCGTCGGTAAAGCCTTTTCCGACAAGATCTATGGTTGTTTGATGACCAAAGATGTGGTTCACATCTTTGGTCATCAAACAACCATAGATCTGGCCATTTTTGGTTATGGATCTATCTGGAAACGGCCTTATCGATGCATGGCCGGTTAGATCTGACTGGTCATGCGCCATTCCATCGTCGATTGACAGTGGTAGCTGGCGGCTGATGGCTTGTGGTGTCAAAGGGTATTTATGTCCTAAAAATTTTTTATATAAAGATAAAATAGTCCATGAATATATTTGTAAACTAATTTCAAAATTATGGTATTTTTGTCCAAAAATTTTATTAATAAGGGGTAAAATTGTAACAAAAATAAGATTACCAAGTAATCTTAAAATGCCTAAGAAAATAGAGGTAATCAGATTATCTCATATATTACCAACAGTAATTACTAATGGTTTTGGAAGATTACTAGAATATTATATTATTTGATAATTAAATGTGGTAATCAAGTAATAGAAGATGAAATTACCTCAATAATCTCTCATTATCCCCAATCAAACACACCCTAAGGGAGGTTTTCGTAAAACTTTTGTATAGTTTGGGGGCGATATGATGAAAAGTGTCAAACTTGGCACGCAATTTGAGTTTCTAAAAACATAGGAGTACTAAATGAAATTAGCTCTATTTCAATTTTCTTAAATTAAGCTTCCAAAAAAAAAATAAACAGCCCTAAGGAGATGGTCTTTATCCTTGTTTCAGATCATGGAAAAACATTTGCTAATTTTAAATAGAATTAAAAGTTGTCTTTAAAGGAACCTTTAATAATTAATGTTTAGGTTAATTATTCATCAACCACCACCTGCCATACAGTACCTAGAAAACCGCTACAACAAATAATAGTTTTTACAGGAAGTAAATTTGTTGTTAAATATATCAATATTTTTGCCAACGATGCATTACCACCATCATAAAATTCTAATACATAAGTAATCGATCAACCAAACGCAATAGAAAAATCACCACCGTAAAATGATTTTACAACCAAATTTAATCATTATGAAATATAATGCACTTACCCATTAAATTATTTGTTGTCAATGAAATTATAATATGTAAGTACTTGATCTACCAATTACAGCGGAAAATCAAAATTAAATTGGATTGATCAATTACTTAATTTCAAGATTCGGGTATAGATTATATTGTTTATATGTTTTCAATACAAAATTAAATCCATACAAGGATTTAGATTTCTTACTAATGTTGGAGGCCTCTTCAATGTCTCTTAAATTGATTTTGCAATCCGAACAACACTCGTATTGGCCACACCAAGACAGAACAACAATTATCAAAGATCAATTTTTTGCTAGAATTGATTTTGACTTCAAGGACAGCCGAATATTAGAAGAGAGAGTTAGAGAGAAAAATAATGATTTTTCTCTAAGTGGTAGGGACGGCTAGGTTTAGCTACTGATGAACTAAAACCTACTTTTGCTTATATTTATATAATAAAAGTAAATATCCTTTCTACCCCTTAAGTTTAGCATTAACCTAAACTTTAGGTAGAAATGCATAATAAATTAATAACCCAGGTTAATTATAAGTCTTAATATTAATATTAATTCTAATAAGTAAATTTATAATTTTGCTAAATTATTCCAATAATGAAATTGGACATAGGCTACAACCTCAGCAAATTTAATTATATAGCAAAATTACTAATATGCACATTCATCTGACAAGACAAACATACTCTTCCAAAATATTATCATCCTTAAATTGCCCTCTAAGTGTGTGACCCATAGACTTCCTATCATGTTGACAGTGAGTAGTATCGCGATTAATGCCAATTAATAGTTTCACTACACACAGACCAAGATTGGCCTCTAGCAAGGCATCATTGCCACTCAACAGATAGAGATTCAGCGAAATTACAACCTGTCAACGGTATGGTTACCGTGCAATCAAATCCCTTCATCATATATTATCTCATCAAAGTTGAGGTATAGAAATAGTATCAACCTCAGATATCCTTGATATCTTGGTATTCAGTTATTGGACCAATGACCAAAATAATAAATTGTATTAAGCAACAACTCAATCCCACTATAGCCACATATTTAGTGTCGTTGCCATTTATCGAATTGCGTAGTGAGATAATATCTCCTGTACCCAGAAGTGATGAATCCTCTGTTAATCCACCATAGTTTTGATAAACTTTTTGATGTAGCCAACCAGTGTCATTTTGATAATCCCGAATAGAACTACGTTGAGCTAGTGTCAAACTACACCAATTGATGCACAAGGCACTCCGGTGATTTCAAGTCTAAGGATCACATGCACCACCATCCGTTAGAGGACTTATTCCATAGACACCGGGGTTACCATCTATGTGGAATCCTCTAGTCGGTCTGTCTGGTATACTTGCCTACAACAAGCACCCATGTGTTGCATTAAGTTGTCACCAAACAACCTTGACAAGTGAGATCAGTCACTACATTTCGACAAAGTCGTTCAAACTATGATAGCCTTACCATATTATTTGTGCCCTTAGTTAGAATAATACTGGGACTACAAACATTTCTAGAATGGTTACCATATGTGATCATAAAGTCCTCACTATCGAAATTTGAAACACTTGATACCCTCGTCACAATTGTACCATCCTAAGGACATACATTACAACATATAATGAATACGAATTACACGATATAGAAAAATACCTTTTATTGATTATAAACACGATATTACAAAGAGTCAATATTACAATAATTGATTGGCTCTAGAGCACCTGTTCTAACATACTAGTAGCTAATATGCATTGTAAAATGAGGTTTCTAATTGGAAATTTAATTGGGCACTGATAAGTGTTTGAAAATACACTTAGTGATTTATCAGCATCATTTGAGGATAATTATATTTAATTTGTATAATTTTACTTAATTGTTTTATAAATGTGTTTTCATAATCATAGGTAAGTTTTGGTGTATTTTCAGGTTATATATACTTAAAACTAATATTTTGATAAGGAATACTATTGGCGACGAAATTTGTGACGGCTAGGAACAAACGATTCAAGAATCAGAGTTAAAACGAGAAAGTTATGGCATTTTGAATACTATTGGTTCACATGGCTCACACCAAGTCAAGTCTAGCCAGCTCACATGTGTACACACGAGTTTAAGGCAAAGAGGCATGCTGCAACATTCAAATTCTTGTGTCGTGGCAGTAATGCCTTGGGCTTGCATCAGATATGAAAGAGGACGTGCGTCGCGACATTATAATCGCGTGTTACAGTGGTGAGGGTACGAGTGCGTAAACAAAATGAGACGCACCACGGCATTGACAAATGAGTGTCATAGCCCATGTGGAGGAAACCAAGTTCTGGGTGTTTTCTGATAAGTTTTATCCGAATTTTCTTATTTTAATTTACTTAAAATTGTTCCAAAAATACCCTTAGAACCCTAGCACTATAATGTCTTTAGCAATTTTTAGGGTTAGAAAAGAATAGAGGGACGAAGGAAGAGACGAAAGAATAGACAAAGGAAGGAAACAATTAGGAGGAATTTTGCAGCAACACCATTGATCAACCCAATTTTCCTGAGATTTTCCGCTCCTTTTGATTATTTGTTCTCATTAATACTATTCTAGATTTCGTATTTTCTATGGATAGCTAATTTTCTTGTCAGTGAGAGTGATTTCAAAGCCTTAGACATGTTTTGTGATAATTAATAAATTATGTGTTTTATTCTCCGCTACTAATGTCTTAGTAGATTTCATTGATTATTTAAGTGCACAACTGAATGATTATTGTTAATCTATTTTACCAATTTGGATTATTAAGTACGTAATCGCTTAATTAATTTAGATATCTAGTGGTAAATTGCTTGCAATTGGAATAAATACTCAAGATAACTAAATCGAACTTGTGAGTTTAGCCTTGATTCGGTATGTTTATCGTCTTTTAATGCTTTCATTAATTTAAATCTAGAGAGCTTATTCTAGGTTGTTTGATAGATAGAGAATTTGATTAAGAGTTTGTTTAATCCAATGACGCAGTAAGGAGAAATTGAATTCATCAAGTGGTGATATTTTGAGCTGTTATAATCAAAGGGGTAAGAAGTTAGGGAGTGATTTTCTAAATTTACAATACATGTTTAGTGGTGATGAATTACGATCTTGTTATTCTCATATTCTTTCAATCTTGAATTTAATTTGTTTGCTTTCAATTAATTGTTTTCATTTTCTGCATATTATGAATTATTATCAATTAAACCTCACCCCCATTAAGCAAATAATTAGTTCATTTGAACAATCTTCTACGGAAAAGACTCTTGCTTACTCTATGCTACTAAACAGCATTTTCATAGAATTTAAATAAGGTTTAAATTGGCCGTTGCTTTTGCACGCATTAGGCACCAAAATTTTTGGTAGCTTAAAAGACAATTTACGACAAAATAATTTAAAGGCAAAATATAATAATGTTGTTAATACTTTTTTAAAAAGTATATACAGTAGAGAACATCTCTGTAGTGATACTCTATATAGGAATAACCTCTATGTAATCATAAAAAATTCTGGTCCTAACTTATGCAAGTTATAAATAAGAATAAATTTCACATTGTAATAAGTTATAATTTTTCTAGGTCGCATCTTAAAAAACTTGCCTCTACATAGTAATAATTATATGAATATTGCAAAAAATATATGATATGTTACATAAAAAATTTAAGAGGAAATGAAATATTTATTTAAAATTGTTTGAGACAATGATTTATGTTGTAAAATTGTTATCATATCTTTTCTCTTGCGGGTTTGTAATAAGCTGCCAGCATGTACACCTTTTTGTTGAAACCAAAATATTTTTAGCTCTCAAGCATGTTTAGAGCTTCTTGGCATGAAATTTTTGGTATTTCTATACTATCATTCTCAGGATTATCTTCTTCTTCTTCTTGTCTAATTCAAGTAACGATTTCTTCTTTAATTAAAATATACATGATTTGTTGCTCATTTAGATGATTGAGGAAGACATTAATATCCATTTGATTAGGGTAGTGAAGTTGTCGAATATGATTACTCAATTTTACAATGACTCTTTGATATCCATTTCCATACTATCCTAATACTATGAAAATAATGAATTGAAATTCTAATACTATTAAAACATAAATTATAAAATAAGAAATCAAACCAATAATTCTTGTAAATATACCTCTATTAAATTATAATCTCCTTATAATAATAAATTTAATTGGTCCCAATATTATGACTATAGAGAGGTTCTACTGTAATTAGTTTTGAAAATCAAATTCCCAACAACACCATATAGCTGCAGATAAACCACAATTTACAGAGATTATAATTCAATATTAAATAATATATTTAGCCAAATTGTGTTAAAATTGCAAAGGACAAATTCTTCCAACTCCTGACGTCAGCGTTGTTAACATTCATTTGTTTCAAACATTTTCACAGATTTTCACAACCAAACATAACATAAGTGTTGATAATTCAAAACTCTCAAGATCATAATGTCGTTTATATATTATAAATTATATAATAAAATTTTAATATGATAAAATTTTATATCTATTAATATAAAGTGGTAATTATTAAAATGAGGTTATAATGTACTAAAATCTCGACAAGGTTACTAGCTAATTAATCTTGATGTTGTATAAAAATCTTGATTCTTTGAATACTATTCAGTAACATTACCAAATCATAAAATTTTACATTGATTTAATAAATTAATATTCAATTGAAATACCAATTTAATTTTAAATGAAAAAAATTTCATTATAAATCATATAATGCAAACAAAGTCTAAAGACATTTATATATAATTTTATTGCCACTTAATTATATATTAATTATATTATATAAAGTTAATATATACAATAGAACCTCTCTATTGTCATAATGTTGGGATCAACTAAATTATTACTATGAGGAAGTTATAATTTAATAGAGGTTTAGTCACAAGAATTATTGTTTTGATTAAAAAAATATTGTTTTGATTTATTATTTTACACTTCATGTTTTGGTAGTATTAGGATTTTAATTCATTGTTTTAGTAACATTAGGATAGTACGAAAATAGATATCAAAGAGTTATTACAAAATTGTGTAATCAAATTCAACTACTTCACTATACTAATCAAATGGATATTAATGTCTTCCTCAATTATCCAAATCAGCAATAAGTCGTATATGTTTTAATTACTGAAGAAGAAATCATTACTGGAATTAAACAAGAAGAGAAATGAGATAATCCTAAGGATGAGAGCACGAAAATACCAAAAATTTCGTGCGAAGAAGCTCTAAACATGCTTGAGAGCTAGAATTATTTTGGCTTCAACAAGAAGATATCTATGCTAACAACTTATTACGTACCCGCAAGATAAAAGATATGGTAACAACTCTAAAGCATAAATTATTGTCCCAAACAATTTTAGATAAATAATTTATTACATCTTAAACCTTTAATGTAACATAACATATATTTTTTGCAATATATATATATATATATATATAATTATTACTATATAAAGACAAATTCCTTAAGTCAAGACCTAGAAAAATTATAACTTATTATAATATGAAATTTATTCTTATTTTTAACTGATCTAAGTTGGGATCAGAAACTTTTATGATTCTGTGGAGGTTATTCCTATATACAGTATTGTTATAAAGAGGTTTTACTGTATTGTATTAAAATCTTTTACTATCATTAGCAATTCATCAGTCTTTGTCAAAAACATTACCTATTAATTAATTTTTTTTTTCATTTATTTAACAACTTAAAATTCAATTGAAATATCAATGTAAATCGATACTGAATACACTACACATTCTAGTGTATTTACTATACTAAATACAAGCTCTATATCAAATTATCTAATACTTTACATGTTATTTAAATCATGTTTGGTTTGCCATGGTTCATACTATATTGTATCATATATTGAATGTTAGAATATTAACGTTGAATTATGTTGGATAATACTGTATAACAAGCCGCTTATGCTAAAATATTCCAATCGTTGACATTAACATTTTCTTTTTTAATTGAATAATTCATTAATGCTGACTAGCATAACTTCTCTTATCAAATTTTTTCATAATATTATGTGTTGTGCGTGATTCTCCAAACCGTTAGATTCGTGCCATTTGTCTTTTAACCAAGCTGAAACTAAGCGACCAGGATCTTTAACCAATAAGTTCATCATTTTAAGGAGCATAATTGCTCTGGCTTAATAATTACCCTAGCCTAATGATTATTTTGGCTTAAACATGGGTCAAAAGGTAGCTGACTCGTGTCAAGATTAGGGGAGTTATGCATACAAATCCCTCCATAATCACCGATTCCCAGCCACCATCAGACGCAATCACAAGCGGGAAACCACTGCCATCACGAAAGCGGGAGAACAACCAGAGAAGTGACCTCGCTGTGCATCCACGTGCAAGATAAATGTTGTTCTCAAGTTATGCATTGCCCACAAGTTAAAAGCCTGCAACAAGTTGAACTCCAATGACAAGTTTGCCACCATTACAGCCTATATAAGCTAGTTTTCCACCAGAGCAAGGGGGGATTGAACTGGGCTCTCCCTCTCCCTCTCTCTCTCTCTTTTCCATTCATGTAAGCCCCCCATGAGCAGAGAGATCTTTTTTCGGCACACATATCTCATTGAGGGAGGGGAGCCACTCATTGTAATCTATAATCAAAGGGGAAAACACTCAAAGCAATAACATAACAATGGGCGCTGGTTTGGTTTTAACTTGTCGAACTACTTTAAATATCTTACGTTGTTTCTTTTCATTTTCAGCCTATGTATCTCTCATTTACAGCCTGTTCATTTTCTCTGCTAGTTGATCACGACCACGCACCCATCTGACTCAATCCTACTAAGGTCGATCGAGTCTTGGTGGTTGTTGTGAATTTTTGTAATAACGTTATGTAATTTAATTTCATGAACTTATTACATAAAAGTACCTAATTTGACTAAGATACTAAATAAAATGGCTTCAACTAGGTAATAAATCAATTAAAATCTAACTGTTATAACATTGCCAATTGATTTTAATCAATACAAGAACATATTTTTTTTTTTTTTTTATGATTATAAAATTTTAATGTATAGCGTTTTTTGATATTTGAATTAAAAATTAAATTATTTTTTATCATCCAACATAATTGTATTATAATATGTAAACTTTTTTTTTTTTTTTTTTTGGGTTGATCGGAGGTGTCCACCCCAAGCTTGTACGCACCTTAACTAATCCACTAGAACCCTGAAGTTAATGATCAAGTAAGTCTCTATAGTAGCCACCACTTTTAGGGGCTAAGGTAAATTGAACTCAAAACCTTTTGAGTAATACACCCAAGATTCTTAGTTGATCATTCGGCCATCCAGTGGTGGTTTATATGTAAACTTTTCAATTTAAAATTTTTAAACATAATACAATTCTAGTATTATTTAATAGACTTTATATTATAGTAATTATAATGATAATAATTGAAAAAAAATCAAAAATTAAATCGCATTAGTTTTTATATTTGGTTTTGGAAATTTTTACGGTATTTTATTCCTAAAATTTTATCACTTAAGTGACGTGTATGTTTCCATAATGTTATCACTTTCTTCTTATATTGTATACCTAATTTATCTCTTACCTTTTGGTATTGTTTTTCTATTTTCCAATTATTAAAGGGTTTGTCACCCAATCACAATGATAAAGGTTTGATTTTGGTTTATGTGGTGGGTTCGGAGATTGAAAGCAATGAATTGATGTTATTATGAGTATAATATTGGTAAAGCGGTTGGTCTGTTGTGGTTTGTACTTTGTATGAGTGATCTTAAAGAGAGGCATAGAATCATTTGTACACTTCAATAAACCAAAAGCAATTACATAACTTTTGTGTTTCTAATGATTTTGTATTAAGATAAAATATGTATTGTAAATATAAACTGATATATAAATAATGAAGTCATATTTATTCAGATCTATTCAATCAGTAAATCGTCAAATAAATTAACAAACGTTACTTTATTTATTTTATGCATTTGTGATGGTAAATTATATTGTTTAGAAATTATCATTTACATATACATTTAACCTTAAAATTGACACAAATAAATAAATAAATTTCTTTTCCTCTAAAGTTTGGTCTAAGCACAAACAAATAAGANATGTATTCAGATCTATTCAATCAGTAAATCGTCAAATAAATTAACAAACGTTACTTTATTTATTTTATGCATTTGTGATGGTAAATTATATGGTTTAGAAATTATCATTTACATATACATTTTACCTTAAAATTGACACAAATAAATAAATAAATTTCTTTTCCTCTAAAGTTTGGTCTAAGCACAAACAAATAAGAAGAGTTACATTTTCTTTTTCAAAACCTCTTCTACAGAAAAAAAAAAAAATGGTGATAAAATTAAATTTAGAAAACATGACCCCAAGGGGTTAGTACGGTGGTCTCCCTTCATTGACTTTCTAAGTTTAAACTACTTTAAGGTAATCACCTACCACATTTGTGATTTACCTGAAATATTGAACTCGTATGATATTCAATGGATCTCAGATATTAATTGAGGTTCATACAACCTGACCCAAACACCTTGAATATATATATATATATATATATTTCTAATAAATTACCTATCGTCCCTCCGCTTAAATAATTTGGGGAACTGGACGAGATAAAAAGACCCAAATCGAAAATGGGGTGGGAAACAAGGAAGGTAAGCCATCGTATTGTCATCTCCACTTGTGTCAAGCTGTACACGCCATGTGAGGTCACGTGACAGATTTCCTATACTGTGGATCATGATTTAAGTTCTAATTAATGCATAACATATCGAAGGTTGTTTATAATTTCGTGGTGTTGGAAGTAGGTGACCATTATTTCATTTTTTTTTTATAATGTTTGCGTATTCAATTGGTGATTTAAGATCCGCCTGACCGTACCCAAAAGTTGACCCTCAAGAAATTATTTAATTAAACATCTGTGTCATGAAGTTGACGCTCCCTGAGATTAATTATTTTATTATGTATACTGCTTAATTATGTGTGCAAACCTTAATTAACTATATGGTCAATGAATTCTTTACCACAAGATGCGGACACCATATTAATACTAAATTAGCGTGACAGAATTAATTTTCTAACTTTAATAATCATTATATTAATTCTCATAGCTTTCTGTTAGTGTTATATATTCTAAGAATTAAATATCCCAATTAGTTTTTATAAATTAAGGGAATATTATCATCGAGGATACATAAGTTTATTGAATCCTCAATCGCTAAATTAATAAAGTGACGCAGTATAATGTACTTAAAAGTAAAACCTTATTGATTTGATAATTATAAAATAGATAAACATGGACAAAAAGAGAAGAAGTACAACAAACTCCACCATAAAGAAAACAAAATTAAATTAGCTTGTAAATATTATGACTTAAAACACTATTAGCATGCATTTCATTCATCAATTCAAATCATATTTAATCTAATAGAGACATAAATCTTGTTATACTTTCTTTCACCAATGCATGTTTTACATATTAAGCGAGGAACAAAAATTAGCAAGAGTTATTACACTCAAAATCAAACCAAATTAAGAATTTCTAAACAATTCCTTGATTATGGATGAATAGCAGCCGGATTTTGACCTAGAGTTTGCTACTCTAGCAAAACACAAAGTTGAAACATGGGGCTCATACTTCTCTTCCTCGCCCACAGCCCTTGAATCAAAAGACAATCTAGGGCGTGACACTTCACATCGTCCTCGAAAATTCACTGATGGGCCTATTGGAGACGATGGCACAGAGTATGATCCCGACCATGGCGATGACAATGACCGCGAAAACGACGCTGATGAATTTGAAGAAGAAGACGAAGAGGCTGGTGAAGAGGGAAGTTGAGTACTTTTTCTTCTGACACGCTTAGGAAGAATGGTGCCTAAAGGATTAGACTTATTAGGTTTTGATTTTTTCATGGAAGTTTTGGGAGAATTGTAAAAGTAAGAAGGTGGAGGAGTAAGAGGAGGAAGAGGGTTTTCTCTGAACCGAATTTTGGGAGTTCCTGGTTGAGATTCCCATGTGAATGGGATTGAAACAGAAACTTCACCATGGTAATTATCTTGATCTTTTGAGGAATTGGACATTGAAACTTCTCTTGTTAGAAGTTTGGATAATTTGTAATCTTTATTATTATTTTTCATGACTTGAAGAGGGTTATTTGAAGGATCTGATGAAGTTTCTGTGAACATTTTGATTTTCTACAAGGAGTGAAGTGGAGTTTTTGGTTAATTGAATTTGTTTGATGATGAAGGAAGAAAAAAAATGAAGAAGATGAGTAGAGTTTTGGCTAAGTAAGGGTTTTTGGTATTTCTTTATAACAAAATTTGGAAGCTGCTACGTGCAAGAGTGTCATCAACCTTATATATTACAATGGGTTTTCTATAATATTTTTTTTTAAATAAATAAATAAAATGTCAAAATCCCGTAGATTGGTTTTGATTTTGGATTAATATCAAGGATGCTTTTTATAGTTTAAAAGATTTGAGTAACTACTCTTATTACTGATAAGATGTTATGTTAATTTTACAAATTAGTTTTTGGTTTTGGATTAACACTTTATTATTATTATTATTTCAATATACAATGAAACATAATACTCTTAGTGGGTTCTTTTTTTTTTTTTTTTTTTTTATAACAATTTATTATTCATCTTTTTTAATCTCATGCATGATGTTAATAGAAAATTAAGTTGACATAGTTGCTTTTAATGTCAAATTCAACGTTTTAATACCATTAAAAATGAAAAAATGAATGGTTGCCTGCTTATTGCTAAAAAATTAATTTAACATAATTAAATCAAATATTTTAACCTTTTTGACAATTTACTTAAACTGAAACAGATTAATTAAGTAAAAATGTTGGCTAGTTGAGCCAACATCCTGCCGTGATAGAGGTTCGAAGGTCAAATCAACTCATACCGTGGACACAAGATTAATGGTTTAAGGAAATAAGATTGCTTCTTTGCTAATAACCAAGATCCTGATGTGGGTAGATTGTTTTAACTCATTAGTAAGCGTCTAAACTTAAAGACAAAAATAAAAATAAAAATTGGGACCATTTTTATAGGGTGTGTGACATTTTGAAACATTTAGCCAAAATGGGTGTGATCATAGTGAACTATTATATTATTGATGTTTAAAAGATTAGATGAAAAACAGCACCCATGGCAAGCTTAGTGACCACAAGAATGAAAATTATATATTATATAGATGTAGAAGAATTAATGTACTGGTCATGTGCTGAAACCAAAATTACAATTATAAAAATGAAACGAATAAAATGGATCGATCTCCTCTCATGTCATGTGGAGAGCCGTTAACTGCTGCATTAATTGCTAAATTAACACCAAACCGAGGGCTGCACCATGTTACATTATTCAAGCACCCCATTGACATATATATTCATAAGAATATTTGAACATTTCAAAACATTAAAATAAAATCAAAACGAATACAATTTATTTGTAATGTAACACAAGAAGAGGACAAGAAGCTTTACATATTCTAACATACTTTTCCTAAAAATATAAAAAAACAAATATATATATAAGATAATAAAATAATAAAAAAAGAACATAGAAATCAGAATATGTATAGTCTACAATGCTCGACTTTTAAAATACCAAAAGATTAGATTTATTAAATGATAATTGACAAAGAAATATTTTAATCCGAGTCATACTTTATACATGTTGGTACTCTAACCTGGTAGTTGTAGAATATAATTAATTAATTCTTAAAGTTAAGTAGTTTTTATCACTGACTAATGAGTCATTTGCTTCTAAAATTATGAAATTATGATCAGAAATTTAAATAATACACACACCCACATGCATAATTTACGTTACTAAAATTATATTTAAGTTTTATTTAATAATAGAATAGACAGTTACTAGGCTATAGTCACGTAAACTTATAAATTACCCAAAAATTTATTTATTTTAAAATAAGTTTATTTTAATAAATAAAAATTGAAGCATTCAATAATGATAAGTTGGATGGCAAATAGAAGCTGAGACGTCAATTTTCATAAAGAAACAAAACTTCCGAAATTTCCTTCAATCATTCGCACAATATCTTAAATATTAATTAATTATTTTTCAAATGCTCAAAATTTTAGTCAATGTTCACATGTATCTACATCATTAATCATGCACTAAAAGCTTCCGTAGAAATTAAGAAAATATTCAGAAATAGGGATGACCACTGAAAATTTATCTTATCGTCAATTTTAGAATTTTAGGAGATTAGTTGAAGTACACACAAGTTAACCTAAACACCTTCAATAACAAAAAAAATAAATAAATAAATAAAAAAATTGAGAAATTGTACTTATCAACTACCAATTCATATTCTATAAAGAAATTCATAATCAAATATGACTAAGTCCATAATCCATAAAAACATTATCTATAATTGTCACATAAAACATATTAATCATCCAAACTATTTTTTCAACAATTTCATGAATAAAAAAAAAAATTAATGGGATTTTTGAAAAATAAACTCTATTAAAGAATTGGTTTTTAATTCGGAAATATTGTTCAAAACTTAGAATAAATTTCAAAAATATGATTTGTATATAAATTAATATTTTAATGGCACATGTATAAAGTCTCAAAGGTGTTGATGCTTTTTTTGTACCAATAGTTGACACCAATTCTTGTAAGCAAGCCAATAAGATTATATGAGGCCGAATCAGGATTTGGAGCCAAAAACGTTAATGAGTAATGACATTAATTTCCTTAGAATATGATAAAATAACAAAAATCCCCCTGAGGTTTAAAAAATTATAGAAATTGTTATGCCTAAAAAATCTGGGCTGACGTAAGTTTATATCAACGAGCATCAATCAAAGTTTAGGAAGGCTTTGCACCATTCACCATCTGCCACGTCGTCCCAAGATTGAGAGAATATGGTTGTCACCCACAATGCTCTGAAACCCGGACCGGACCGGGCGGTCGAACCGGTCCGAATGGGTTTCCCTTATATTTCCGGTTTAAAAAGAGTAAAAAACCAGAATTTTGCTTTAGACCGTTTTAAACCGCGGTTGGATTGGTTTACTATAGCAAACCGACGGTCCAACTAGTATAATAAAGAAATCCAGTCCACACCAATCCGATTTAATCATATGAAATAAAATTAAAAATTAAAAAAAATTAAAAAGCACAAACACAAAGTGAAAGTGTCAAATTTCTTAATACATTTTCAATTTGCTGTTGCATTGAGCCGTGAGCTACTAAGCTGTCTGCCACTTTTTCAAAGTTTCCTCTTTGCCTTTTTCATTTTGGTTTGCTACTTTGCCATTCGCGATCTCCACTCTCCAGTCCAGTACGCCTCCTCCTGTCCTCCATTCGCGATCTCGAATCTCCTTCAAGCTTCAGCTTCAGTGGTTCAGCCTTCAAGTCTTCACTCTTCAAGTCTTCGGTCTGCTACTCTGCTTCAGTGCTTCTTCCTTGTCGTGGCTGGTCTGCTGCAAGTCTTCATTCTTCAACTTCAAGTCTTTAATGGTTCAACCTCTTCAATCATCATCATCGCCATCTAAAAGCCTGCTTCTTGCTTGCCATTGCTGGTCTACCGGATTAGTCACTGTAGTTCAATGATGTTTGAAACTTTAGAGTTTACTTTAGAGTTTAGACTTGAGGATTGAATTTGTAAACATTAACTATCAAACTTTGATGGTTTTAATTTTTATTATTATTTCAAGCTTGGTTTGATGGTTTTTAAATTTTAGTTAGATGAAAAAGCTGGATTTTTTTTTTCCTTTTTTTCGTTTTTACTGACGTCAGTATGCTGACATCACCGGTTGAACCAGCCGGTCGAACTGGTCCAACTGTTCGAACTGAAAATCGGGCATTTGGCTGAGTCGACTCTCGGTCCGGTTTTCAGAACATTGGTCACCTACTCAACAGGCTCAAGTTTTGTTTGTAAATGAATGAGGTCCATACACCTGTCCAAGCCCCATATAATTTAAGGATATTTCCTAAGTTATCAGCCAATGGGACGCAAGGTAGGATTTGCACGCTACCCACTTGTAGACATGAAATTATTACCTTGAACTCAGCATCTATAAAAAGAAGACCCCCTCTCACAAAATCGGGATCTCTGATTTTCATAAAAACAATAACAAAAACAACCTACGAGAAAGAGACTAGCTTAATATTCTCTTTGAATACCAAGCTTTTGTACCTTTGTTCGTTGTTCGCAACCTCTTGTAACTTGGCTAATAACCAAGAACACTTACATAAAATAAAACGGTGGATGTATAAATCGCTTTAAACATCCGAACCACTATAAAATTCTCACTATCTCATTTATTATTTAGTCTTTGCACTAAACTGCAATCTTATCCTAACTCTCAAATTAATCATGTGTAACTTCTACGATTCGCTTAGCATTTTGCACGTGCGAAGTCGTTGATGTCAATATCACGCATCAACAGTTTGGCGCTAGAAAGAGGGCCAATTTCACATAAGCTCTTCATCCGGTAATTTTAACTGATCAATCAATTTTACCTATAAACTTATGGCTTGAGGTTTTGAAACCAAGCGTGCTAGCACCAACAACGAAGAGAACCCCCGTATTCAAGAGATTACTCCTCCCGAAGTAACTCCACCTCCCCAAAGTACTGTGGTGGGCGCAACCCTCAACTTCTCAGCTAGATCCGGTTGTCAGGGATTGCTTGGAAAGGTTCAACAACACCCTCCAAACGATGAACCAAAGGCTAGATTGTTTGATCAGGTCATGCTGCCCAATTTTGATAAGGCAGTACCACCTCCAAAAATGCCCGTAGGTCATGCTAAAGCGTGGAAAAGAGCAAAAGTTCATAACACACACACTACAGCGCATAAAGATAAGAAAAAGCAAGTGGTTGAGCATGGGTCGAAAGACTCTAAAAGGCCAATGAATATTGGTCGCGAAGCAAGAAGGATACCTGTAGCTTTGCCACATCAGAAGGGCACCCTCACAAGAGTGCTTGACAGGGAGATTCCTACCATCATCAAGACAATGGTCCTGACCATCACTGTGAGGGAAGTACCCACTGTCTGCAGGTCAGTTCTGACCACCGCGAAGGAAGGGAGAACTCTCCAAGCCATTCAATGCCTTCATAGGGCTTCAGCCAGCATGTGTCATGGCATGCTAAAGGCTCCAGCCAAGGTTGGGAAGGTTTTGGCCTGTGGTCCTTCCTTAATCACAATCGTAAGGAGCGTACCTACATTATAGAAAGTGATCCCTAGAGAGCTCCGCTTCCTCAAATAGTGGAGTTACAACGATCTTTGGATCAACTTAGAGCTCAACAGAATGAGTAGGGGCAAGTCACTGAGGCGTTTCCCTTTTCTCTAGCAGTTTTGACTGCTCTTCTGCCGTCAAGATTTAGAATGCCCGACAAGAGAGCATTCGAGGGAATTCTTATCCACATGATAATCTTTATTAGTTTAATGACCTTATGGAGCTACACCAGTTTCCAACTTGGTAAAATGTTGCTGCTTAATAGCAACTCTGACTACCCCGGCCAAACGTTGGCTCAGATCGCTTCCATTAAGGTCTATCAACTCGTGGCAGCAGATGAGTTTGTTATTTTTGAGACGCTTCTAGGCCAATCGGAAGTTCTCAATACCGTTAAGCTATCTCAGTAACATACGGTAGAAGAAGAATGAATCTCTCCAATCCTATATTGACATATTTCACAGGGAACTGAATAAGGTGGCTAATACACCCAAAGATTTAGTCGGACTTTGATTATTGCTTGAGTTCACATACAAACTGACCTGTGGAAGAATCTGCAATTTGAGGATGATATTTCCCTCACTCACTTTTACAATCTCATAGAAAAATATCTGAGAATAGAAAATTTAGTGGCAGCTTTAAATCGTTACGACCTTAGGGCTTCGCCCAACACTCCCAATTGGAGGGAGGAAAACCAGGGAGAGAGTAGTAGAAGATCTAATCACAATTGGGCTAACGATGATCAGAGAAAGGGAAAGAAACAACGGTTTGAGCCCAAGAAATCATATGCCTAAGTTCCTCGTCACGATCGCAACCAAGATCTATTTACTCTGCTCAATGTATCGGTTTCAGCTATTCTAGATAAATCAGAAGAAGCTAATCTACTTGAGAGCCAGAACCCATGAAGAAACCTGCATCTAAAAGGAACAACAAGAAATACTACCATTATCATCGGGATAATAGGCCCACACCGATGAATGTCAAGCTCTTAAGCAAGAAATTGAAGACCTTATTCAGAAGAGGCACTTCAAGGAGTATGTTGATGGTCTAACTCCCACTAGGGAGAAGGATCAAAAGGGTGATGGAAAGAGACGCCAAAGTCGTAAAGGTCTTTAGATGGTTGGAAGCATCTTTGGGGGACCTCATATAGCCGGAACTCTAGGAATGCACAAGAAAAGTATGCTCGATAGGCTTGGCATGAGCCCTTAAATGTTCTAAATCTAAAACTGTGACCTAGAAAGGTGAGCAAAAAGGAGGAGATTACTTTTTCTAAGAAAGATACGAAACGAATGCACCACCCTCATGAGGATGAGCTCGTTATTGTGGTTAAAATAGGAAGGTGCAAAGTCTACAAGATGTTGGTGGATAATTGGAGCACCGTGAATATCTTATTTCAGCGTGCTTTTGAGGAGATGAGATTAGAAGAGACGGATCTGAAGCATATCTGAACTCCTCTTTATGGTTTTACGGGGGACCACCTAACTCCCCAGGGAATGATTTCTCTCTTAGTCACTTTAGGAGATACCTATGAAATGACCAAAATAATAGAATTTCTAGTAGTGGACTATCCATCAGTTTTAATGGCATCCTTGGATAACCTCTACTTCAAAATTTCAAGGCTGGCACTTCCATCTACCAGCAAAAGATGAAGTTTTCCACTCTAACAGGGTGTAGGGAAGTCAGGGGATCATAGCGTGAATCTCATGACTACTATAACAAGGTAGTGCAGATGGCATGCAAAGGGAAAGGGAAGCCTATGAGCACTCTTGAACAAGCAATGGCAATCAGTAGGATCAAACCATAGCGTGGTCCAATGGAAGACAATATCGATCCTCGTGTTCAAGAGGAGTATTCCCACAATGGGCCGATTGAGACTTTATTTGAGGTTTCTGTTGACTAGAATTAGTCGACTTATGTGTTAAGAATTGGAAGCAATCTCAGCCTTCAGCTGGCAACTAATTTAACAGTCTTCCTCAGATAGAATATAGATGTTTTTGCATGAACTCATGTTGACATGGTCAGGATTAGCCCGGATGTTATATGTCATGCACTCAACATTGGCAGTGAATTCAAGCCAGTTCGCCAAAAGAGAAGAGCTATAGACCCGGAGCACTATGTGGCTCTTCAGGTTGAGGTGGATAAGCTTATCTCAATCGGGTTCATTTGGTAAGCTCATTACCCTAGCTGGGTCACCAATTTTGTTTTGGTGAAAAAGCCCAATGATAAGTGGTGAACCTACATTGATTTCACAGATCTTAACATAGCTTACCCAAAGGACAGTTTTCCTCTGCCAAGAATAGATCAGCTCATTGATGCTACTTTTAGGCACGAGCTGCTGAGCTTCATGCATGCCTATTCAGGATATAATCAGATTCTAATGTTCACGCTCGATAAGAAGCATACCTCGTTTATCACAGATCGAGGACTATATTATTATAAGGTTATGCCTTTCAGTCTGAAAAACGCTAGGGTGACCTACCAATGTCTGGTTAACCGTATGTTTTCTAAGAAGATCAAAAAATCAATGGAGGTCTATATCGATAACATGCTAGTCAAGTCGCATGTCACTTTAGATCACATAGCCAACCTCGCAAAAGTGTTCAATATACTCCAGAGGTATAGAATGAAACTTAACCCTCTTAAGTGTTCATTCAAAGTATCCTCAGGAGAATTCCTAGGGTATATGGTTAACCATTGGGGAATTGAAGTCAACCCCAAGAAGATCCAAGCTCTTCTAGATATGAAAAGTCCCGCCAATTGTAAACAAGTTCAAAGCTTGAATTGGAGAATAGCGGCTCTTAGTTGCTTCATATCAAGAGCAACAGATCATTGTTTGTCGTTCTTTAATATACCTAGAGCTAATAAGAGATTTGAATGGACTCTAGAGTGTGAGCAAGCCTTCCAAAGCATAAAAAAGCATCTTGGAAAACCACCTCTTCTGTCCAAGTCTCTTCCCAAGGAAATTTTATTTCTCTACTTATCTGTCTCTCAGTATGCGGTTAGTGCAACTCTCATTCAGGAAGAAAGTAGAATTTAGTGGCCAGTATATTACATGAGCAAACAATTACTAGATGTCAAGTCGAGGTATCCAAAGATGGAATGATTAGCCTTTGCCTTGCTGATCGCTGCCAAGAAGCTGCGACTTTACTTCCATGCCCACACCATTCTTGTTTTAATAAATTATTCGCTCAGGCAAGTTCTCCAAAAGCAAGTGCTAGAGATTCATGAACATCCCGTGAACTCCTTCCTACCAATTGACAATGATGATTAGTCCTTGGCCATTCGCTATGTGGATAATTGATCTCATCAGCCCCATGCTGACCGGTAAGGGTGGTGTCAAATATGCTATGGTTGTAGTGGATTATTTCACTAAGTGGGTCGAAGTAGAACCTTTGGCCACGATCACCACCAAAAAGCTCAAGGACTTCGTCTTCAAGAATATAGTGTGCTATTATGAAATTCCTCATATAGTCATCTTGGATAATGGGAAACAGTTCGACAATGAGGAATTCAAGCATTTTTGCGAATAGCTAAGGATTCATAGGAAATTTGCCTCAGTAGCAAGACCGCAAGCTAATGGTCAAGTTGAAGCTGTCAACAAAACCATTAAACACACTTTGAAGGCTAAGCTTGGCACAGCCGAGGGCAATTGGGCCGACGATCTCCTAGAAGTTCTATGGGCATATAGAACAACTCTGAGGACCTCTACTTCAGAAACACCTTTCTCATTAGCATATGACTGCGAAGCAATAGTCCTAATTGAAGTAGGAACTGGTTCACTTCGGAGAGAATTCTACAATCAATCAAACAATGAATCACTTATGTGTACAAGTCTGGACTTAGTTGAAGAACACTGCAATAAATCTCAGTTAAGGATAGCTTTCTACTAGCAGTGGGCAAAAAGATTCTTCAACTCCAAAGTCAGAAGAAAAGACTTCTAGGTTGGCGACTTGGTCCTCAAAAAAGTCATTCTCAGAACAAAGGAACCAAGCATAGGGGTATTGGGGCCTAACTAGGAAGGTTCATATCGTGTCACTAAGGTGATACGACCTGGAACATATCATCTCAAAAGGCTTAATAATTCTAAAGTACCGTGAGCTTGAAATGCTAAGCATCTACGCCCTTGTTATCAGTAATTCCAAACTCTTGTATAGCTTATGTGATCTACTTTACTTGTAAATTTTTCTTGTAAATATCATGAATAAGATTATCCCATTTCTTCTTCAAGAATTACTTGTGTCGTAATCTCAAGTTTTAATAATCTTATTACTTACAATGTTTTACAAGTTTTATGATAAGAAAAGCTATATTTGTTTTGTGAAGTACTTAAACTATAAAAGTGCTATCACAAATGCTCAAAAGTTTATTTATATATTTTCAAAATATGTATATGGACAGCCATTGAGCTACAAAAGAAAGCGAAAAGAAATAAAAAATACTCTTTGAGAATAAGTTGAAGAGAGGTTTATCATTTGTCTTGAACTTCAAGATCCCTGACTTTGGTTGCTACGACCTCGGGGTCGGTCGCTTGATCTTCAGGGTTTTCTGTTTCTTGTTGATCTTCCTCTTGGGTGGATTCTCGATCTTCCTGTTTGTCCACAGATTGCATTGATGTAAGCGTTATCTAATACTCTTCAGGAAGGTTAGAAATATCAAAGTTTGGATTGTTCAATCGTAAGCTATGAATAACTTGCAATGCCCAATGACTAGTTTTTCTTTCCATCTCACTGTTCAGTTGCTTCATCTGCTCTATCAACGAAGTGATTCGCCTATGAGCCATCTCCAGCTCTATGTCTTCCGCTTTTATTTTCTTTTCTGTGTTTTCCCACAGCTCAGTTCTCTATTGCCTTCTCGCGATTTATGCTCTCTTACAGCTCCTTCTCTCTTTGATTCAAATCTTTGGTGAGCTTCGTTATTGTCAACTGGAGCTCTTTGGTGTCGTTGTCCTTCTTTTGAAGCTCATGTTTCTGGAACTCTACTATTCACCAAGCAAAGTCCTTTTCTGCCAGATATGTGCTTGCTTGAACCTAAGCATTGCTTACGACTTCGTTGAGGTCGCAAGGGATTGCTTCGATTTGGCAACCTCCTCCTTCATTTCATGAAGTTTTCCACTAGAATTGATCCTCATTTTGTTGTGAGCAATGTTCAGGGCAAACAGAGACTACAAAAGAAAGGGATAAAGAGTAATTTTTTTCTTTTAAAAAAAAAAAAAGCTAAGGAGTTTGACCAATATAAAAGAGTTTACAAGGAGAAAGGTTTGTTTTACCTGGCTTTGCATTTGGAGTGTAGTGGCCACTACGTTAGAATGACAAGAGGCTATGTACCTCTCAAAGGTTGATGCCAATTGGCACTCCAGAACAGTGAAGACCACCGGCCTTAGATGCTTTGGCATCTACCCCAAAAAGTCTAGCATAGATTGATCTCGACCTTCTATGGTGGGGACTTCTTCGTTTTGCTCGTGACCAACTTCTTCTTGAATGGTCAGACCTTCTTTCCCTTACGAATGACGCCTTTTGAGGCGACCTTCGAGGTAGGAAGTTGGATAGGGTGCAGCCCGCCTGACAATATTCCGAAGTCATCTAACTCAGACTTAGATGCTTCGGTTGTTATTGTTTTCCTTTTCCTCTAGGCCATGGTTTTCTTCTTCATTGGGCAAGCAACAACAGGCTGGGGAGCTTCTTCATGTTGCTCAACAATTGGTTGTCTTTCGGCACTAGTGATAATCCTAGGATTATACTATATTTTCTATACTTTTTGGTAGGATTTTGGATACTTCTTATTAAGTTTTGTGCCTGAATTGCAACTTAAATTCGTATATTTTAAGTTTCAAGCCAAAACATGTAGTTGGACCAAAACCGAGCGAAATTGAGTTTCTAGACCCGAAATCAAGAGAAATTCAGGAATCGGGGGAATTTTGATGCGAATTGGAAGCACTATGAAGCTTGTTCCTATCAGGGATCATGAAGATCAAAGACTCAAGTGAAGAAGCAAGCGGAGGGCAGTTTCATAATTACAGAAAAGTTAAGCAAAGCTCATCGCGGCAAAGATAATTCGATGTCATGGCAAGCTAGGCTTGGGTTAGATGGTTTAGCAAAAATTCAACTCGATGCCGTGGTGAAAGTTATTCTTTGCCGCGACGAAAACTACAAATTTTCTGTTTGTAAAACGTTGCATTTTAATTGTATTGGATTAGAATCCTAGGGTTTTGGCCAACTATTTAAGAGAGCCTTAGCTCATTTTGTAGGGAGTTCGTGATATTTAGGAAAGAAAAGGGAGAAATTGGAGATTGGAAGCATTTTGGGTTTTCAATTAGGGAAGATTTCATTCTTTTCTTACTGTTTTAGCATGTTGAACTCTTTATTTATATTATATTTTCTGATTTTCTTTAATTTGAATATGAACTAACTCACTTTTGGGTTAGGGTTTTGATCTAACTTAGATTACAATGGTTTAATCTGTAAATAGATGTTGTTGTTAAGTTCTATTGCTTGGATTTTGTATTTATTCTTGTTCTTATTGCAATTGAATGTTGAGTTTTCTTTGGTTCAATTAAATGTTTAGCATGATGAGACTAAGAAGTGATTCATGTGTTAGCCTCTTAGAGTAAATACCATAGATTAAATGAATGCTAGAGATAGGTTCAGAGATCTATGAAATCACTTTAGGATTCCATTTGGCTTAATAGACGTGGAACTGTTAATCTTCATTTTTATTAGGTGCGGAAGCTTAATAGGGATAAGTAGGAGAGTATAGCCTAATGTAGTAACTCTTTCTAGCTAGTATACTTGGGAAATATAATATGTGGGTGTTAATCCTGAGAAGGTATATTCTACAGAATAGGGTGTTCGATTTATAATCCTTGCATGCGAGTTTAAAGGCAACATCAATCGTAGATTAAATTAGAGTAACCTAGTGAAGTCGAAACCCTAACCTCTTTGTCTTAAATTGATATTTTCATAATTAGTTGATATTTTCTTAATTAGTTAGATTTTACTTTACGTTATTGATTTTGTGTAAATTACTGCTTTTATTGTCTCTCGCAAATCCAACAATCTTCATGCTCTTCAACTAGTTACAAAACTAGGAAATTTAGTACTTAACACGCAATCCTTGTGGGAACGATACTCTTCTCATCATTGTATTACTTTTACGACTAGTGCACTTGCTACACATTTCATGTTGTCAAATCACACGTCAAGTTTTTGACACTGTTTCTGGGGATTGATTTAGGGTTAATTTTGAAGTTTTCTAGTTTTCAGTAGATTGGAGTTTTATTTTTGTTTTAATTAGATTTAGTTTAATTTTGTGTTTTTTTTCATTCACTTGTGATCTCACGCTCTCTTTCTGTCTTGTGTAGTCTACGCAAAGAGCAAGACAACATCAAGTGGTTCCCATTGATTCAGGGATAGAAAGAATTGTCAGAAGACTTATCAGAGAGAGAAGAAAACGAGAAGTAATAGTCATTGAAATAGTTGAAAATAGAACTTTGAGGGAATTCTCAGTGCCCTCAGTTGATGGTAGTGGTCCAAGTATCACTAGACCATCGGTGCAAGCTAACAATTTTGAAATAAAGCCAGAAATCATCCAAATGATCCAACAATCAGTAGTATTTGGGGGAGATGCAAAGGAAGATCCAAATTCACACATTGCAAACTTCTTAGAGATATGCGACACATTTAAGGCAAATGGAGTGTCAGATGATGCCATCAAGTTAAGATTATTCCCCTTTTCATTGAGAGATAAAGCAAAGGGATGGTTAATGACACTACCAATAGGAACAATCGCCACCTGGAATGAATTGGAACAACGGTTCTTGACTAAATACTTCCCACCAGCAACATCTATAAAGATGAGAAACGATATCACATTATTTCCATAGAAAGTGAACGAGTCACTTTATGAAGCATGGGAGAGATATAAGGAACTGCTGAGAAAGTGTCCACACCATGGTTTGCCTATTTGGATGCAAGTCCAAATCTTCTATAATGGTTTATTCATAAATGTGCACACAATGGTGGATGCAGCATCTGGAGGAGCATTGTAAAACAAGACATCTGAAGAAGCTTATGAGTTACTTGAAGTCCTAGCAAGTAACAACTATCAGAGACCCAATGAAAGAATTCATCCAAAGAAGTCTATAGGTATTCATGAAGTTGATGCTTACACAACCATTTCAGCCCAACTAACAAAACTTCAGAAACAATTAGGAGGTATGCAAGTAAATTCAATTCAAACACCTTAAGTAACATGTGATTTTTGTGCAGGTAATCATGTGAACATTGAATGCTAAGTGGGGAACAATTTTGGTTTAGCGTCCTCATCATCAGAACAAGTCAACTATTTGGCTGGGAATCAAAGACAACAGAACAATCTTTTCTCCAACACATACAATCTTGGTTGGAGAAATCATTCAAACTTGTCGTAGGGCAATCAGAATAATCAATGGAATCAAAGAACAATGCCAAACAATCAAGTAGGGGTGAACCATCAACCATGGGATCAAAGAGTGACGAAATTGGAGGATATGTTTGAGAAGTTCATGCAAGAGACCATAGGTTTTATGAGTGAGATGAGAGTGAATTTCAAAAACCAAGGGGCGTCGATTTGAAACTTGGAAGTACAAATGGGTCAAATAGCCAAAAAGTTGAATGAGCAACCTCAAGGCTTCCTACCAAGTAACACAGTGACAAATCCACGTGAACAAGTAAATGCAATAACTTTAAGAAGTGGAATAGTCTTGGAAGAGGTTGAACAAAAAGGGAAAGATGAGAACCCACCAAAAGAAAAGGAAGAGTCCGATGAAGAAATCGAGGAAGAAATCATTGTTGAGGAGAAGCCAACAAGTCCTATAAAAGAAGAATCAAAGAGGGAAAAGATGCCAAAGCAAAAGAAGGAAAAATTGCCATTTCCTGAGATACCGCCGAAGTTGGCACATCATACCCCTCCTGTTCCTTTTCCTCAAAGGCTTAGAAAACAAAATCAGGATAAGCAATTCACGAAATTCCTTGATGTATTTAAAAAACTGCACATTAAAATTCCTTTTGCAGATGCCTTGCAACAGATGTCAAGCTATGCCAAGTTCCTTAAGGAAATTTTGTCAAACAAAAGAAAGTTGGAAGAGGAAGAAATAGTGATGCTTACAGAAGAGTGCAGTGCTATTCTGCAAAAGAAGCTACCACCAAAACTCAAAGATCCAGGGAGTTTCACTATCCCTTGTGTCATATGAGATATTACATTTGATAGAGTTTTATGTGATCTAGGTTCTAGTATTAATCTAATGCATTTTTCTAGTTTCAGGAAACTAGAGATTAGTGAAGTGAAGCCTACAACCATATCCTTGCAGCTTGCAGATAGATCCATCAAGCATCCAAGGGGCATTATTGAAGATGTACTAGTTAAAGTGGATAAATTTATATTTTCGGCAGACTTTTTTGTGTTGGATATGAAAGAAGACAAGGAGATACCTCTCATCTTGGGACGACCATTTCTTGCTACTAGAAGAGCCTTAATTGATGTACAAGAGAGGAAGTTGATCATGAGGCTACAAGGCGAAGAAGTGACATTCAACGTCCTTGAGACTCAAAAATTTCCATCGAAGCAAGAATCATGTTTCAAAATTGACTTGGTGGATCAGTCGGCAATTAAAACTTCCAAGCTTAATGATTCTAAATCGCCATTTAAGCAATGCATGGTCAAGTCGGAGCAAATTGAAGATGAAGATCATAAACCAAAAGTTTACACAACATACCTAGACGAGCCACAATCGAGCAAATGTCTTCACAAGGGACAGATTTGTAAAGATTTAGGTATAAGATCATGCAAGACGAAAGTGGGGCTAAAAACGAATGCTAACCGAGAGATCACTTCAACACCTTCTCAGTTCAAGAATGCTGATGGAAAGTTAAAATATCGAAAAGGTGTCGATGAGAATGCTCGAATCCTAAAACGAAAGACTTGAGAAAGTCAAGCTTCTGACTATGAACAAGCGCTTCTTGAGAGGCAACCCAAGTGTTCTCATTTTGAGTTGTTTTACATTTGTTTATGTGTTATCTGACTTAGGAAATAACTTAATTTTGTTTTCCTTTTTGTGTTTCAAGGGAATGATCAAAATTTGGCATGAAGAAAATTTTTCCAGACTTTACCGTGGCAAAAGAATAATTTTGCCGTGGCAACGAATACATTGCCAAATGTGTGATTTTTGAATTTCTAGACTTTGCTGCAGCAAAAGAATATTTTCACCGCGGCAATGTACACATTGTGATCATTAAGGAATTCAAGAATTTCACCACGGCAAGGAATGATTTTTGCCGCGGCAATGTACACACTGTGATCATTAAGGAAATTCAAGAATTTCGCTACAGCAAGAAAAATACTTTGCCGCGGCATCGAGCAGTTCACACAAGAAATTCAAGAACTTTGCCGCGGCGAAGTTTACTCTTCGTGTTGGCGAAACCCATTTTCTATATAAACTCACGTCAGTCTCTCATTTTTCACGAGTGTCCAAAAAGCTTCCAAGAACAAAAGATTTTCACTTTCAATTCCTGAGCCTTCCCTGTCGATTTTGCACCGTACTCCACTCTAGAACTCCCATAAACATCCAATCACCTTGTCTTTTCAAGAATTTTGCAAATTATTGAAGAAAGTGAAGAAACCTTGGGTTTTCTAGAAATTGGGAATCTTGCAATTTGAGCAGAAATTGGCGAAATTCAAGGTGAATCCATGGTGGGGGAGGTACGAATTCTTGTTATCTAGCTTTTTATTCAATTAATTTCGGTTCTTTAAATGCTTTAGGTTTGAGAATTGATTGAATTGCTTAAGTTTGAATTGTTGCGAATTATGGAGTTTGAATTGTTTGTGTTGAGGAAGTTTAGGTGTGTACTTGTGAAGTTGGTTGAGTGCATTTGGAAGTTTGGTGATTTTGGGGTGTGATTATAGATTTTGAAAGTTAAAGGGTGAAGTGAGGAATTGAATTTTAGGTTGTGAGAAGTGTACAGTAGTGTTGGATTTGGGAGTTGAATCACTGATTTTGGTGGTAGATTGTAGAGAATTTTATTGAGAGAAAATGCCACTCAAAACTGTTCCAAAGAGTAAGGGCAAGCAGGTTGATAATAGGTTTGTGAACAATAAGGCTAGGCAGTGATATGGAGTAGCCATTCAGAGAAAGGACAAGGGTTTTGTTGCCGAGAGAGGGTTGACCAGTATCTGTGTGGAAGATTGGGTCAAAGGGAGAGATTAGGAAACCTTTCTGCTAGAACCTAAGTATCTAGCTGCAAAGCCCATTGTAAGAGAGTTTTACGCGAACTTCCTTGAGTGTGATCCCGGGCACGTGTATGTGAGGGATATAAAGGTGCCATTTAGTGCAAAGATCATCATTGAATTCTATGAGATTAATCCAATTGAACGTGATGAGTACGTATAATTCAAGGCTAAGGAGATTGATTATGATGAGATAATTAAGGTTATAGCAAAGCCATGTACCTCCTGGGATTTCTCGAAGAAGGGAAGGAGAAGCTTAAAAGGGACTAATTTGATAGTCATGGCTAGAATTTGGCAATATTTTATTTGTGCGAGGTTGATTCCAAACACACACTACAGTTCAGTGGATTTAGAGAGAGTAGTCTTACTTTATGCCATTGCCATTGGAATGAAGATGGATGTGAGTGAAATCATAATAGAGAATATAAGGCATGCAACCAAACTAGTGAGAGCTAGCTTTGCCTTCCCGCATCTCATCACTAAGATTTGTATGAAAGTTGGAGTCAAGAAGGCAGATGATGAACCACTTCGTCATCCTGCCCTAATCCTCGACCAAGTCTATTTTCATAAGCTCCAAGATAGATCTACCATTGGAGGAGCCAATTCAAGCTCAAAAAGACCAAGAACCACAACCACTACCACAACACCTGCTCCATCATCCATGACAAAAGAGTTGTTACAACAAATCCTGAAAAGATGGATAGAATGGAAAGACTTTAAGATTGGATGGTAGATCAGACCTTTACATTGTACGAGATGCAATACAAGCACTACTCCAATCTGGGCATTGATTTAGCCAATTTCCAATGGCAAGATTGGCAAGAGGAAGAGGAATATCAAATTCATAATGATGCCATGGATGAAGATGAATGAAGCTTGAGATGCATTTAGTTTTATTTTTGTACAAGTAAAACTTAGTTATTTCTTGTTTTTACGTTTACTTTGTTTAGCATTCTTAGGTTTTAGGTTTAGTTTGCAAGGGTTTGAGAATGAGATGTAATTTTTCCATAATCTATGAGGTTTTCTAACACATTTTGGACCCTTGAGTTTATGTGTGTTTTGACAGATATCACTGATGAAGAAGACGATGAAGGGATGTCCAAATTTGAGCTCACTTCGATCTTCACGGATTAATTAGGGGAGTCTCTCCTACCTTAAGCTCATTTTTTTTTTTACTCCTATGTTCATTATTGATTGACATTGAGGACAATGTCATTTTCTGTTTGGGGGGTAGAGAAAAATTTTGAAATTTTTTGCATGTTTTAATTGACTTTTATCTTTGTGTGTTTTATTGTTTTTGGGTTCTATGTTGATTTAGTTTGTTTGTGTTATTTTTGTTTCCTAGATGATTTGCATAAGTCCATGATGAGATTTTGATTGTTGGGATATTATTTATAGAAAATGCAAAGCATTGCTTCAAGTTTAGGTTGGTTGACTTGATTTAGCTTGAGGTTTGTTCAGTGGTTTAACCACCATTTTCATTCTTTCGGCATGCTTAGAAACATTTTATGTGGTTAGGTGAAGTCTTGATAATGTTTGTAGACTCTAGAACCTAGTTAAGAAGTGCTTGAGGCAAAATTCTAGGATTAGACATTGTTGAGGAAATGATTTAGGCATTTTTTGGAATGTTTGAGCCTTTCCAGTCGACCCATGAAAGAATCTTTCCCTAGTCACCCATTTGAGCCTTATGAGATTATCATAATTGTCCAATCCCTATACCCTAAACACTTTATCATACCCTTTAGGAGACTTATGGACCTAATGTATGACACAAAAGAGCTTGGAGAGGTGTGTGAATAATTGATGGACCAAAATTCTAAGTTTGGGGGTTGCAAAAAAGGCAGGAAAAAGGGGCAATAGACCTCAATGTTGTTGTCAATGTTAAGTTTAAAAAAAAAAAAAAAATTATTTAGTTCAATTCAAAATCAAAAATAAGAAATGCATAAGTTTGAAGGTTGAAAAATGGCTAACACTTTGATCGATGGTTGTAACACCCCACTTGAGTATGTAGTTAAGATTTGCTGTATTGCCTAAATGTTTATTGTTTTGCTCTCAATTGAGTTTGTATGTTGTTATTGTTGGTTTGGTTGAGTGTTTGCCTTGAATTTGGTTAAGACTTGGCGAATTTTTGGAGTTACAGTCTTCGTCGGGGCGAGGAACAGTCTTCGCCTCGGCGAAGTAGCCCCTGTATTTTTTCGCTGGGGCGAAGAAAGAAACTTTGCCGCGGCAAAGAGCCAGCTGAAAAGGTTGGTGAAGTTTCTAGAAAATTTTTCCATAGGGGCAGAGTGACCATTCTACCCCTAATTAGCAGGAAAAGTGGGGAGTGAAATGTAAGAAAATTTCATGGAGAATGTGTTAGAATTGGGGGTGTGAGTGCAATGAATTAAAGGACAAAGATAGAATTTCCAAGAAAGAATAAGGGCAAAATGGGAAAAGATGGTTATATTATGAGCTAATAAGGGATTAAGTTTAGCAAATCCTTCATTCTTCTTCTTCCACCGCCATTCCCTTTCACCATTTTCTCTCAACTCTTCATTCAATTTTTCAAGGATTTTAGAGGGCTTTTTGAGTAGTTTAGGTAGAAAGTTAATTTAAAGCATCCTAAGGTAAGGATTCTTGCGTTAGATGTGAAATTTCCTTTATAGATATGTTTAGTCTTATAGTATTGTTGTTCAAAGTTGTAGAGAAAAGTCAAGTTACCAAGGGAAAAGAGAAGTACTAGTGGAGTCACTCCATCACAAGGTAAGTAAATCCAACCTAAGTTAAGTTTTAAGAACTCTTTTGAGTAAAAGATTTCTTTATGCATGTATGTATTATGCTTGTTGAGAGATTGAGATGTTATGAGTATCTAGTGGAGTCACTCCCTCACAAGGTACATTAATGAGCATGAGTCATTCATATGCATTAATTGTGCATTGGAGAAATAGCTTGAGAAAGAGTAGAGAATTTTTGAGAAGTAACTACTCTAAGAGTAAAGAGAAAGAGAGAGTGAGCACTAGAGAATAAAGAGAAAGTAATGCTAAAGAAGAGAATATAGTAGGTTGTGCGATGGGGAACTCGTGAGTAATAGGTAGAGTATTCCCGCATGTGCGCCGCAAAGAGAGAGCGGCCTGAGTATGAGAGAGAAAAGTGGTGTGGCCCGTGAGAGTGCATGCAGATGAGGGCTATACTCGAGAGTACCCGAGAGAGAGAAAATATACACTCACATGGCCAAGGGTTCCGAATCCATGCATAACCAAGTCTTATCGACTGGGAATGAGTAGAAGTCACGAAGAGCGGGAGCAAGTCATGGAAAGCGGGAGCGAGTCTCGGCCGTGCCTCCGGTAATGGGGCTGTGACATACGAGAGAGAGTTAGTCGAAAAGAGTTATAAGAAAGAGAAACATAAAGACAAAATAGAGAAAGTTGTAAAAGAGAGAGTAAATGAAAATAGAGCAATTGTAAGGAAAGAATTGAAGAGAAAGAGAGTAACGGGGATAGAGGAGTAGAGGGTTTACTTACTGAGCATTATTTGTGCTCACCCCGTTGTTTTTCTATGTTTTTGCAGGATCTGGGTGAGGACGGGGTCGAATGGACGTCAGCAAGCGAGGAGAAATAGCTACACTGTCCACCATGTATTGATGATTTTTGTATATGATACTAGTTTTGTATAAAGAATGTATATATTTAATAAAAGAAAATTTTGGGCCCACCTATTTATGTTATCGTACTTGTATTTTTATTATATATATTTTATGAGTATATGAGTAGAAAGCAGCTATTATATTTCTAGTATCAGAGCCGAGATTTTGGGATTTGACAGTGTCTATTCTCGTCGCCACGACGTCCGATAGCCGACTGTGTGAGTTAATTCTTTCCTTACTTAAAGGGTTTCTCGAATTGATCAACGATAGTTGTTTTGTAGATGAGGCATAGTAACCGGAAGAAGGGTAAAAGTGTGATGAATAAGGGAGAATCTTCTAACCCATCAGAACTAACTCCCCCTACTTTGGATAAGACGAGAATTCGAGACATTGTACAGCAGGTGTTAGCTGAGAGTCAGGGGAGAGCTGTACCGAAAAGAAACGAGACCTCTATTAGAGTACCGACCGCAAGACAAGAAAGAGAAGGGCCAGTACCTTAGACAAGACAGAATTGGATTGAACCGATTTATGGGCTTCCAAGCCAACACCAGCCACCAGAGTTTAGCGGTACTAGGGACCCGTTAGAGGCAGATGAGTGGTTTAGGTCCGTAGAGTGGACGGCGGCATTGTTTCCCATGACCGATAGAGAGAGGATCAGGCATGCAAGTTTTTTATTTCGGGGAGATGCCCGAATTTGGTGGGAACTAATGGAAGAGACTCATGACATGGCCTCGATGACTTGGGAGGAATTCAGGAGATTGTTTAAGGCCGAGTACTGAACAGAAGATCGAGTACATGAGAAAATCTAGGAGTTTATTAATTTGAAGCAGAGGATTAGTGCGGTGAAAGAATATTCAGTGAGATTCAATTCCCTTGCTCATTTTGCACCCGAGATAGTGTATACTCCAGAGTTGAGGAGGGACAAGTTTGTTCAAAGTTTGAGATCGGATATAGCCTGAGATGTAATGACAGGAGCCGAGCCCCCTCATACTTACAGTGAAGCTTTAGCACTAGCTTTAAGGGCAGAGATATATGTAAACAAATATATTGCAGAGGGATTATCTTCAACAGTACCTAGTGAACCATCCACCACCTTACAAAGGGAAAGAGTAGATGCTACAAGGAATATAGAGGTAAAGGCCAAGAAAAAGTTTCAACCTAAGAAGAACAGGAGAGACTGGCAGAATAAATGGCCCAAGACAGAAAGGTTTCCCCCTTGTTCTAAATGTGGGAGGAACCATTCAAGAGAGTGTTTAAGGGACCGAAATGTGTGTTACAGGTGCCGACAGCCAGGGCATCTGATGAGGGATTGTAAACCTCCTTTCCCACCTGTAGCCCAGAGTTCTAGAGGTACCAATGCCAGAGTTTTTATAATGGCACAGGGTAAAGCAGAGGCCAATCCATCAGCCGTAACTGGTCAGTTGTTATTTCATGCAATTCCGTTATATGCCTTAATTGATTCTGGAGCCACTCATTCTTTTATATCTTATGGGATGATAGAGATATTAGGTTTGAAACCTACTAGAGTGAGTCAACCAATTAAGATAGAGTTACCCGATGGGGTTATTGTTCTGACTCAGGAGATGTTGTTAGGAGAGTCCGTGGTGATCCATGGTCGAGAGTCAGTAGTGGCTTTAATAGTGTTTGATATGCCCGACTTTGATTTGATATTGGGCATGGATTTCCTAGAGAGGTATGGAGTAGAAATTAATTGTCGGAAGAAGAAAGCGAGATTTAATCCCGATAATGGCGACAAGTTTAGTTTTGGAGAGGGCCATCAGTTGAGTATGTTGATTAGTAGTGTGAAGGCTAGTATAATGCCTCACTTGAGGTATGTAGTTAAATTATTGTTGCATTGCTTGAATGTTTATTGATTTGTTCTCATTTGAGCTTGCATGTTGTTATTTTTGGTTGGTTGGCCCTGAGTTGAAGTTTGTTAAAGTTATTTTGAGAAAAATGTGAAGAAAACCCCTTAAACATTCATTAGGGGTAAAATGGTCTTTTCACTCAAAATTAGTTGAAAAATTGAGGAGTGAAAAGAGTTAGAATTTCATGGAGAATGTAATAAAAATGAGGGCATTATTGTAATTGACTAAGGGACATAGATGGAATTTTCAAGAAAGAGCAAGGGCAAAATGGGAAACTAATATATATATTATTATGTAATAAGAGTTCAAGAGTAGAAACCCTAGCCACTCTATCCCTCCATTCATGCCATTCTCTACTCAAATTCTCTTAAATTTCTTCACTAGATTTCCAAGGAAATTCATAGATTTTGGGTATTTTTGAGTGGATTTTCAATCCTAAGCATCCAAAGGTAAGATTCTTACATCTAGATGTGAGATTAAATTTTAAGGTTTTGAATTCTTATGGTTTTATATGCTTAGCGTTTAAGAGGAAAGTGAATTCTATCAAAGAGAGATTATAGTGTTGGAGTTGCTCAAATTCAAGGTAAGTAAATCCAACCAAGTTAAGATTTAAGAAAATCAAGTGAGTAGAGATTTCTTTTAATTATGTATGTGTTATGATTATTGAGAAATTGAGATTAGATTGATGATGAATTATGCTTGTTCTTGGATATATTTGACTTATGAGAAGTGCTTTTGATTGTATGATGATGGGTTGAAGTTTGATTGAAGTTGAAAGAAGTTTGAGTAAACTTTTGGGAGTGTTTTTCCTTGACAGGTTTTGTGATGATACAAGGGAGCTTTACTCCCATTTTGGATGGTTAAATAAAGAAGAAGAGTTATAGCTAAAGTAGAATTTATGTTTGCACATTTATTGTTTGATGAAATGCCTAAGTGAAAAGCCTAGGTGAAAACTGCCCTGTCACAGCCGTGACTTTCTGAGTAATTTTTGGACATCTTACAGATTGAATTGGGTTGAGACCAAAACATAACAGTTGTAGCCCTGTCTCTAAGCTTTAAAACGAGACCAAAATCGTAGCAATCCAATATGTATGACTCAAGTTATGTCTTCTTGAGTGTGACCTATGCAGAATGACTATCTTGATGCAACATTGCATTTGTGCATGAATTTCATGAGTGCATTAATGAGCATGAATCATCCATATGCATTAATTATGCATTAGAGAAAGATTCGAAAAAGAGTAGAGAACTTTGAGTGTGAGCTTTATTAAGAGAAAAGAGAGAAAAAGAGAATAGAGTAGGTTGTGCGATGGGGAACCCGTAAGTAATGGGTAGAGTATTCCCGCATGTACGCCGCATTGAGAGAGCGGCATGAGTATGAGAGAGAGAAGTGGTGTAGCCCGTGAGAGTGCATGCGGATGAGGGCTATACCCGAGAGTACCTGAGAGAGAGATTATATACTCACATGGCCAAGGGTTCCAAATCCATACATAATCGAGTCTGATCGGCTAAGAACGAGTAGAAGTCACAGAGAGCGGGAGCGAGTCCCGGCCATGCCCCCGGTAAGATGGGGTCGTGACTTACTAAAGAGAGTTAGTAGAAAGGAGTTCTAAGAAAGAGAAATAGAGAGAGAGAGAAAAAAAAAGAGAAAACAGAGAGAAGTATAAAAGAGAGAGTAAATGAGAATTGTAAGGAAAGACTTAGAGAGAGAGAGAGAGTTACGGGGATAAATGACTAGAGGGTTTACTTACTGAGCATTATTTGTGCTCACCCCGTTGTCTTTCTATGTTTTTGCAGGATTTAGGTGAGGACATGATCGGATGGACGTCGGCACGCGAGGAGGAATGGCTACATTGTCTACATAGTTTTTGATAGTTTTTGTTTATGATACTAATTTTGTATAAAGAATGTATATGTTTAATAAAAGAAAATTTTGGGCCCATCTACTTATGTTATTATACATGTATTTTATTATGTATATTTTTATTAGTATTTGAGTAAGAAGTAGTTATTACATTTTTGATATCAGAGCCGAGATTTTGGGATTTGACAGTGTACCATTCTTGTCGCTATGATGTCCGAGAGCCAATTGTGTAAGTTAATTCTTTTCCTTACGTTAAGTGTTCTCTTGAATTGATCAAGTGTGGTTGTTTTGTAGATGAGACGCAGTAATAGGAAGAAGGGTAAGAGTGTGATGAACGAGGGAGAATCCTCTAACCCACCAGAACCAACTCCCCCTACTCTTGATGAGACGAGGATTCGAACCATTGTACAGCAGGTGTTAGCTGAGAGTCAGGAGAGAGCTGTACAGGAAAGAACCGAGACCCCTAGCAGAGTACCGACCACAAGACAAGAGGGAGAAGGGCCGGTACCTTAGGTAGTACAGAGTCGAGTTGATCCGATTCAGGGGCTTGCAAACCAGCACCAGCCGTCAGAGTTTAAGGGTACTAGGGACCCGTTAGAAGCAAAAGAGTGGTTTAAGTCTGTAGAGCGGACAACGGCACTGTTTCCCATGAATGATAGAGAGAGGATCAGATATGCCAGTTTCTTATTTTGGAAAGATGCCCGAATTTGGTGGGAATTAATGGAAGAGACTCATGACATGGCCTCGATGACTTAGGAGGAATTCAGGAGATTGTTTGAGGCCGAGTATCGAACAGAAGATCGAATACATGAGAAGGTCCAAGAATTTATTAATTTGAAGCAGGGGACTAGTACGGTGAAAGAATATTCAGTAAGATTCAACTCCCTTGCTCGCTTTGCACCTGGGATAGTGTACACACTGGAGTTAAGGAGGGACAAGTTCATGCAAGGGTTGAGATCAGATATTACCCGAGATGTAATGACAGGAGCCGAGCCCCCTCATAACTACAGTGAAACTCTAACACGGGCTTTAAGGGCAGAGATCTATGTAAATAAATACATTGCGAAGGGTTAGCTTAAACAGTATCTAGTGAGCCATCCACCACCTTACAGAGGGAGAGAGTAGATGCCATAAAGAACAGAGAAGTAGGGGCCAAGAAGAAGTTTCAACCTAGGAAGAATAGGAGAGATGCAGAACAAACGACCTAGGATAGAAGGGTTTCCCCCTTATGCTAAATGCGGGAGGAACTATTCAAGAGAGTGTTTGAGGGACCGAAACATGTGTTACAGGTGCCGACAGCTAGGGCATCTAATGAGGGATTGTAAAACTCCTCTCCCACCGACAGCTCAGACTGCTAGAGGTACAAATGCCAGAGTATTTACAGTGGCACAGGGTAAAGCCGAGGCCAGTCCCTCAACCATAACTGGTTAGTTGTTATTTCATGTTGTTCCTTTATATGCTTTAATTGATTCTGGAGTCACCCATTCTTTTACATCTCATGGAATGATAGAGAGATTAAGTTTGAAACCTGCTAGAGTGAGGCAACCTATTAAGATAGAGTTACCTGATGGGGTGAGTGTGCTGACTCAGGAGATGTTGTTAGGAGAGTCTGTAGTGATCCATAGTCGAGAGTTAGCAGTTGATTTAATAGTTTTTGATATGCCCGACTTTGATGTGATATTGGGCATAGATTTCCTAGGGAGGTATGGAATAGAATTGATTGTCAGAAAAAGAAGGCGAGCTTTAATCTCGATAGTGGAGATAAATTTAGTTTTGGAGAGGGCCATCAGTTAAGCATGTTGATTAGTAGTGTGAAGGCTAGAAAGATGTTGAGAAAGGGGTGTTCTGGATATATTGCTCATGTAGTACAGAGTGGTGACACTCCACAGTCAGAAATTCAGAGGTTGCCGGTAGTTCGAGAATTCCTAGATGTGTTTTTGGAAGACTTATCAGGTTTGCCATCGAAAAGAGAGGTTGAGTTTAGTATTGAACTAGCACTAGGAACAACACCCATATCTAAAGTCCCTTACCGAATGGCCCCAGCGGAGCTTCAGGAATTAAAGAAGCAACTTCAAGAGCTTTTAGATAAATGTTTTATCCGACCGAGTCATTATCCCTAGGGAGCTCTAATTCTGTTTGTAAAGAAGAAAGACGGGTCACTATAGATGTGTATTGATTACAGAGAACTAAATAAAGTGACAGCGAAGAATAAGTACCCGTTACCTCGGATAGATGATTTGTTTGGTCAGTTGAAGGAAGCATCAATATTCTCCAAAATTGATTTGAGGTCAGGGTACCATCAGGTAAGAGTGGCCAAGCAGGATATAGCTAAGACTGGTTTCTGTGCAAGGTCTGGGCATTATGAGTTCGTAGTGATGTCATTTGGCTTGACTAATGCCCCAGCAGTTTTTATGGATTTGATGAACTGGGTATTCCTTGACTTTCTTGATCAGTTTATAGTAGTATTCATTGATGATATTCTGGTTTATTCCAAGTCGAGAGAAGAACATGAGGAACATTTGAGAATAGTGCTACAACAGTTGAGGGAAAAGCGGTTGTATGCTAAGTTTTCTAAATGTGAGTTTTGGCTCGACCAAGTAATATTTCTAGGCCATACAGTGTCCAAGGAAGGGATTTCAGTAGATCCGAATAAGGTAAAGGCAATCCTTAAATGGCAGAGGCCGAAAACAGTAAAAGAGGTCAGAAGTTTCTTAGGCCTGGCAGGTTACTACAGACAATTTGTTAAAGGTTTCACCTAGTTGGCTAAACCATTGACAGCTCTTACCAAACAGAAGACTCATTTTGTATGGTCAGAAGCATGTGAGGAATGTTTCCAAGAGTTGAAGAAGAGGTTAACAACAGCTCTTGTGTTAGTGTTACCACAGGAGGGTGTAGATTATGACATTTATACAGATGCCTCTCTGCAAGGACTTGGTGCAGTGTTAATGCAGTTAGGTAGGGTGATAGCATATGCCTCTCAGCAATTAAAAGAGTATGAGACAAGATACCCTACGCATAACCTAGAGTTGGCAGCCTTGATCTTCGCATTAAAGATTTGGAGGCATTACCTTTATGGTGCAAAGAGTAACATCTATAATGATCATAAGAGTTTAAAGTACTTCTTCACTCAAAAGGAGATGAATATGAGACAGAGAAGGTGGTTAGAGTTGGTTAAGACTATGATTGTGAGATCAAGTATCAACCGGGGAAAGCCAATGTAGTAGCCAATGCCTTGAGTAGAAAAGCTTATTTGTCCCGACTCACTAAGCAGAAAGAGTTGATAGAAGAATTATGCAGAGAACAAATTGAAGTGATTCCGGGAAGGATTGCCAGGTTAGAGGTTCAGTCTACTTTATTAGAGGAAGTCAAAGTTAAGCAAGTGGCTGATGAGTGGTGTCAGAAAATAGTTCAGCAAGTACATGAGGGCAAGGTAACAGAGTTCTATTTAGTGGATGGTGTCCTTTATTTCAGAAATCGGTTGTGTATCCCTCAAAATGATGAGTTGAGAAAGAGAATTCTTATGGAGGCTAATGACACACCATACACTGCTCATCCTGGAGCAACCAAGATGTAAAGAAAGGCTACTGGTGGCCAGGTATGAAGAAAGACATTGCAGAGTTTGTAGCTACATGCCTGACTTGTCAACAGGTGAAAGCAGAACACCAAAGGCCGTTAAGGTTGCTTCAGCCACTTAGTATTCTAGAGTGGAAATGGGAGAGTATGTCGATGGATTTTATCATAAGTCTCCCTAGAGTACAGAGAGGATATAATGCTATATGGGTGATTATGGATAGATTAACTAAGTCCGCCCATTTCCTCCCAGTAAAGGAGAGCACCACTACGAATCAATTGGCTCAGATTTACATTAAAGAGATAGTCAGGTTGCATGGTGTGCCCAAGACAATAGTGTCAGACAGAGATTCCAGATTTGTCTTAGCTTTCTGGACTAGTTTACAGAGAAATTTGGGTACCCGTTTGGCATTCAGCATTGCCTATCATCCTTAGACAGATGGCCAAACAGAGAGAACGAATCAGGTGCTTGAGGATATGTTGAGAGCTTGCTGTATGGATTATAAAGAATCCTGGAATGAAATGTTACGCTTAGTGGAGTTTGCCTACAACAACAGTTACTAGTCTACAATTAAGATGACGCCTTACGAGGTTTTGTATGGTAGACGATGTAGGTCTCCACTACATTGGGATGAGATAGGTGAAAAGGATGAGTTGAGTACCGCTCTTGGGCCAGAGGTGACTCAGAAAATGATAGAAGATGTAAGATTAATCAGAAATAGAATAAAGCAAGCCCAAGATCGACAGAAGAGTTATGTTGACTTGAAGAGAAAAGAGGTTGAATTTCAAGTGGGTGATAAAGTGTTTCTGAGAGTTTTCCCCTATAAGCGAGTGATGCGCTTCGGTAATAAAGGAAAGTTTGCCCCGAAATATGTAGGTCCATTTGAGGTATTGTAACGACTGGGAAAAGTGGCCTACAGATTGGCACTACCACCTAGCATGGACAAGGTGCATGATGTTTTTCATGTCTCAATACTATGGAAGTACGTAAGTGATCCCTCCCATATCTTGAGAATAGAGGATGTTGACTTAGAAGAGAACCTTGTGTATGAGGAGCGTCCAATACAGATTTTGGACCGAAGGATTAAAGAGCTCCAGAATAAGAGCATTCCATTAGTAAAAGTCCTTTGGAGAAATCACAAGGTAGAAGAGGCCACATAGGAGGTAGAGCAAGACATGCAGAAATGTTACTTGGAGTTATTTGTGTGAATTTCGGGGACAAAATTCTTTTGGGGGGGGTGAGAATTGTAATGCCCCATTTGAGGTATGTAGTTAAATTATTGTTGCATTGCTTGAATGTTTATTGATTTGTTCTCATTTGAGCTTGCATGTTGTTATTTTTGGTTGGTTGGCCCTTAGTTGAAGTTTGTTAAAGTTATTTTGAGAAAAATGTGAAGAAAACCCCTTAAACTTTCATTAGGGCTAAAATGGTCTTTTCACTCAAAATTAGTTGAAAAATTAGGGAGTGAAAAGAGATAGAATTTCATGGAGAATGTAATAAAAATGAGGGCATTATTGTAATTGACTAAGGGATATAGATGGAATTTTCAAGAAAGAGCAAGGGCAAAATGGGAAACTAATATATATATAATTATGTAATAAGAGTTCAAGAGTAGAAACCCTAGCCAATCTATCCCTCCATTCATGCCATTTTCTACTCAAATTCTCTCAAATTTCTTCACTAGATTTCTAAGGAAATTCATAGATTTTGGGTATTTTTGAGTGGATTTTCAATCCTAAGCATCCAAAGGTAAGATTCTTGCATCAAGATGTTATTAGAATAGATGCCCTAGAGCCAATCAATTATTGTAGAATTGACTCTTTGTAATAATAATATTCATTAATCAATAAAAGGCATTTTATTCTATATCGCGTAAATCATTATTATTGCAATATCTATTGATATATGTCCTTAGAATGGTAGAACCATGACGAGGGTATCAAGTGTTTCAAATCTTGATAGTGAGAACCCGATGAGCACATATGGTGGCCATTCTAGAAACGTTTGTGGCCCCAGTATTATTCTGAAGTAAGGGCACAGATAATACAGTAAGGCTATCATAGTGTTGAACGACCCTGTCGAAAGGCAGTGATTGATCTCACTTGTCAAGGCTATTTGGTGACAACCTGGTGCAACACATGGGTGCTTGCGGTAGGCGATTACACCGCAGCAAGTTCACTAGACTGACCCATTAGAGAATTCCATATGGATGGTAACCCTAGTGTCTATGGAATAAATCCTTTAACGAATAATGGTGCATGTGATCCTTAGACTTGAGATCACCAGAGCGCCTTATGCACCGATTGGTGCAGTTTGACACTAGCCTAACGCAGTTCTTTTCAGAGCTGTCAATACGGTGGTGATTGGCTGCATCGAGGAATGTATGAAGACTATGGTGGATTAACAGAGGATTCATCACTCCCGGGTACAGGAGAAGTTATTTCACGGCACAATTCAGTATATGACAATGACGTTAAAACTGTGGCCACAGTGGGATTGAGTTGTTGCTCTATCTAGTTTATAATACGGGTCATTGGTCTAGAAACTGAATACATAATAACGAGAGTAACCGAAGGTTGACACTATTTCTATGCCTTCGTCTCTTCGAGATAACATATGATGAAAGGATCGAATTGCACGGTAACCATATCGTTGACAGGTAGCTATTTTGCTGAATCCGAATCTATCGAGTGGCCATGATGCCTTGCTAGGGGCCAATCTTGGTCTGTGTATTAGTGAGACGATTAATTGGTGTTAATCGCGATACTATACGCTACCGGTATGATGAGGAGCCTATGAGTCACACACATAGAAGATAATTTAAGACTCAGGAAGAAAGAAGGGTGTTTTCGTCTTTTAAGGCGAAAAGGGTATTTTGATAATTTTACAGTGCAATTAAATTTGCTGAGGTCATAGCCTTTATTTAATTTGTTAAAAAAATTAAATAAGTGAAATTACGTTTAAATGTGTGTTCGCACATATTTAAATATATATTATCATTATTGTATATATATATATATATATATTTAAATATATATATTAATTGATTTTAATTGAGATAATGATAAAAAAAAAAATATATATTAAATTGGGAGTGTTTGGCAACATGGGGCGTTTGGGTTGGAGCCCAAGCCTACTTCGTATGGGATTAGGGCAAATTGATTAATTATAAAAAAAAAAAAAAGTGTGTGTGTTAATTAATTAATTAATTGATTGCCTTTTGAAATTAAAACACACAGCAGCCACTCCAAAAGACTCCTACAGCAGAAACATCCTTTGCCTAAAATCAATTCAATTGATTTACTTTCTTCTTAATCTTGAAGCCAAAGAGGATCTAGCAAATCCCTCTTTGGTTCTTTTTGAGATTGCCTTCGTGTGGACTACGCAGGTTCGATCCTACACTTGGATCGGTAGCAAAACATTCGTCGACAAATTTGTAGGAGCCTCCAACGTGCGTTTGTTTTCTTTAAACTCAGATTTATTTTTCTGCAGATTTTATTTAATATGAATTGTAAAATTATACCCTTGATCTGGTCATGTAAACGTCCTCTGAATTATTTTTGTTTCCGCTGCGTGTATGGACAGTTTACTAACAGATGTGAGATTAATTTTAAGTTTTGAATTCTTAGGTATTTCTTAGGGTTTAAGAAGAAAGGGAATTCTATCAAAGAGAGATATAGTGTTGGAGTTGCTCAAATTCAAGTAAGTAAATCCAACCAAGTTAAGATTTAAGAAAATCAAGTGAGTAGAGATTTCTTTTATTATGTATGTGTTATGATTATTGAGAAATTGAGAGATTGATGATGAATTATGCTTGTTCTTGGTTATTTGACTTATGAGAAGTGCTTTGATTGTATGATGATGGGTTGAAGTTTGATTGAAGTTGAAAGAAGTTGAGTAAATTTGGGAGTGTTTTTCCTTGACAAGTTTTGTGATGATACAAGGGAGCTTTACTCCCATTTTGGATGGTTAAAGAAAGAAGAAGAGTTATAGCTAAAGTAGAATTTATGTTTGACATTTATTGTTTGATGAAAGCCTAAGTGAAAAGCCTAGGTGAAAACTGCCCTGTCACAGCCGTGACTTTCTGAGTGATTTTTGGACATCTTACAGATTGAACTGGGTGAGACCAAAACACAACAGTTGTAGCCCTGTCACTAAGCTTTAAAACGGACCAAAATCGTAGCAATCCAATATGTATAACTCAAGTTATGCCTTCTTGAGTGTGACCTGTGCAGAATGACTATCTTGATGCAACATTGCATTGTGCATGAATTTCATGAGTGCATTAATGAGCATGAATCATCCATATGCATTAATATGCATGAGAAAGAGTCGAAAAAGAGTAAAGAACTTTGAGTGTGAGCTTTATTAAGAGAAAAGAGAGAAAAAGAGAATAAGTAGGTTGTGCGATAGGGAACTCGTGAGTATGGGTAGAGTATTCCTTCATGTACGCCACATTGAGAGAGCGGCAGAGTATGAGAGAGAGAAGTGGTGTAGCCCGTGAGAGTGCATGCGGATGAGGGCTATACCGAGAGTACCCAGAGAGAGATTATATACTCACATGGCCAAGGGTTCGAATCCATGCATAACCGAGTCTATCGGCTAAGAACGAGTAGAAGTCACAAAGAGCAGAGCGAGTCCCGGCCGTGCCCGGGTAAGATGGGGTCGTGACTTATTAAGGAGTTAGTAGAAAGGAGTTCTAAGAAAGAGAATAGAAAGAAAGAAAAAGAAGAGAAAACAGAGAGAAGTATAAAAGAGAGAGTAAATGAGAATTGTAAGGAAAGACTTAGAGAGAGAGAGTTACGGGGATAGAGACTAGAGGGTTTACTTACTGAGCATTATTTGTGCTCCCCCCGTTGTATTTCTATGTTTTTACAGGATTTAGGTGAGGACACGATCGGATGGACATCGGCAGCGAAGAGGAATGGCACACTGTCTACATAGTTTTTGATAGTTTTTGTTATGATACTAATTTTGTATAAAGAATGTATATGTTTAATAAAAGAAAAATTTGGGCCCAACTATTTTATTTATACATGCATTTATTATGATATTTTATGAGTATTTGAGTAAGAAGTAGTTATTACAGCAGAAAGATGTTGAGAAAGGGGTGTTTTGGATATATTGTTCATGTAGTGCAGATGGTGATGTTCCACAGTCAGGAATTCAGAGGGTGCCAGTAGTTCGAGAATTCCTTGATGTGTTTTTGGAAGATACCAGGTTTGCCTTGGAAAGAGAGGGTGGTTTAGTTTTGAATTAGACCTAGACAACACCAATATCTAAAGCCTGTTATCGAAGGCCCAAGCCGAGCTTCAGGAATTAAAGAAGTAGCTCAAGAGCTTTTCGATAAAGGTTTTATCTGACCGAGTCATTCTCCCGGGAGCCCCAATTCTGTTTGTAAAGAAGAAGGACGGGTCACTAAGGATGTACATTGATATAGAGAGTTGAATAAAGTGATAGTGAAGAATAAGTACCCTACTCGGATATATTATTTGTTTGATCTATTGAAGGGAGCAGCAATCTTCCAAATTGATCAAGTAAGAGTGGCCGAGCAAGATATAGCAAAGATGCTTTCCGTACAAGATATGGAATTATGAATTGTAGTTATGCCGTTTGGCTTGACTAATGCCCAACAGTTTTATGGACTTGATGAACCGGGTATTCCATGACTGTTTGGATCAGTTCAAGTGGTTTTATCGACGATATCCTGGTATTTCTAAGTCTAGAGAAGGCATGAGGAACACTTGAGATAATGTTGAAACGATTGAGAGAAAAAAGTTGTATGCTAAATTCCAAGGTGAGTTTTGGCTTGATCAAGTAATATTTCTAGGCCAACTATGTCTAAGGAAGGGATTTCAGTAGATCGAGTAAAGTGAGGGCAATCCTTGAATGGCAAAGGCCAAAGACAGTGAAAGAAGTCAGAAGTTTCTTGGGGTAGCAGGCTATTACCGGTGATTTGTAGAGGGTTCACCCAGTTAGCTAAACCGTTGACAGCTCTGCCAAACAGAGGACTCTTTTGTATGGTCAGTAGCATGTGAGGAGAGTTTAAGAGTTGAAGAAGAAGTTAACAACAGCTCCCTGTTAGTGTTACCACAAGAGGGTGTAGATTAGACATTTACAGATGCCTCATTGCAAGGACTTGGTGCTGTGTTGATGCAGTTAGGTAAGGTGATAGCATATGCCTCTCGGCAATTGAAAGAGTATGAGATGAGATACCCTATGCATGATCTAGAGTTGGCAATCGCGGTCTTCGCAGTAAAGATTTGGAGGCATTACCTTTATGGTGAAAGGGTAACATCTACAGGATCATAAGAGTTTCAGTACTTTTTCACCCGGAAGGAGCTGAATATGAGATAGAGAAGGTGGTTAGAGCTGGTTAAGGACTATGAGTGTGAGATCACGTATCAACTGGGAAAGCCAATGTAGTAGTTGTGCCCTGAGTAGAAAAGCCTATTTGTCCTAGCTCACTAAGCAGAAAGAACTAATAGAAAAGTTGTGTAGAGAGCCGATTGAAGGTGATACCGGGAAGGATTGCTAGGTTAGACGTTCGGTCCACTTTGTTGGAAGAGTCAAGAAAGCAAGTGGCTGATAGTGGTGTCAGAGAATGTTCAGCAAGTGCACGAGGACAAGACAACAGAGTTCCATTAGTAGATGGTGTCCTCTATTTAGGAATCAGTTGTGTATTCTCAGACTAACGAGTTGAGGAAGAAATACTTACAGAGGCTCATGACACACCATACACTGCTCATCTTGGAGAACAAGATGTATCAAGATGTAAAGAAAGGTTATTGGTGGCCAGGTATGAAGAGAGATATTGCTGAATTTGTAGATAAATGCTGATTTGTCAACAGGTGAAAGCAGAACACCAAAGGCCGTCAGAGTTGCTCTGCCATTTAGTATTCTAGAGTGGAAAGGGAGAGCATCTCGATGGACTTTATCACAGGTCTCCCTAGAGTACAAAAAGGGTATAATGCTATATGGTTGATTGTGGACAGATTAACTAAGTCAGTCCATTTCCTTCCAGTTAAGGAGAGTACTACTATGGATCAGTTGGCTCAGATCTATATTAAAGAGATAGTCAGGTTGCATGGGTGCCCAAGACGATATGTGTCAGAAGAGATTTCAGATTTGTTTCAGCTTTCGGATGTTTACAGAGGAATTTGGGTACCCGTTTGACATCAGTACTACCTATTATCCTCAGATGGATGGTCAAACCGAGAGAACAAATCAGGTGCTTGAGGATATGTTGAGAGTATGTTGTATGGAATATAGAGTGTCATGGCATGATATGTTACCTGGTGGAGTTTGCTACAATAATAGTTACCAGTCTGCAATTAAGATGGCACCTTACGAGGTCTTGTATGGTGGACGATGTAGGTTTCCACTACATTGGGATGAGATCGGTGAAAACGATGAATTGAGTACAGCTCTTAGGCCAGAGGTGACTTAGAAAATGATAGAGGATATAAGGTTAATCAGAAACAAAATGAAACAAGCCCAAGAAGACAGAAAGTTATGCCAACTTGAAGAGAAAGATGTTGATTCCAGTGGGAGATAAAGTTTTTCTAAGAGTTTCCCCTATAAACGAGTGATGCGCTTGGAGCAAAGGGAAGTTAGCACCGAGATACATAGGTCCCTTTGAGGTATTGCAGCGAGTGGGAAATGTGGCCTATAGATTGGACTGGTACCTAGCATGGACAAAGGTGCATGATGTTTTTCATGTCTCGATGCTGCGGAAGTATGTAAGTGATCCCTCCATATCTTGAGTATATAGGACATTGACTAGAAGAAAACTTTGTGTATGAGGAGCGTCCAGTTCGATCTTAGATCGGAAGGTTAAAGAGCTCCGGAACAAGAGTATTCCATTAGTGAAAGTTTTTGGAGAAACCACAGGTAGAAGAGGCCACATGGAGGTAGAACAAGACATACAGAATCGTTACCTGGAGTTGTTCGTGTGAATTTCGGGGACGAAATTCTTTTAAGGGGGGGAGATTGTAACGCCCACTTGAGGTATGTAGTTAAGATTTGCTGTATTGCCTAAATGTTTATTGTTTTGCTCTCAATTGAGTTTGTATGTCATATTGTTGGTTTATTTGAGTGTTTGCCTTGAATTTGGTTAAGACTTAGCGAATTTTTGGAGTTACAGTCTTCGCCGAGGCGAGGAATAGTCTTTACTGCGCGGTGACGTAGGCCTGTTTTTTTCGCTGAGGCGAAGAAAGAAACTTCACCGCAGTGAAGAGTCGGCTGAAAAGGTTGGTGAAGTTTCTAGAGAATTTTTTCATAGGGGCAAAGTGACCATTGTACCCCTAGTTAACAGGAAAAGTGGGGAGTGAAATGTAAGAAAATTTCATGGAGAATGTGTTAGAATTGGGGGTGTGAGTGCAATGAATTAAAGGACAAAGATGGAATTTTTCAGAAAGAATAAGGGCAAAATGGGAAAGGATGGTTATATTATGAGCTAATAAGGGATTAAGTTTAGCAAATCCTTCATTCTTCTTCTTCCACCGCCATTCCCTTTCACCATTTTCTCTCAACTCTTCATTCAATTTTTCAAGGATTTTAGAGGGCTTTTTGAGTAGTTTGGGTAGAAAGTTAATCTAAAGCATCCTAAGGTAAGGATTCTTGCTTTAGATGTGAAATTTCCTTTATAGATATGTTGAGTCTTATAGTATTGTTGTTTAAAGCTATAGAGAAAACTCAAGTTACCAAGGGAAAAGAGAAGTACTAGTGGAGTCACTCCATCACAAGATAAGTAAATCCAACCCAAGTTAAGTTTTAAGAACTCTTTTGAGTAAAAGATTTCTTTATGCATGTATGTATTATGCTTGTTGAGAGATTGAGATGTTATAAGTATCTATCCATATTGATATTGAATATAATTGGGTTATGAAAAGTGTTTTGATTGCATGATGATGAGTTGAGTTTGATTGAAGTTGGAGGGAGTTTTGAGCAAACCCTATAGGAGTGTTTTTCCTTGACAGGAACTTAGAGTATATGAGGGAGTTTTCTCCCATTTTGGATGATGAAAGAGAGAAGAAAAGTTATAGTTAAAGTAGAGTTTTTGTATGCACATGAGTTGTTTGATGAAATGCTTAAGAGAGGCATGAGTAAGAGTAGAGAACCTTGGTTATTGCTACATGGCATAATTGCATTTCATGAGTACATTAATGGGCATGAGTCATCCATATGCAGTCATTGTGCATTGGAGAAATAGCTTGAGAAAGAGTAAAGAATTTTTGAGAAGTAACTACTCTAAGAGTAAAGAGAAAGAGAGAGTGAGCACTAGAGGAGAAAGAGAGAGTGAGCACTAGAGAATAAAGAGAGAGTAGTGCTAAAGAAGAGAATATAGTAGGTTGTGCGATGGGGAACCCGTGAGTAATGGGTAGAGTATTCCCACATGTGCGTCGCAAAGAGAGAGTGGCCTGAGTATGAGAGAGAAAAGTCATGTGGCCCGTGAGAGTGCATGCGAATGAGGGCTATACCCGAGAGTACCCGAGAGAGAGAGACTAGACACTCACATGGCCAAGGGTTCCGATTCCATGCATAACCGAGTCTGATCGGCTGAGAATGAGTAGAAGTTACGGAGAGCGGGAGCAAGTCCCAACCGTGCCTCTGGTAAGATGGGGCCATGACATACGAGAAAGAGTTAGTAGAAAAAAGTTATAAGAAAGAGAAACAGAAAGAGAAAATAGATAGAGTTGTAAAAGAGAGAGTAAATGAAAATAGAGCAATTGTAAGGAAAGAATTGAAGAGAAAGAGAGTAACGGGGATAGAGGAGTAGAGGGTTTACTTACTAAGCATTATTTGTGCTCATCCCGTTGTTTTTCTATGTTTTTGCAGGATCTAGGTGAGGACGCGGTCGGATGGACGTCAGCAAGCGAGGAGAAATAGCTACACTGTCCACCATGTATTGATGATTTTTGTATATGATACTAGTTTTGTATAAAGAATGTATATATTTAATAAAAGAAAATTTTGGGCCCAACTATTTATGTTATCATACTTGTATTTTTATTATATATATTTTATGAGTATATGAGTAGAAAGCAGCTATTACAGTGGTTGAGAAAGAAAGTGGAGATTGATGTAGCTCTTAGTGTTTGCATGAGGAAAACCGAGTTCTCCTACTTTGTTTATCTTATCCTTTTCCTTGGAGCCCACTATCCGAGCCTAACATTACAAGCTTGCAAAGACCTTTTGATCCTTAGTGATGTCTAGTCCACATTAGTGGAAAGTAGTTTGATACTTAGGCTTATGGAGTCTGCCACCATTTGATAAACTTTACATTTCTGCATAAAATAATCTGGGAAGTCGGAAAGTGGATTGAAGTGGGGATTACCTACTTAGGGGATTGATAAAGAAAGATAGTCAATCAATTTATAACTTCTTGGAGTGTTAAGCATTTTCTTGTAATAATGTTTCAAACAATTTTTTAGACTTGCATTTGCAATCAATTCTAGGCATCTCTTTTGTGTTTGATTTTGATTTTAAATTTTCCGCTACCTTCCTCAATTTGTTTTCATTTTGTTGTTTTTCTGTTGTTTTTCTTTAGTCTCATTTTGTGCCTGATGCTCAAGGACGAGCATACCTTAAGTTTAGGGGTATTTGATAATCCTAGGATTATATTGTATTTTCTATACTTTTTGGTAGGATTTTGAATACTTTTTATTAAGTTTTGTGCCTGAATTGCAACTTAAATTCGTATATTTTATGATTCAGGCCAAAACATACAATTGGAGCAAAACCAAGCAAAATTGAGTTTCTGGACCTGGAATCAAGAGAAATTCAGGAATCGGGGGAATTCTGATGCGGATTGGAAGCACTATGAAGCTTGTTTCTATCGGGGATCGTGAAGATCAAAGACTCAAGTGAAGAAGCAAGCGGATGGCAGTTTCATAATTACATAAAAGTTCAGCAAAGCTTGCCACGGCGAAGATAATTTGATGCCGCGGCAAGCTAGCCTCGGGTCAAATGGTTCAACAAAAATTCAACTCGATGCCACAGCGCAAACTGCAAATTTTCTGTTTGTAAAATGTTGCGTTTTAATTGTATTGGATTAGAATCCTAGGGTTTTGGCCGACTATTTAAGAGAGCCTTAGCTCATTTTGTAGGGAGTTTGCGATTTTTAGGAAAGAAAAGGAAGAAATTGGAGATTGGAAGCATTTTGGGTCTTCAATTAGGGAAGATTTCATTCTTTTCTTATTGTTTTAGCATGTTGAACTCTTTACTTACAATATATATTCTGATTTTCTTTAATTTGAATATGAACTAACTCACTTTTGGATTAGGGTTTTGATCTAACTTGGATTACAATGGTTTAATCTATAAATAGATTTTGTTTTTAAGTTCTGTTGCTTGGATTTTGTATTTATTATTGTTTTTAATGCAATTGAATGTTGAGTTTTCTCTGGTTCAATTAAATGTTGAGCATGATGAGACTGAGAAGTGATTCATGTGTTAGCCTCTTAGAGTAAATGTCATAGATTAAATGAATGTTAGAGATAGGTTCGGAGATCTATGAAATCACTTTAGGATTCTATCTAGCTTAATAGACTTGGAACTGTTAATCTTCATTTTTGTTGGGTGCGGAAGCTTAATAGGGATAAGTAGGAGAGTATAGCCTGAGAAGGTATATTCTGCAGAATATGGTGTCTAATTTATAATCCTTGCATGTGAGTTTAAAAGCAACAACAACCGTTGATTAAATCAACCTAGTGAAGTCGAAACCCTAACCTCTTTGTCTTGAATTGATATTTTCATAATTAGTTGATATTTTCTTAATTAGTTAGATTTTAATTTATGTTATTGATTTTGTGTTAATTACTGCTTTTATTGTCTCCCACAAATCCAACAATCTTCGCGCTCTTCAACTAGTTACAAAACTAGGAAATTTAGTACTTAACACACAATCCTCATGGGAACGATACTCTTCTCATCATTTTATTACTTTTGCGACTAGTGCACTTGCTACATGGTGTGCTGTCGTAGGCAACCAAGATTAAAAACCTAAAAACACATGTAGTAGTGTGAGTAAGGATCATTCCCATAGAGAGTGTCTAGCCGATTCAAATTAAATTATCAATCAAAATAACAAACCTTGGTCTAAGTCAACATCCACCATCGAAATTTTTCAACTGATCATCGATGCAAATATAAATCAGTTCATACCTTGAATATTCACTGTTAGAACTATTTTCCTATCTATCCTTAGTTGTAGTTAATTAGGAAACAAGCGAGCTAATTAATCTTACTATTAAATAACCCTAGACAAGCGTTAAAGGTTTAATCTAGTAGCAACCTTAAGAACTAGAGAGATCGATGAAGTTGAACAACACAAACACAAGCGGTTGTATTTAATTCAGTCGAATGTTCTTCTTAAGAATTAATAATTCTTGACGCAGCAAATTCTTAACTCTTTTTTACTCACTAATTATAGTGATCAAACAATTACGGATTTGATATCTAATTAAGCAATAGATTGCAACAAATAATAAACTAGTAGGCCTCCTAGTAATTAAATGAAACAATCATGAAAATAGGCATGGAAGAACATCCAATACTCAAAATATATATTGAACACTAAAAAAAAACAGATTAGATCTCATAGTTTATTGATTCCGAGGCCTCCGTTTCCTTCGACTAAGTTATAAAAGTTTTAGCCTTTGATGGCCATAATCAAAACTCAAAAGAGAAAAATTCTAGAAGAGAGAAAGAGAGGTGTGTGTCTCTTTAATATGATCTCTCTCCCCCTTTTAAGAATATCCAATTCGAATATGGAATATCTACTAAATCTCCTAAAAATATTCTAATATCCTAAAATAACATTTATCCTAATCTGATTAATTGAAAATAAAATAAAGTTCTAATGTAAAATAGGAAAGTGGTGTTTCCAGCTGTAACTTGCGTGCAACAGGTCTTCAAAACTTCCAATAATAAATTGCCTAATAGACTTGCATGATAGGGCAGAATGTTCCAGAACGTCAGTAGTGCAGGTACGTCAACTTCAAGCCCGATTACAACCTTGATGCATCGGGTAGCTGTCCAAACTCAAAACATAAAAGTTGTAGATCTCTTTCTTAGGGTTCCACACCATTTTGAATCATCTCAATCGGAGCTCGGATGAGAGAGTTATTCCCAGATTACGAAGCGATGTCAAAACTGTCCGAATTCACCTAATTAGTTCCGTTTTGCATTTAACGCCTCCATTTGCATCCTAAATCAAAATAGAATAATAATGAGTACATTTAGGCACCAAATAAGTATTAAAAGACTAGACATTAAAGGGGGTAAATATGACATTTTGCATTCTCATCACTACACATTGCATGTTGTCAAATCATGCATCAACTAGCTTGTGTCCTCGATACAGGGACATTGTTGGAGGTCTCTAGCTGGTGCATCTAGATTTAGCCTTGGGAAAGTGATTCCCGTAGAGTTCTTTGACTTCTTCGATTGCATGGCTACTGCATGGCATACGAACACGTCAGCAAAAAGAGTCTAACTTTGTAAAATATTGAAGTTTTTTTTTTTTTTTTTTTTTGGTTTAAGGAAAACTTACGAGCTGAACCGTCTAAGTAAGCTTTAGGGGGAAGAATCCATACTTTCAAAGATTCTCGATCGTCACGAGTAGCTTTGCATTCCAACCTCGTTCTGGAAGTCGACCAAATGTTTCGATGCGACTGCGATCAGTCAACAACTATAACTTGGTTGTTTTGTTTTCTACAAAAAAAAAAAAAAAAAAAGTTTGTCAACTTATTGTCTGAAAAAGAATTAAGTTTAAAGGGCGCACAACTTGAAATTTGAAAGGAAAACCTACTTGGCTCCTTAGATTTATAGACACTGTCATGCTTGAAGAAAAAATATTTGGTCTCATAAGCCCCTACATTGCTGGGGTAACCAAATATTCCTCCTTCAATCATTGATCAGTTGGAGAGGTAGTACGAGTCCTTATATTTACTCTTCTTCAAGATGTAGGCGCAAGCAAGCTCCAACGCTGTTGGCTCCCCAAGTTCAAGTTCGTAGAACAATATATACATACCGATAGCTATCATATAGGCATTCGATGTCAGTTGGCATGGCACAACGTGGAAGTGGTTGAGGATCGACCTAATGTAGGGGTGGAGGGGTATCCCTACTCCGCATTTGAAGATGGCTTACGAGATCGTACCTATTCCCTCGGGAGGCTTCTAGGCAGTGTACAACCAATTTTGGTACACGTCCACATTGATCACATATTGCTCCAGTGCACTTTGGATTTCGTTCATTGTGACGGTGGATCATATCACCTTTCTGGGACCTGTTGAGGTGCCTGGTGAATGCGAACTCCCCTCTCTAGCTGTTCTCATCTTAAGGATCTTCGCTGCCCTTAGAGTCTATAAAGTTACAACATTTAGGGGAGACTCAAACCCTAAAAAATCTACCTCATAGGATGACTCGAAGGAGTAAAAAAACCCTAGTTTTTCTTCCATTGTCGTCAAAGCTCCTAACACCCTAAAAACTCTTAAAACGATCCTCTAGTACCCTTTACCCTAAGTTTTGAGCCTTCAAGTGTCTCTTTCAAACAATACCCATAAATGCTCCTTGTCTAAGCCTACCAGACACCTATAACCACCATGACTATAAAAAAGAAGGTTTTGCAGGAATGGAAAAAGGAGAAAAAGGAAGAAATTTCTTTACCTCTTGGTTACTTGGGATGGGTACTCTGTTGTAGGGTTGGGTTCATAATTGGTAGAGGAGGAACATATTCTTTGGAGTTGGAAAACGTTGTTTTCTCTTTGAAAAAATTGAGTTTTCTAGAAACTTAGGGCAAAATTAGGGTTTTATAGGATGGAAGACGACGATATAGCTTCTTTTATAAGCAATGTTTGGGTGGGAAGGCACTCTCAACCGTAGATTGTGACCATGTGTCATCAATTTACATGAAGAGTAACCCCCACGCTTCATGAAAATCAACTGACGCTTTTCTTTATTAAAAATGTAAATCGCCAGTGTAATTATCTCCTCCACATTAAATGTGCCTTCATCCATATTTAATGCACCAAAAGGGAATTTCATTTCAGCATGGCTTGCATTTAATGCTCATAGCTGACACTTATTGCACATAGAGACACTTCTATAAGATAAAGTTTATTTTATTGACCAAGCCAGGTGTCAAGTGCAACAAATAACATCTGAAGAAGTCATTCAAAAAGACATTTATTCAACATGTCGAACTCGAACACCAAACAAGATGATTCATAATTTGCAACAACAAAATATTCTAAGTGCTTTCAGGTCACGGATGATAATTAGAGCTCAAAACACATCTCGATGAAGCAAGACAAGATCAAGCTCAGGTCAGCAGATCTTAGTAAACGATCATGTCTGGTCACTTGTGTTACTCTCAAGATATAGATCACGACCTATAGTCAGTGTGCTAATCAGATCAATCAGTCAACTTCAGGTTGTCTATAATGATGTGATTACTCTCATGTTTCAGTTTGAGCAAGCATTTTTGAAGACAAATCAGGTCATGACATAATCATGAAATTCTCAAGATCCAATTCCTTGAATCTCAAGAACCGAGGAGCTTCTGTTATGCCTAAAAAATTAGGGCTGACGTAAGCTTACATCAGCAAGCACCAATTTGAGTTCAAGAAGGCTTTGCGTCATCCAGGATCTGCCACGTCGTCCTAAGAGAGAGAGAATACGGCTATCACCAATTCAGCAAGCTCAAGTTTTGTCTGTGAATGAATGAGGTCCGCACACCTACCCAAGCCGCATATAATTTAAGGATATTTCCTAAGTTATCAGCCAATCAAATGCAAGGTAGGACTTGCACGACACCTACCCACTTGCAGACATGTAATCATTACCTTGAACTCAACGGCTATAAATAGAAGACTCCCCCTCACAAAATTGGGATCTCTAATTTTCATGAAAACAAATAGCAAAGACAGCCTACGAGAAAGAGACTGGCTGAATACCAAGCTTTTGCACCTCTGTTCGCTGTTCGCGACCTCTTGCAACTTGGCTAATAACCAAGAACACTTATATAAAAGAAAACAGTGGATGTAGAAATCGCTTTAAGCATCCAAACCACTATAAAATTCTCACCGCCTCTTTTATTATTTAGTCTTTGCACTTTACTGTAACCTTATCCTAACTCTTAAATTAATCACGTGTAGCTTCTAAGATTCGCTTAGCATTTTGCACGTGTAAAGTCGTTGGTGTCAAAATCATACATCAATAGAAATCCTCTAGCATTAAGTTTTAAGTATTGAAATAAACTGTAAAAGAGCAATTTAGTCATATTTATTAACTCATAACAAAATAAATTTTAATAGTTCATTAATAGTAGATAAATTTTTGTTACTTTGGAAACCTTAAGAGGATTTTATTATTATATCATACCTTTGGGGGTTATGTTAACCCAAGTCAAAATTATAACTTAAGAAAGGCTCCTTCTATATATCAAGCCTAAAATAATTTGACACTTGGGTTATGTTGGAGTATGTGCCCTAGAGCCAATCAATTATTGTGGAATTGACTCTTTGTAATAATGTTTATTAATCAATAAAAGGCATTTTTCTACTATATCATATAAATCATAGTTGTATGTATTGATATATGTCCTTAGGGTGGTAGAATTGTGAAGAGGGTATCAAGTGTTTCAAATCTTGATAGTGAGAATCCTATGATCACATATGGTGGCCATTCTAGAAATGTCCATAGCCCCAATATTATTCTAACCAAGGACACAGATAATACGGTAAGACTATCATAGTGTTGAACGACCTTGTCGAAAGGTAGTGACTGATCTCATTTGTCAAGGTTGTTTGCCGACAACCTGGTGCAACACATAGGTGCTTATTGAAGGCAAATTCACCGGATTGATCCATCAGAGGATTCCATATAGATGGTAGCCCCAGTGTCTATGGAACAAATCCTCTAACAAATGATGGTGCATGTGATCATTAGACTTGAGATCACTGGAGCACCTTGTGCACCGATTGGTGTAGTTTGACACTAGCCCAATGTAGTTCTATTCAAAGCTATCAATACGGTAGTGATTGGTTGCATCGAGGAGTGTATCAAGACTATGGTGGATCGACAAAGGATTTATCACTCTTAGGTACAGGAGAAGTTATCTCATGGTGCAATTCAGTAAATGGCAATGACACTAAAGTTGTGGCTACAGTGGGATTGAGTTGTTGCTCAATCTAATTTATTATTCTGGTCATTGGTCCAGTAACTAAATACAAAGATATCGAGGATAATTGAGGTTGACACTATTTCTATACCTCAGTCTTGATGAGATAACAGATGATGAAATGATTTTATTGCATAGTAACCATATCGTTGACAGATAGCTATTTCGCTGAATCCAAATCTATCGGGTGGCTATGATGCCTTGCTAGGGGCCAATCTTGGTTTGTGTGTAGTGAGACAATTGATTGGTGTCAATCGCGATACTTCTCACTGCCAGTATGATGAGGAGCCTACGAGTCACACACTAAGAAGACAATTTAACGATGGTTAACTATGGAAATATATATTCGTCTTTTGGACGAATGGACATATTGGTAATTTTGCTTTGTAATTAAATTTATTGAGATCGTAGCCTGTTTCCAATTTTATTATTGGAATTATTTAGCAAAATTACGAATTCAATTATTGAAGTTAACATCAATATTTAACTGAAGAATTAAACAGGGACCTATGTGTAATACCACATAAGTTGGGTTGTTGCTAAACTTTGGGGGTGGAATGGATGTTTTGCTTTCTATTTAAGGAAAGCAAAAATAGGTTTGAGAAAGAATTTCTCATTCTTGGCCGTGGGTAAACTTTAGAGAGAAATATTTTCTCTCTTCTTCTCTTCGCTTCATCCTTCCAAAATATCATACTCCTTAATGCCAGGTATTAACTCTAGCAAAGTTAATCTTTGGTCTTTGCCGTACTGTTTTCGTGTGGAGGACATGGATTTGATTCTACTCTTGAATTTGTAGTGAAATCACATTCAATGATATTGACGGAGCCTCCAAACGCTGGTATAATCTAATTTTTGCTTGGAACTGTGTTATTTCAATTTAAGTATGTAAAATATATACATGTTAGAGTCTGATCTTGGGTTAATCAGAGTAATGATGGGAAATATTTTTTGTTTTCCCCTGTGTATATTCATCGATTTACTTATAGGTTATGCAATACCACAAACTAAAAAGTAGTTTGATACTTGGGTAATGCAAAATATTTCAAATACAAGACCACCATTTCTTAAAACAAATGATATCCCACAAGTTCACCGTAACCAAAGACTTTGGCTACAAGTTCACACAAGTTCACCCCAATCAAAGCTCTGACAAACTCTATCGTAAGTCTATCAATTTTTAAGGCTCTAGTGTAGTTTCAATATAAGCCCCTCTTGTATCAAGGCAATTGGCATATCAAAAGTCCACTATACCAAAAGGCTTTAAATATTTTATCGTAAGTCCATCCTAACCAAAGGTTCTAACATTCTTTATCACAAATACACTCATTGTTTAGGCTCCTTCGTATTTTATCGAATGTCACCCAAACACTAAGCAGTGACATGTTTAATATATGATGTGGTCCATAAAACTAATCGGGAGTAAGATGTCGAATATTTTCAAGTGACATTTGACATGCAACTACGACATACTAAAAGTAAAGTGAATTACATATTTGGAACTTGGTTTCTTATTTTAAGTTGTGCACAAGATATGAAGCGTTCAACAGACTAGCAATTTTCATATTGTATATGAACGTTTCATACTATTTTTTTAAAAACAATTTTATCTACATAAAGTGATCGCTCAAACATTACAACTTTTTGGTTAGGCCTATATAATTTTTCACCATTTTTCATATGTTCACAACCTTGTTCTACAACGTCATGACAAGAGCTACAAGTGTGGAGAGCATACGAGGTTGAGGGATTTCTCGAAGCTCTTACGTAGAGTGTGACAGTCGAGACGTTAGGTGTGTTCCCTTTTAGCACATTGACAATGTTTTATAAGACTCTATATGAGGGAGGTGCACTATGAAAAGGGAGTGCAAGAGCCATTAGAAGTCGTTCTTTATAGTCAACAATGAATAAGGGATTAGGTCTTCTCTTCATAAACTTGTCTAGAGTTGGATCCGTTTCCTTGATGAGTCCATGGCAGGATGAAACCAATAGACCTTGAGTCTATCAATGGCGTGCATATGGACTTATCCTCTATCAAGTGAGAAGTTGGGATGTCGTACGGAATTTAAACGCTAGGCCCATGACACTTGCCAGGTTTCTCAACTAATTTTCCTGTCACCCGTTCTCACAAATAAGCCCTCAAAGATTGATTAGATCAACTGATTTTGGGAAAGAGATATGTTAGGCTCATATAGATTAAATACTTAAATATTGATTTTATCTTAGCATATGACATGACATTATTTTACACATCATATCATTGAATAATGCAATGTATACAAAGATGAGATCCTTTATTATTTGTTTTATTGACGCATGTGATGTTTGATTATTCTAGTCATTAAACGGCTTTGTGGTCAACCTCACTACGTATGAATTGGTAACCCTAGCCATTTGTCTTTATTAGGAGTCGAAAAAGAAAATCAAAAACCGGACCGAACTGAAAAATCGGACCAAAACCAGTCCAAAAATTCTGTTTGCCACATTTTTTAAACCGAATATTCGGTTCGATTTCCATTTTTTAAAATAACAAAAACGGTTAACCGAACCGGATTTTTAAACCGGTTTAATGAATAAAAAAATAATTTTATATTTTTCAATTTTTAAAAAATTTATCCCTAGGTCTTCACTAATGCGCATTTTCCAAAATTCAATTTAAAAAAAAATAATTTTATATTTTGCGTATTTTTAAAAAATTTATCCCTAGGTCTTCACTAATGTAATTTTAAATTATTAATACTTGATGTATATTAAAATTATATGAATTCAAATTATTCAATTACAATAAATATAACTTTAATTCAAGTTAAAAAAAAACCTGGAGAAAAAAATGGGCCAAAGTGAAGGGTTTGACCGAATTGGGTTGAACAAATGCAGCTTATTATAATTAACTGGTTTAAAACCGGTCTAATTTCAGTTATAGTTAATTGGTTAACTGGTTTTAAACCAGTTAACCAGTTAACTATAACCGAAATTAGACCGGTTTCGGTTCAATTTTTTTTTTTAAACCAAAAATCGGTTCAATTCAAGATACCGGTTAACCGGTTTTTTCCACCCCTAGTCTTTATGTTAGGTCCAATTAGTCTTTGGTGGGTTATTTTTATAAGCGAAAATAAATTAAACTTTCATGTTATTAGAGTTTTAAGAAGAGTTAACAACTTTTTCCCACCCAAATAATGGTTTAATGATATTTTTCCTATTCGTAGACTTTTAAAACACCACTTTACTAACTAAAATTATATTTCGACGGCGAACAGAGAACACACTCGATCCAAACTATTGAGACTTTTAAAGAGGGAAGGCCGATGAGTTTTTTGGTAGTCAAATGTTAGATTTTGGTAGTTAAGATTGATCGGAATTTGACTTAGGAGGGGCGGCTGAACCTAATCGCTTGATTATCGATGATTGGCGGGGTCGATGAAAGTAGGGTTTGAAGGGTTTTAGTGAATGATGATCGGGAAAGAGAATAGTAGTTGTGCGAGGTTGCAACGATGCTGGAATTGAAAACATGATATAAATTTAGGTAGTAAAGTGATTTTTTATAAGTCTTTAGGTGGAAAAATGTCATTAAACAATTATTTGTGTGGGAAAAAAAAAATCGTTTACTCTTTCATGAAGTTAAACATTTTATACTAAGAAGAACTTTATGAAAATTTTGGAAGAGAATCAGGCTATCTCAAGTTTTTAAAAATACGAAATTTGGAATCAGGGCAAACCCAAGAATTAATTTTTGAGAAATATAACAATCTAATTTACATACTAAATTTATTATAATCCTTTCAAGAAGAGATATAAAAGTTAATTTTTATTTATTTATTATTTTTAAATCAAGAAGGACGTTGTAGAAACAAGAGAAAAAATGGTACAAAATAAATTATAAGAAAAAAGTGTTGAAAAATTAATAAATTAAAATTATCTATGAAAATGAATAATCTTAAATATAATATAATAAATAATCTATTTTAGTTATTTTTTTATATATCATAAATTATGAATTTTATTATATTTTATAAAATTTAAAATGGAAAATAATTAGTTTAACAAACATCTATTTTAGTTTTCTTGTATGGTTGATAACTATTAACCAGCATTCATATTTGACATCATTTTTTTGGGAATCTTAACAATTTCAATCTCACTACAAGGTAGGTGAATAAATCTTTTTTTTTAATTTTTCTTTTTCTTTTTTTAAAAACTAATTATTATTATAAAAGTTAATTTCATCCGTTGGAAGATATCGTTTAGTTTCAAGAGTTTTCAAATATTATTATATAAATAAAATAAAATAAATATAAAAGTAATTTTTGAAATTCGTTAGACGTGCACCATGCAAATCCTTAATATCGGAAATCTCCTAGTACTACGGGGCCCACTCTCCTAATCTATGAACTGAAAACACTTTACCGCGTAACTTGCCGTTAAACCCAACCTTTCAAACATACAGTTCAAACATTAATATCTTTTTCAATTCAATCCAACGATCATGATAAAAACCCCGATAATACTTATCATGGGCACGCAAACACATTAGCCAATCCGTCCTGATCGGTCGTTAACCTAATTACAAATAAAAGGTTGGGTCAGGGGTGTCACAGATTTTCCGATAAATAAAGAAAAACAAAATTAATTTCTCCGGTCAGGTTCGGCCGCTCCGCAACTCAGAAAACTTCTCTCTAAGGTACCAATTTCTTCCAAATTCTTTTTTATTGAAGTTTCGTTATATGAATTTGAATTTGAATTTGAATTTGAATTTGTTTGTGGTGGAAATTGATAAATTTAAATTTTTTTTTTCTGTGAATTATTAGATTAGTTGAGTTGAGGAGAGAATTGAAAAGGATCTTTCAGCTAAATCTTGGCCGAGGGTATCGAATTGGGAATGCTGAAAGATGTGTTTTTTAAGCGTTGAGAAATCAGGAATCTCTGGAGTTAATTATAATGGTTGTGTTGTGGATTTGATTGGGGAAAACTGTTTTAATTTTGATGAGATTGGTTGTATGAGTAATTGTGGGATTAACAGTTGTTTAAGAATGTGTTATGATCTTTGTGAAGACGGTTGATCATGTTAATTTGTGCAAATATAATAAAGAAATTACATGTCGGAGTGTTGTTGTAAATTAAGTAGTTTTTTGTTGAGTTGAATTGTTGTATATTAAGGTTTTGTGTGGGCTGGGATGGATCATAAACCTAGTGTGTTGACTGAGAGATATGAAATTGGGAGATTGCTGGGGCAAGGAACGTTTGCCAAGGTTTATTATGGGAGGAGTATTAGAACGAATCAAAGTGTTGCAATTAAAGTGATAGATAAGGAAAAGGTTATTAGAGTTGGGCTTATTGATCAGATCAAACGAGAAATATCCGTGATGAGAATTGTTAGACACCCTAATGTTGTGCAGTTGTATGAGGTTTTGGCCACCAAGAGTAAGATATATTTTGTGCTGGAGTATGCTAAGGGCGGTGAATTGTTTAACAAGGTGGCTAAAGGGAAGTTGAGGGAAGATGTTGCGAGGAAATATTTTCAACAGCTTATCAATGCGGTTGATTTCTTTCACAGTAGAGGTGTCTATCACCGGGATATAAAGCCTGAGAATTTGTTGTTGGATGAGAATGAGAATTTAAAGATTTCTGATTTTGGGTTAAGTGCGCTTTCTGACTGCAAGCGTCAAGATGGATTACTCCACACAACTTGTGGCACTCCTGCTTATGTTGCACCTGAAGTGATTAACAGGAAAGGCTATGATGGTGAAAAGGCTGATGTTTGGTCTTGTGGAGTGGTTTTGTATGTCCTATTGGCAGGTTATCTCCCATTTCATGACTCAAACTTAATGGAGATGTATAGGAAAATTGGCAAGGCCGACTTTAGATGCCCTCATTGGTTTCCTCAGGAAGTACGAAGGCTGCTGTGCAAAATATTGGATCCAAACCCCGGCACTAGGATCTCAATATCGAAGATTAGGGAGAGTTCTTGGTTCAGAAAAGGATTGAACCCCAAACAGAACAAAAGTGAATCAGAAAGCAAGGATGTAGTTCCTCAAGATACAGGTGCTTCTGGTTCTCAAGAGAATGGTAATATGACTGCAGAGGTAAAGCAAGAGTTGCTCCAACTTCGCAACTTGAATGCTTTTGATATTATTTCTCTTTCTGCTGGGTTTGACCTGTCCGGGTTTTTTGATGAAAATCCTCAAAAGAGAGAAGCAAGATTTACTTCCAAACAACCTGCCTCAATTATCATCTCTAAGCTGGTACAAATTGCTAAATTTCTGAGGCTGAAGGTGATAAAGAAGGAGGGAGGTTTGTTGAAGTTGGAAGGACTAAAGGAAGGTAAGAAGGGGATCTTGTCCATTGATGCAGAGATATTTCAGATAACTCCAACTTTTCATTTGGTGGAGATGAAGAAATCTAATGGAGATACACTGGAATATCAGAAGATGATGAAAGAGTGTATTAGGCCTGGTCTCCGCGATATTGTTTGGGTTTGGCAGGGTGAGCACCAGCAGCATTTACCACAGCAGTTAGAGCAGCAACAAACACTGCAGTTAGAGCAACAACAACAGCAGTTAGAGCAACAGCAACATCAACAAGAACAATAGCAGCCGCAGCTGTTGCATTTTTTTATTCTTCTCATAACGCCAGATTCTCATGGTATCTTATGCTTGTATGTTTTCAGTTGATTTCTTAACTTATTGTTGCCCTTGTAAGTGTGATGTCTCCATCTCAATGAATTTATTGTTTTTGTATATGTGATCAATGACTCACGTATATTACACTGTCTTGTAAATTTATTCTAGTTTAATACAATTAGAGGGACTGTCCACTGATATTAATGCCTCTTTAGCTATCTTCTCCTTGATTTTATATATAGTTCTGTTGAATTAGTAAGAGATCTGTGTTGCTTTGCAAGCCTTAAGTTTCTCTGTAGTTACCAGAGTTGTCGAACCTCATCTTGCACTGCAGCAAATACTTCTTGTTTTGCATTAGACAAACGTAATGACATCTTTAGCTGTTTGGTATCTGTACTTAATGCTTTGATCAATTGAGTGTTTGTTTGCATTTATTACTGCATGCTGGTGGATATAATCCACGTATGTAATTCTTCACGCAAGTTTTGGTTGTAGTCTGGAGAATGTAATTAATAATTGCTTCCCTGCATAATACTTTGTTGTACACTTTTTCCTTGTGATACCATTTGACTTGACATTATGGCCACAGGACATGTACCTAACAAGCTTTTTGAAGAAAATCCTTGTGTTTGTGTGAAATGGGCAAAAATGATGTGCAGGTCCCTCATTGATTCTTATTGTAGTAGAGTTAAAGCAACATAGCAGTGCATTAATCATGTGATTGATAAGGATTGGCCTCCATGATTTGAGGCTGATAATATTGCCACCATTTTCATTTCACGTGAATTCAGAGTTATTGTTGCAGGGACAAGCAGTGTTGGTCATTTGGCAACAGCCAGAAATGGTTTCAAAAAGACATTTGGAATTTTGAAGGACATCTAATATATTACTATTATGTTCATTATCAATCACAAGTTTTATATGTTCCCAAGAAAGTTCTTTGGACTATATTATTACCAATTAAGTATTATATATTAACAAGCAACTTCAATAATATAAAAGAAAGAACCTCCTTTTCTTATTGAAAATCTTATCTAGTAATTGATTGAATCTAGTGTCGTTTCAAAAAGTAGTTGAATATTTTTAAATTTGAAAAAACATTTTGTCTTTTCAATCAAATATCTGAAATAAAAAGAATGGCTTAGTACTTTAAAAACAATCCTAAACATGCTAGTATACTCATAAAGCAGTAAATTATTTTATGTAAATTCCGGAACTTCCTTGTCGTAGCTGATAGTAGTAAGATTTTATTAGGAAATGGGTTCCCACATCAGAAGAAGATAACACTGAATTGCCCCAGCTTTTAATAATATGTATGTTTTGTAATAACAAAAGTAAGAGACAGACTTCAATTTGAAACATCTTTATCTCAACAGCAGAGAGTTCGCAGATATTCTAGATCTGCTTTACCAAACTTAAGTACCATTATGTCATAACTTTAAGAAAACTGCAATTTACAATTCTCATACACGATAAAATCTTTCAAATAAAACCTCTCTATAATGATATTTTATATAAGAATAAACTCTACATAGTTATAATTTTATACAGTAAAACCTCTCTATAATAATACTCTATATAAGAATAAACTCTACATAGTCATAATTTTATATAGTAAAACATCTCTATAATGATACTCTATATAGGAATAAACTCTACAGAGTCATAAAAAATTATATTCCCGATTTGGAATAGTTATAAATAAGAATAAACTTCATATTGTAATAAGTTATAATTTTTCTAATTCCTATTTTAAGGAAAGTTGCCTTCACATAATAATAATTATCTGTATATTGCAAAAAAATATATGATATGTACATTAAAGGTTTAAGATGAAATAAAATATTTATTTGAAATTGTTTGAGACAATAATTTATACTTTAGAGTTGTTATTACATCTTTTAACTTGCGTGTACATTACCTAGCATGAACATTTTCTTGTTAAAACCAAAATATTTCTAGTTTTTCAAGCATGTTTATAGCTTCTTGACATGAAATTTTTTGTATTTCCGTACTATTATCCTCATAATTATTTTATTTCTCTTCTTGTTTAATTGTATAAATGATTTCTTTTTTGGTTAAAGCATACATGACTTGTTACTCATTTGGATGATTAATGAAGACATTAATATTCATTCGATTAGTGTAGTGAAGTTATCGAATCTAATCACTCAATTCTACAATGACTCTTTGATTCTCCTCATCTACTTCATTTATAACTTGCAATTCATCGATATTGGATATTCTAATTTTGTAATGCTTAAAACAATTGACAATTGTCTATGGCTTCACATCAGTTGTCATGTAGTAAATGCATTTACAATTCCATCAAAAATAGTTATCTTTGTTGGTTTCAAAACACGATCTTCTATCCGTTTCAAAAGTAAGTAATTGAAGCGCTGAATTGAAACCTTAATATTATTAAAACATGAATTGAAATCCTAATATTGTACTACTAAAACATGAATTATGAAATAAGAAATTTTTTTAACTACATCTCTATTAAGTTATAACCTCCTTATAGTAATTAAATTAGTTAGTCTCATCATTATGATTATAGAGAGGTTTTACTGTATATATCCATAAATTTCATCTACAGGACTAAATTCCAGACCTCATGTGCAAAGCCAAAAATACTCAAAACCCTCACGAGAACAAGAGGGAAGAATCATCTGTTATTATGAAAAAGAATTTCCACGTAATAAACATCATCAGAATGAATGTCCAAATACAATGAATGTTTTCATTTTTGTTCTTTTCTCTATTATTTGATAGCAGTATGTCCAAAATAATATTATTGGACGAAACTGGAAGCCTAGACTCTTGAGTACAGGAGAAACACTATATACTGTAGTGCAACATTTATCATTCTCTTTGCTATTTTATTCTTTTTCCTATTTATTTGACGCCACTGGGAGGTAGGCCTAAGTCAAATCAATGATCACAGGAGAAAAACTAGAAACCCTTCTCTTCTTATCGCATGGCCTGATTCTGCAGCTAGGAGATGGTGTCAACAAATCTATAATCTCGACTTTCGGAAAAACTTGAGAAGTTTGGATTGTTTGCTGATCTTTATTAGTAACATCAGTAGTTTTAGGTTGTTTCTCCTTCAGCCATGGTGGTTGATTTTCATCTGTGTTTACTGCAGCACCAAATTGTTCAATTTTTTGCGGACCGAATTCATTTGTACTCCCATGAATAAATCCAAACGTATCTGCCTCTTTTGTTGTTGCTGTAAAATGAATGCTGGTAACCACTGAAGATGTTGTTCTAGTTAGGAAATTGATCGAACCAAAAGACTGTTGACAGTCTACCTCTAGACTTGATGAGTCTCTTGGTTGCCCATCTCCGTACTGTCTAACCTGCGCTAATTGTTCACAGAAAGCCTCATCATTGCCATGTGAAAAATCTTCTGAAGCATTAATAGATTTATCAGTTGATGTTTCCTCCAAACTTCCACTGTTGTCGCTAGTTTCATCACAATCCTCATCACCCCAACCANTATGGATATTTTTGTTGATGTATTATTTTATTCTATTTTTAGTAATAATAGTTTTAAATTTAGCTCTTAACTCAAAAAATTTAAATTCCAATTGATTTAACGAATTTCAAATATCTAATTCTTTTTTACCTTTTTATTAGAGTTTTTTGTTTATTTCTCAATTAATAGATATATAATGAAAGATACCTAAATGAAAAGTACAAAATTATTGCATATTATTAATCAAAATTGTACATGGAATAAGATTTTTATTTTTCTAAAAAGTTTGATTTAATTTATTTAAAATATCAATAATATCGACGCACTTATTTACAAGATAAAAATTTAATGCATTTTCTCACATATTAATATTTTGAAGTTTTAAATTTTAGTAATTTAAATAATTAAATAAAAATCATTGACTTTAATAGGTGAAAATAATTTAGAAGAGAATTAAAAGAAGAATTTGAGAGGTGTAAGTGGGGTCGGGTATTGATGGGCTCAGTGAGTTTCTGGTTAGGTGGTGGCCCGCCCAGCGTGGTGAAGGAGATCCAGGCATGTTTTCAGGGGTACGTGGAATTTGATTTGTGGCATTTGTGTCCTCTTTTCTTCTGTACATAATTATTAATTATTAAATATTATACCAAATATTTGGTACACCCATAATTTAATATATTTTCACTATTTAATTATAATTATCATTAAAGTGAATGTTAGAATTATTGAAAAGTTAAATTACCTTAAAGATTATTAAAAATCTTTAAGAAAATATATTTGCTTAGTTGGAATAAATTGATGAGTATGTTTTATTGATATGATTGGTTGGGAAGAATAAATTAGTGGGTATGTTATTTAAATTATTAAATTGTTCTCTAATTAAATATTAGTATTATATTATTATTTAGATTATTATAACCCCCCTATATTTAAAAACTTAGCAAAAATAACTCCATAATAAAGGTTTGAAAAATCAATAATGCATCTCCACCAACCCAGCTATTGCCGGCAACCACCGTCGGCAACCGGTAGTCGGTAACCTAACGGTGGACAGAAGGCAGGAAATGGTCTCTCGTGCACCATATGGTCATTTTCGGTCAGAGATCTTGGCAGAAATGGCCAGATCGTGATAGATATAGTCGAAAAACGACCAAATCTAATATGGTCATTTCTGGCCAAATATCAATTTGGCCGGAAACGACCATATTAGATCTGACTATTTTTCAACCATATCGGCACACAACATCCATTTTCGGCCTACCATACGCCTGTTCCGACGGCAGCAGGTGGGTGGGGGTGGAGGCTTGGGTGAGTTGCAATTTGTTTTGAATTCAAGGGTAATTTTATCCAAAAAATAAATTAATTGTGGTGCAATAGTGAAAGTCATATTCTTGTAAATTAATTTAAAAATAAGGGTATTATTGTCCTAAAATTTTATTAATAAGGGATACAATTGTAACAAAAAAGAGATTATCTTGGTAATCTTACAATACCTGAAAAAATAGAGGTATTCAAATTACCTTTAATATTACTAATAGTAACTACTATTAATATTTGAAGATTATCAGAATCTTATATTACTTGATAACTAAACATGGCAATAAAAAAATAACATAACCCTAGTAATCTTACATAACTCTCAACCAAACGCCCCCTTAAATCATTATTCTTGAATATTTAACATTTTTTATAATCCATTAAAGGTGTGTTAAATTCAGGGAATGTTGTGCTTGTATTACTAGGTATTGTCTTAGGTAATTTGGTTGAAACACAAGGGTAATAATGTCTTAGAAGTATTGAAATGAAGCTAGAATTGTCCATGAAAATTCTTGTAAATTGTTTAGATAACAAGAGTATTACTGTCTTAAAATTTAATTAATAAAGGGTAAAATTGTAACAAAATAAGATTACCAAGTAATCTCATAAGATTATTGTCTTAAATAATATTCATATTACCACTTATATAACCAACAATAATTACAATGGGTATTGAAGAATTAATATAATCTTATCAAACATGATAATATCAATAATATAAGATAAAATTACTCGAGTAATAAGAGATAACCCCAACCAAACAACCCCTAACATTTATATTAGATTATTAAACCCTGTAGTAATATAAGAGGGTGAATAATGGAAAATAATAGAGTCACTGAAGGTTGCGTACCGAATCTGTACACCGAATGACGTGATAAAATCTTGACCGTTGATTCATTATCAGTTATAATGAATCAACGGTCAAGATTTTATCACGTCATTCAGTACACAGATTCGATGCGCAATCTTTGGTGACTGTAGTATTACTCGTGAATAATACCATCTTATTAATATTTTCATAAAAAAAAAAAATATATATATATATATATATATNTTTTTTTTTGTGTTTAATTAAATTAACAAACTTAGGGGTTTTAAAATAATTAAATAAAATAAAATAAGATTTTCAGAATAGAAAAATAAATATGTACTTTGGAAAAAATAAGAATAGGATAGTGTATTTTAGTGCACATTAGTGTCACTAAAACATGTTTGGCACTAAAACAAACATGTTTTAGTGACAATAATGTGCACTAAAATATAAAGTGATCTGCATTTTGTATTTGAGTATTTGATTTGAAGTCAATTTTGCGTTGGAGGCAGTCCAACTAATCTCTTATCGGAGAGCAATAACTATCCATAGCTATATAACTATTTGTTTTGTTGTTTTGTGGTTGTGGCCATGCACTCCTTTTAGCCAAATTGGGCATTGTTGATACTATGTGTAGCCTCTGATGGAGTAAACTTAAAACACATTGGGACCATATTGGACACACTGCTCAATATCAAGTTTTCCAAAAACTCTCCTTCAAACAGATTAAAGTAATAGAGTTTCAAAAACAAAACAAAAAAAACAAAAAAAATATATACAATGCCCCTGGTGAGATTCGAACTCACGACTTTTCGCTTAAAAGGCGACTACATTAACCACTATGTTACAGAGGCTGATGTTAAATTTTAGGCAAAGTATTTGTATTCATTTTAATTAGCTCATTCTTTTTTTTTTTTTTGGCCCAGAGATTTGATTGTGTAATCATGAGGATTTAAACAAAGGTTGCGTTTGGGAGACAAGATTAGATCAAATTGCATTAGGCTTTGAGATAGGATTGGATTGGGAATAGAATATGATTGGATTAGAATAATGCTGTCTCATGTTTACTGACACTGGATAAGAATATTTATATATAAATGAATTAACAACATTATATATTTATTAATAATTGTTTTTAATTAATGATTTAATATTTTAAATTACTATTTCATAATGCGGATAAAAATAATTTTATTTATTCAATATAATATTAGTAATTAATGTAATAAAATTAAAATATATATGTTAAATCAAATTAATAATATATGTAGAAACATTGATATTTAAATTTGTATCAATAATATTTTAAATTAATAAATAAATACTAAAATTAATATTTTCAAATATAATTTATTTAATATTAATTATAAAATAAAACAATATTTATGATATTAATTTAATTATTAATTCATTTAATACGCATAACATATAATACAGAAAAAAAAAATGCCCAACCTGGGGATAAGAAATCCCATGGATAGCCAAGACTAATTTAGTCCAATCCAACCCTTTAACCCATCTCCCAAACATAGCCGAACATATGACGGTTAGAACATTTCTGCAGAATATGAACAAAAGTAATGGGCCTATGGTTTAAATTGTGATGAGATGGTGCAATCAATTGGGCTTACTTGAGATGGACTCAACTTATGCTTCTGCATGAAACGGAAATCTGAGCTCGTTTCTGGTCCATTTTAAATTTTAAAAAAGTTTGATAAGTTGAAACTTAAGCTTACGTCCACTGTTGTTTTATTAATATTTTAAATACAAAATTAAGTGTAGTCTCTCTATAATTACTAAACCCTTACCATGAGTTTTCTGAGGGCATTTATACAAGAATTTGATACGGTTGATTGAAAGATTATAAAGATTGTGGCTTAATATAACATGATTAGCTCAATCATGTTACATCCAAATTATATGATCAAATAAGGCTTATATGTGACATATAAGATAACTATCCACCTGTCGAACTATCACTGATTTTGAGCTTGTTGTAAACTCTCGCACAACAGAAACCCTTTAATCTCAACCATTGGATCACATTCCCCATAAACATTGGAGATGAATGATAGCCTATCATTTGATAACTTTCTGCCATATTTCACAAGAACCTTTACAGAAACTACCCACAAAGTAAAGCCAAATTGCCAGCGGATCAGTTGATCCTCGTGAATATGCAACCAACAAGGATCTCACACGCAAACACTCTTAACCCCAACAAAACCCTCTTAATTTAAACCCTAAACTCTGCAATCTGCAATAGATTTTGAACAAGTTTCACCATCATTTTGTCTGCGCAAATACAATATACACTAAAGGCAAGAGTTGAATAATGATGCTGATGGTCCCATCTTCGGCCTCCCATGTGGCAGATTCCGCCGTGAATGGTGGCCCGCGTGTCCACGTTGCATGTTATGGTGCCCCACCACCAGCTGTATGAGTAGAGTGATGTAGGAAAGTTGGTGAAGTGTACATGTGAAAGAGAAAGAGGAAGATTAAAAAAAAAATTTAATAAATACTTTGAAGGATGGGTCATGTTGTCATCTTTGGAACTAATTAGTCATTAAAGAAATATAGATCAAGAAGATAGAGTGACAGGTTAGTAATAATACAGGACTATACAGACACAGTTTTGACTCTATTCCTCTTGGCTGCTCTCGATCTCAATCTCAACACCCAAATCCATCTGAAAATCATATGGAAACTTTTGTTTTATTTTTAAGTTGACATGATGACACGACAGTTAGTATAAAACAATTTATATATGTATTTAGAACTTTTAAAACCCCTGTTAGGCCATCCAAAAAGCCTGTTAATGAATAGGTGTATGAACCATTTAGCTTCTGATCGGATGTCAAGATCTTAGGTTATACAGAGGTCTTGTGTTTAAGTCTCACCGTCACTTATTATATTTGTGACTTATCTAACTTATTGGGCTTGTAAGGTATTTGATGGATCAGAATGATCAGTTGAGGTGTACAGCCAGGACACCCCGATCACAAAAAAAAAAAAAAAAAAAAAATGTTAAAAGATTTTTTTTAACCACTCTTGGATGACCGAGTAGTTGGATAAAGACTTTTAAATGTATTACTTAAAAAATTTTGAGTTTAAGTCATTTTAATTGCTAATAGAAATAACCATATGGGAGTATACCCAGTCGTTAATTTCAAAGTCTCGGAATATTAGTTGAACATTTGTTTTGATAACTGTCAAATTCTTGCTGATGCTCAAGACATAATTCTTTGAGAAGTTTCCATTGGGAGGATGAAAGGATTTTAGGATTGATAATTCTGTGAGCAATACCAGTATCAAAGAAGGCTACTATTAGAATAGGGTTTTGAAGATTTAGTGGGAAATATATGAACTTTGGCCAAAGATTAATGTTTATGTAACATTTGGATGGCGATGAAAACTTATATTAAAATGTAATTGTATTAATCTTATAAATTACAACTAAAATATTATTTTTTGATTTAAATGTTAATAGATTTAATAGATTAAGAAATTTTCACTATTAATTTACTGAATCACGCATTAATCTAGATTGTTTTTTTTTTTTTTTTTTT